>NC_079155.1:123067458-123424457 GCF_947563725.1 Argiope bruennichi | reverse complement strand
TGAGGGGGGAGGTATATATAATGAGCGAGCATTCAATAGGTTATTGTTAATAAATTTTAACAATCCCTCGGGTAAAAAATAATGTTCATTTACCAAAATACGGAGGAAATAATAAAGGAATAGTTCATTTCTTCTATATAACAAAGATTGTTAGAAAGGTTCAGAATACGAACAAGATATAAATATTGTTCGAAATGTTCCAAAATAGTCCTTAGAACGTGATGACGAACACAAATGAAGCGTTTCAAATAAGACGATCGAAATGAATTGTGTACGACATTTCCATTGACTAGATACTACTTCTACAGATAAACAAGAAACATGAGCGGTCTGCACCTCAGGAAGTATCGGAAGGTGTTCTTAAAATTATTAATGATCGAAGACATCTCATCCTCAAATTCATAATTTGAGGAAGGAAAGTCGGCCTTTTATAAAATATTATACCCAGAAATGAATAGTTATCTCGAGAACGGATTGAGGCACCACATAAAACAATTCTGGATAGGGTAAAGAAGTTACTCATAAAAGTACACACCAATGTGTTTTGGGGGAAACAGTAAACCCTTTTACCTTGGTATAGTAAAAAAAAATTATCGATGACTATATGGAAACTGTATTTCTATAATTTGAATATGCTATGGGCATATCATGAAACATGGAAATAATCAGTGAACGTGAAAAGTTATTTTCTATTTGATTTTAGCAAACATAACTCTCTTATAAATGCCAGGCAAGATTCAGATGGCCTAACTTGAAAACTAAAGCAGTTTCTACATTTTTCAAAGTCAGATATGTAAGATTTAATGCATTTACCCCAAGCTGGATGATCATTTTGACGAATAAAGAAAATATATAAAATACTAAACTAATAATAACTAATAAATAAAGAAAATATATAAAAGAGCGTTTGTGAAAATATTATATCTGATCAATTCCATTTATTCGACGGAAATAATTAATGATTATATAAAATTTAACTTTTCTTGCAAAACAATTACTCTCGACATTTAACTAAAAAGAACATAAATAAAACGAAGGCGATTATGCTCGGAACGATTTTATTTGTATTCTTGGACGTTTTAATGAGTCACAAAAAAGGGTCTTGCATATTTTTAGAATATGAATCACAGGTATGATACAAAGCAAATGATTTAAACATAACTAAAAATAAAAATATATATATATACAATAATAATCCCTTTTGTGCGATGTTTTGCAAGAAAAAAAATATTTGTTCGTTTATTTCTTTTGCGTAAACATCTCCCTCCTGGAATTGTTGAAATACCAGTGTCCGATTAAATGGTCTCCTTAATAGAGGGTTCTTCTGCTTCGCGATTAAGAAAGCGCCAAACGAAGCAATTATGTGACGTGGGAAACTTTAGCAAAAAAACAGATAACAAAGATCAGGGAAAGAAACAAGTAGAAAAGATAAGAAAAAAAAAAGCAGAAAAAAATTATTTCAAATTAAAGCTGGAAAGCATTTCACTCCTGCCATACTCGAGAACACAATTACCAAAAAAAAATGTAATTAAGTTGTCTGGAGTAATAAGAAAAGCGTTTATCTGAATGAGGTTGAACAGCGGATACGTCATTTGAGTAATTAGTCACTAGGCGGCGCTTGTCAGGTATGGAGTTTAACGATCATTTGTTTTATGAAAGTACGAATTGGCAGTTTTTGTGCAAAGTCATTTTCGCTAGTTAGTACATTAATTATATTAATTATTTACCTTGATTTGCGTTTCTTTAGGACTTCTTATTCAGATGAAGTTGTTGAGTCTAGTTTTGACTTTCAGTTTGTTGAGAAATTATTCAGAAAATACCGTCGATTAGTTCATTTATGTCGAAAAAATGAGCAAATTTCGGTAAATAATTTTTAATTATACAGCTCTTACTTTCGAAGTGTTTTATGAATGATGAGGTAACTGCTGTCATTTTGTTGAAAAACGAATTAAAAATTTTATTAGAAAGTGGAAATTCATAAACTATGCAAAAAGTTGTTTCTTCTTTCCAAAGAAAAAAAAACTAATTAGTTGAATAAATTAAACGTTATTTCACATGACTTAATTCAAAGATTGAAGTTCAGGCAATACCTTGTTTCTCAGGATATAAAAGTAAAGAAAAATGCAAACGTTTGTTTACATTACAACAAACATTTGTTTACTCGTAACTAATATATTTAAATTAATTTTAATATATCTTAAAATTTCGCTAAAAATAGCTGTGATAAAATATTTCGGATTAATTACTTCATGTTATCCTCGCCTTAAATGATTTCTTTTGCTCCAGAAAATTCTGCACTGGCCTACATAAATGAATAAATTTAAATTATGCTCAAAAAAAATTTTTTTTTAATTAATTCTTTTACAAATTTTTAAGTTTAAAATACGTATTACAATTAATTTTATTAATGAATTACTTATTTACTAAAAATAAAACTACTAAAAATGATAATTTTTCTGATATAACCCATCACAATGTGGAACTGTTTATAATATTTTAAAGTGCAATTAAGTCTGCCAGACACTTAATATCTGGACATTGCCTTCTCTTTAAAAAAAGTGCTCGCAGTCCATTTATAATTTTAATATATGTATACATAATTATATTCAATGCAAAATTTGTTCTGAAAATTACCTTTAAAAATGCTAACATCAAATACGATTATAATTATTAATAAAATAATACAAAAAATAACTATTTGAAAGACTGGACATAATAATAAAAATAATATTTGAACAAAGAAGTATTCATTAGAAAGGGAATATTTTAATATGAAGAACAATAACTAACTTAAAGGTATATTTCATTTAAGAAAAGTATAATATCTTTTCAAATAATAGATTAATTGAAATATAAGGAATTTTCTATTGTATCTTTTGATCTATATAATGCATGTCAAAAGCTACTTATCTTAAAAAAAAGAATCGGAAACTTTTTACGAAGAGACAAAATTGTCTATAAGCTTCTCCAAGATACTGAGATGCTAACGAGATTATATTTCGACTTCCATATTTTTCAGAAGAATTTAAAAGTTAATGTAGGATATAGTCTTACTAGAGGTAAGTGCATTACCAACAAATGCTTTGAGTGTTAAACAATAAATAATTAAAGATAAAAAATAGGATATTGTACCATTCTTATTTTAAAACAATTCCCAGTTTAGCATAATTTCGAATAGATAATTTTACCATCTCTTAACTTTAGGAGCTCAAGAGGACCTTTTTTCAGTTTAATTTCTATGTATTTCCTAATTGTTATAAACCACTCATGCGATTTTATAAAATGCGCTTAACTATGCTGTCTATGCCATTTTTTTATTCTGGGCGAACTCAACAATTTGATTTTCCAATAATCGTAAGTTTTTAAGGAAGCCGCAGGATTTGACTATTGACGCATTTAGGTGTTCGGCAGATGAGTTTACCAAAAAACTGTAATATCACATGAAATGAAAAAAAATTGATAAAATTCTAGCCCTCCATATGCATTACCTCTAAGACAATTTTAATTTTTCCTGAAAGGTTCTGCTTGAATTTTCTGGAAAGACTGTTTATTTCATTGTTATAATCCGAGATGTATTTCTTTCCAGTTTATATACACAAAACTTACACTGAACATGTGATTGCCCTTATGTTAGTTCGTAAGAAATATTTCTGAACCATTTCTCTACTAATCCCGATTTCTATTTCAAACGAGAGACGCAGGATGAAAAACAAATTATCACTAAGGATGCCTCTTTACCTACTACCTTCATGCATACCCAACATGCACAAGAAATATAATATATGATAGTCAGGTCTCGGCTTTGGAACCGGAGGATTTCAGGGTCGAGACCCGATTCCACCGAAGAATTGTAGTGTAAGTGGGTCTAATATACGTTAAATTTGTCAGGGCTAAACGTGCTCTTACTGGTGTGATGTGGAAGCTTGGAGAGGGGGTGCCAGCTCAGGTGTCGTTCTTGTCATCTAACCGCGGTTCAAATGTACGAGGTCCGTCCAAAAATAGCTGTAGTGTTGCTTTAAACGGGTCGTTAATATAGGTACACTGAACTAAACTCAACTCGCTTTAAAACCTGAAATTTTCATTTAAGAATACGGCCCTTTATTATAGAACTTGCACTGCTGGTTTGTAATGAGAGGGTTAAAAACATTTTCGGGCATTAAAATGAAACATTTCGTTTAGTATTGCCTATTACAGAAAATTAACCTCTTTGAACCTCAAAGACTTTTAATTCAGTACCCAGCAGCACAGATAAAAAATCTATTTGAGATATTAATAATATTTATTCTTTATATGACGGAGATTTATAAAAATGTTTGTTGCTCTTTCTTCAAAAATTAATACATAAGCATTTATTTCTGTTGAATATTCTTCATTTCCCTATTCGAAAATTTCATTGTCGACCATAACTTTTAATTTGAATAATGTGTTGTTTTAATTAAAATTTGAATAATAAAAAATTTTATACCATAAATAATATACCAATAAACAAATTGCACATACTATAAATCCTTTACTGTAATATAATCAATACGAAACACACTTACAGTTCTATAAAAACTGTACAAGAAAAATTCACGTATAGGATAATTTTTCCACTTTTTTTCCCTCGAATTAATAAATAGCATCAAATTATAAAATCTGTTTCGTGTGAAGTTAATGAATCGTTTGAAAGTGACATCGGCATTTAATAGAAAACCTTCAGCTGAAAAGAATTTCGAACCTTGACGGCATAGACTAAAAGAAAGTGAAACTTGGGTTTAAGTATCCAATTATTCATACCCATTCTATCGAATCCGCTCCATGAAACATTTTACAATTCCATCGCAATGGGAAAAGTTGGTTGCCGATCAATATTTCCAACTCGGAATTGATCGTAATGGAATACGAAATTGAGGAATTCAAATTCAGGTCAGCGATCAGCGTCTTCGGAGGTATTTGTTTCAAGATTTGATTTGCCTACGGAAAGGAAGGATGAGGAGGAGGAAATTCATTTCGATTTCGGCTGACTTTCGAACTGGGGTGGATACGTCAGGTGCCGCTGCTTATTTGCCATGGAACCGGAAGTAGGCGACTTTAAGCTCTTCTCAAAGACTTAGAGAGAGAGTTTGCAATTAGAAAATTGGTGCTGGTATGTTATATGCCCGGCATACTTAAAGTTCCTGCATTATTCCAAAACTGACTTTCAACTCTGTTCAAAACAAAGCAATGGTTCATCAGGTAATTTAAAAATAATGAATGATTTGATGAACACATTGACGGGAAGATTTATTATGCGAATAAATGAAGTAAAATGTTATCGATGCAAAAATATAAATAGAAATGATAAATTGAATAAGACTGGAAACAAAATTTAGTATATTAATCATTTCTAAAGAATACATCAATAAGGGTCAAACATTAATTTCCGTTTATTAAATTTTGTGGATCATACAAGAAAATGTTCTCTATGCAAAAATATAAATATGAATTATGAACTGAATAATACTGAAAGCAAAATTTAGTATATTAATCATTTTTAAAGAGTATATTGATACTGCTAAGCATTGATTTCCGTTCATTAACTTTTGTGAATTATTAAAATAAACTTAGCGATTTTCGCGATTTATTGTAGCTATATTTTTTATTATTATGATAGAGATTCTGGTGTATATTTTAACTATTAAACCGTATAAGGAAACATACTGTCGGAGTATATGAATAATGACAAATACTCTAATTCAGGATATCAGAAGAATGGAGTATAATGTCTTTAAAAATTATAAGAATGAAGACTTTAAAAAAAAGGATTCAAAGTACGAAAATAATGTGTTAGGAAATATTTCTTAACAAAATATTCAAATTTAATCATAAAATTTAAAAATTATTCATAATATTTAGAAAGTACGAAAGAAATATTTATAAATATTTTGGACTCAAAAAAATTCATTATGATTTTCTATTAGAATATGTTCTCACTTTGCCAATTTTGTTTGAAAAGAAATTCATAATGATACAATAAAATATTTTATTTATCTTAAAAAGATGAAATTACAAATCATACTTAAATTAAACAAGAAATCATGTAATTAGAAATAAACTTGCTAAAGATGAAAAAGAAAGTTGCTAAAGTCTATTATCTACAAATAATTTTAAAAATGTTCTCCAAAAAATGATCCCAAGCGAAAGTTTAATGTCATAATCTAATCATGCACAAAGTATTGCATATTTTTGGAGCAAAGAAGGTTTCTAGAAAGTATTAACTACAAAGAGATAAACTTAAAAATGTTCTCCAAGATAGATCCGAATCAAAGATTTAATGTCGTAATCTATCTATATAAAAGATATGTATACTTGTGGAGCAAATAAGGCAAATAGGAAAAGCAAATAGCAATGGATCAATATGTGATTATATGCCGCAATCATATGTACATCAACAATTTCATTTTTGAATCATAAATAATCAAATAATAATATAAATTCTTTCAAATAAGTTAAACATTTTTCAAAGCAATGGCATAACCAAGATAGATATATGTTAAATTCGTTTGGGAATGTATGCCCATTTTAAGATTTAAGAAACTTTTAGAATAATACTCATTAATTCGCTGAAATGATAATAATTTTAAGGATATTAACAGTTTATTTAAACATATTATTCAAATTTCGTTACTGGCATTTTAATTCGAACATCACTTTCTTAGTGATTAATTTAATCATAATTTTTAAAACTTAAAAAATATTTCGAATTTTTTTTAAAAAAAATCCTTAGTAAGAAGTAAATATGAGCTTGGTGCAATGTAGTCGAATACACGTGTCTTATGCTATGAAATTCTAAATAATCTAACTAATAATACGCTTAACAAGATAATTTAAAAGAACTTCAGTATTCTAATTAATTTCGAAGATCAAATAACTGACTATTGTGTTAGGTACATATTGTTGCGGAACTTCCTCCACTAAGTCCGTAAAGTTAGCGAGTTTGCTTGTAGTGGGTGTATGAAGACGCACAATTAACAGGCCTCAGTAACAAATGACGACTTTATTAACACGAAGTCACTGATACCCATATAACAAATGTACAGCTGAGACGCACACAAGCAATACACAGTAGCACTTCTCGCAAACAGCACAGCAATGATAAGCAACTAGAAGCGCTTAGGGAGAGAGAGCTCTTTCAAATATTAACCAGAGTTGAACTCAAAACACTGCCTCCAGCTTGGTCACACGGACTTTAATAGTTCCTGAGACACGGCAGAGAAGATTCTCGAACAGTAAAGCATATATCAGTTCAGATTGGCTCTATCGCCAAAATTCTTACAGATTTCAATATTATCAATTTTGTCGCCAAGTGGCCGCCAGGCCTTGAGATTGCTGATTCGGCATCCGACCAGCATCCACAAAGCTGATCGTAAAACGGTCTATCCAATGATTGCACTAATAGTGCTGGAAAGCAACATTATAGATTTGTAATAATATGTATTTGCCTCAGTAGTGTGTTGAGTATATTTCGTTTAAGTAGTTATTAGAAAATTAGGAAAGAAAAAGAAAGAGAAGAAAAATACAAGAAATTGCTATGTACTAAGTGCTTTCAGAAATCAAAGCTCACATTAGATAGAAGTTTATTACCTTTCGCATGAGGGAAAAACTTTAGTAAAAACAAATCCAAATAAAATCATTGTGTGTTTATCCAAGCGAACATGTTTGCTTTTCATCTGAACTGGCCCCGATTCCTTATGTTTTATTTCATCCGTAGAAAATCCAACAAACAAAAGAAGGCTTCCAGAACAGAAATATGACTAAAGCTGAACTCTTGGAAGCCCCGTGACTTTAATCCGGGCAGTCAAGGAAATCAAAGCGAAACTACCATCGATATTACCCACCCTTCTTTTTTTCCCCTCCTGTTGGAAGAACGAAAACGGCTCATTTCCAGTAGATGAAGACATTTTCCACTCCATGCGGGGAGGATAGAACATAAATAACAGATCTAATGATGTAGTTAACATGCTGCAAGAAAAACGCGGAAAGAACTCATCGATTTACAAATAGCGCTTATGAATATTTTAAGCCAGGGATTTCAACCATCTGTTCCGTCGGAGGAAAGAGAACCATTTGTTCCCGCTTTTACCCCATTATTTCGAAACTCTTGCTACTTTTACATGAGGGATCTCCGGAGATGAGATTTGACTGAAAACTGCCGACTAGAATTTTAAGGTAATACGACTCTATTTTCCGCTGGATATAGAATTCTAGAAAAAGGCATTTGCTCTTACTATTTTTTCCCCATCCTCTAGGCTCTTCACATATGGTTGAATAATATAACTAGAAGAGTACCAGAACCATTTTATTAACTGTTTTGAATTTATTTTCATGAAATGGACAACTGGTTTGAAAATTGAAGTTTTCAAATAGCGTAGAAAGCTTTTCCAATATAAGATTTTGTAAAGAATTCGTATTCATGATACTCTTTTTTGCGAAAAGTAGATATATTTTTAGTGGGTAATTACTAATGGCATTGTTGCTGTCTGAATTATTTAGTAAAAAATAAATCATTTATCTTGAATTTTTAATTTTTTTTCTGTTGATGCAATGAACAAATAAATAATCCTTTATTTATTCATTGGTAACATAAATAATTCTCATTTAGTTTAATGCAGGTTTTTTTTCTAGCTTAAATACCATTATACTTAAGATTCTACTGTGAAAAAGAATTAAAGTTAAAATAGTTAAGTTCAATCAATTAAGAACTAAGAAAATTTAAAGAAAGTTATAAGGGATATTTATAGTTATGCCTGCAATTGATTGCGTTTTTTTTCCTGCAACAATTGACAACTGCTTTTTTTTTTTTTTTTTTTTTTTTTTGCAATTGTCAACGGTTTTTTTTAAAAATCAAGCATTTATAAATACTTTTCATTTCACATTTTTCTCTTTCAATTTCGTTTTCGTTTTGAAATTCTTTATTATCATCGAAATCGAAATATCACTCTCTTTTTTTGCCGTCGTATTCTTAAATCTTTTGAATAGAACTTTCGTTTATTCTTCTCGCCTACGATGAATTCAACAGATGATTGGTTTTAAGATGATGTGCTACAAATCTAAACATTCATTATGATATAATCTTGAATTCATTTTTTAAAATATTGTTCCTTTAATATTATGTTCATATAAATACTTGTTGTCTTTTTGACAGTCTTAGTGGGATGAAATCTTCTTGTACTTTAGGGTTTATAAAATCAATTATTTTGCTAAAAAGTGTAAAATGAAATTACATTTAATTGTCCTTTTATAAAAATTAATGTTCTATTCTTCAAGCTTTATAAAGTTATTTGTAAAACAAGATTTCATGCATCCAACGGAAATGAAAATAGTTATGGCATTATGTTGTACTGTCTTGGGTTATCTAGTAAAACACCAGTGAGTAACCATTCGCTTCTTTAACTTTTTATCTTTTTTGAAGAAATAGACATGTACGAGACTCACAGATATAAACACCAGATTTCAGACACATATATTACAGCAATAAAATATGCATCTGATGTATGTAATGAATATGTATGTATAAATTATCCGAGCGAAACATGCTACGGAAAACCATCATGACGGGATCATACCATCTCGCTGAAAGCCCATGGTCATTTGTAACAATACAGTAATAGTATCATTATCTTTTCCTCAAAAGATAATGATACTATTACTGTGCATCCTTACGTTTGTAAATAACTATTTATGGTTTATTTGTTCATGTGTCTCAAGGCATTGTTTTAGGAATTAATGACCACATACTCTGAAGAATTACTTCGATTTTGTTATCGAAAAAGAATATGTAACAACTAATAATATTTTGAGACCAAATGGTTTGCCTTAAATATGGTGTTATTTTCAATTATATATTATACTTAACTTAATGTTCATAATTATTTCAATGAAACATTTTTTAAGAACTAAATCTTGACATATATGAAATCTATGTTATTTTAAAAGTCTTATACCTGTTCTATCCATTGTGCATAGGAACCACCCTAATACAGTCAAATCCCATAACATCATATTGCTATTGAAACGAAACATTCAAGGTATTGTAACTTCACTTTCTCATTTCTAATATAAGCTACATAGATACTTAGCAAAAGCATTTTACCTTAGCTGAGTATGAAGGAAGAATCTTACGTGATAATTTGTAGGAATAAGGAAATTGGCTTAATCTACAGTGCAACAATGAAATATATTCATAAAAAATTATGCAGAAACAATTTTTAAAAAATTGTCGAAGTTTAAAAAAGTTTAAAAATTAAATATCATTGAAAAGAGGATTTTTTTAATCTTAAATTGTTTTAAAGTATCTAGGGACTATCTTATAGAGGACAACTCAGACTTTTAGCAGAGATTGGCCCAATGGACGAAAATAACCTATCGCAATAGGTTAAAGGTGATTTAAAATAAAGTAAAAATATAAAATAACACAGACACGATTTTACAAATAGAAGTAGATGAAAAATTTTATGAAACATGTCAAGGATAAAAAAATATTTAAAAAAATTAAATCTAAATAATGATACATAATTTAAAAGAATTATTAGTAAAAAATGCAATTTTTACTTTTTTCTCTTTTGTTTTCCCTTTCTTCCATATTATTTCCATTTTTCAGAGTTTGTTCAAGCATATTTATTGAAATATATTTCTAATTACTTTTAAAAACCTTTTCTTTTGCCATTAGGAATTAAGATTGCGATATAAGAATGTTTTCTTTAATTAGAAAAAAATATTTCTAAAATCTTAATTAATTAGTTTAATTTATTTGCTTTTGTAAATAAACTACGGATAGAAGTTTGTTCATTTTCTTTTCCGAAAATAAACAGTTTTATCTTGTCATTCAAGAATGCTATAAAAGCCCTAAAATGAGTATACCTAAACGAATCATCGACAGAATCAGTTTCATTAGAACCTCAGAATCAGTTTTATCAGATTATCAGAATCAGTTTCATCACTTCATCAGAATCAGTTTCACACTTATTTCAAATTATTCTATTATTGGTTTCTTTCTTAAATGTCATTAATAAATGAAAAAATATTATTATAAAGTATATAAAAATTTGCATTTAACTGTAAAAAAAAGAATTCCAAAGACTCATCTGAAAAGAAAGCAAAAGCTTTGCAAATATTTCTAAAATAGAATCTTTAATCTATACTTATAATAAAGCTCAATGTGTGTGTGTGTGTGTGTGTGTGTGCGTGTTGGCGCTCTACAGGTCAGGTCATTTGACATACAGCTATCAAATTTGGTACATGTATACCTTAGAGGTCGGGAATGTGCACCTGGGGTCCCTTTTTTTGAAATTTTAATTATTTGTTAAAAACTAACTTTCCCGCAAAAAAAATCTTCCATTTTCCCCACCGCCAACTTTTCCGCCAAAAAAATCTTCCATTTTCCCCACCGCCGACTTTCAGTTATTTTTTTCTCCCAACAGAATTGAGGCTAGGGTTAACATTTTTCGGCGGATTATTTCAAACGATTCTGTTTATTTTCTTAATGTTTTATGCATTTAAAATTAAACATTGTTCATTAATCCATGTTTCACATTCATTCTGAAGTACTTTTGAATTAAAATAACACAGAATAAAGGAAATTAAAAATGTATAATCTGCATAGTGTTACCCCAACTGGCGTAGAAAAATTCACGCACTTGCGTTAACGTAACTGGCGAAGAAAATTCACGCATGCGCATTGTTTTCTGACTGTTGACATGGCAACCAACGGATGATTTAAATTATTTTTAGGTTAGTTGCATGCTTTTTTAAGTAAATTGTATTTATGTTAGTTATATATTTTTTGTATATGCTTATAGTTTTAAGTACATCGTTTTTTAAGTAGTTTTTTTAACCTATTTTCAATGATTTAAATTATTTTTAGGTTAATTGGATGCTTTTGTAATTAAATTGTATTTATGTTAGTTGTATACTTTTTTGTATATGCTTATAGTTTTAAGTACATCGTTTTTTAAGTATTTTTTTAAACCTGTTTTCGACCGATTATTTTAAACGATTCATTTTATTTTTTTAGTGTTTGATGCATTTAAAATGAAACATTGTTAATGAATCGATCTGTTCATGATGAATCTGAGAAATTTTTGTTGACAAATTCTTGAGATATTACATAAATTAAGAAAGATATTCTTTAGTGCCCATAAAGTGTAAACGCTCAGTGACTCTATTATCAGTAATCATAGTATTAAAAAAATGCTTTGTTTCAGTAAAAAATATTATTATATTAATTGCAGATTAATCATTTACACTTTAATTTAAAGCATAATTTCTACGAGGGGCAACAGAAAATTAGAGAGATACATATCAGGCTATGACTGAAGGCCCTTATAATATTATGAGTGAATTATATGACTATCAAAATTTGAAGTTTTAAAATATTTTGCCGAAGAATCTATTAAAGTTGGAATTGCGTAAAATATTTAATGGTAAGACCGGAGTTTAACCTCCTGCTTGGAGCAATTTTTAAAAATCGCCAACAACGACCTTGCGAAATGTTCAAAAGCAAAGGAGCAGATGTTCAATTATAGTGCATAATAAAGATTGCCAGCTTTGGAGCGTTATCGCAACTTGGCGAAGAAGGGGGTTAAACTCCGGTTCAACCTATTTAATTATTAAAATTTAAACGAACATTAAGATTGGCGAACCGGCTGGTCGCCAAAGGCGGCTAGTTATAAAATAAAATCCACTAACACAGATAGATGATGAATTTTTTTAAATTGGTTTTGTTTAATAGAAAATTAAATAATATAAAGTGATTTAAAATGCTAATAAACAGCTATTTTACACAGTAACTAAGCATTATACCCACTTCACATGTGAACAATTTAAATAAAAATGTTAGCTTTTAAATGTAAAAAAACTGGATTAAGAAAGATATTCATAATAATTGACTTTCATGCTGCGGAGACAAATTTAACATTATCGATTCATAAATCGATAATGGAAACAGATTTGAAAAAGCATTTAAGAGATTAAAAGGAATATTGCATGTTGGAAATCCTCTAGACTAGAGAAAAATTGTATTCGTCTTAATTAAATTTCTCTTTCCAATATCCCACAATTATTGTATGGATGGTTTGAGCATTCTACTTCGTTTCCGATCTGAAATGAATATAAAAATTGAACCAAAGCGAAATCAGATGAAAAAATAAGCACCAAAAAATAATAAAAATCACGATTATTAGATATCAGTCATGTATTGCGAAGGAGATTAAATACACCCGATTGGAAAATCAATGAATGGGAAAGATTTCATTTACGAATTTTTAAAAAAAAATCTAAGCAAAAAAAAAAACTTAAGGTAATTTATTTTTGTGAAACGTTTTTCAAGTATTCGTTTCCCATTTTCTGGATCGAAAAAAAAAAAAATTCAGAGGTGGTGTTTTTTAAGTGAATTGATTAATATGCCTTTCATAAAAATAATTTCTGCAAACTTGTTTTTGTAAAATACTTTTTATACTATCTTTCATTAACGTTGAAATAAACTAAAATATCTTTCTATTAACCGTTCTATAATGTTAAAATAATTTTATTATCATTTTAACCTATAATTTAAAAAAAGATTCTAAATCCGTTGTAAATATTTTTATTATAAGTTGGTACAAGATGTTTTTCTAGTCAGGTACTAAATTTTCATTTAAATAAAATATTATAACTGAAATGAAATGCAGCATTTTTCTAATAAGACATTTCTCATGTTCATTCACTTCACAAGAATTGTTCAGCATTAAAATTAAAACTGGACACTATAAACTTTATGCATATCTTTTCGTTACTGGATAAAGCAAATGATTTATCAGCAGGTATTGTTTCTTTGCATATGAACTGTTTCTGGTGTCGCAATAATAATCATTATAACTACACTTCAAGAATCAATACTTTCCCTGGATATTTTGTAAACACTCTGTCTTTATTCCTGAGGCATTCTGCAATGGCTGCATATATTGAATATGAGGAGTTTAAGAATGGGTGAGCCATGTGTGATCAAAAGAAACAAAACATCTTTTCTTGCAAACATATTTTTTCCGCATGATATCTTCCTCATATCTATCTACTGAATAATAACGATGGACGGAGAAGTAAGAAATTCATGGTGTGTGTGTGTGTGTGTGTATAATTTTTGTATTCTTTATTCATTTTCTAAAGTCCATTTTTCCCACCCGAGATTAATTTCTTTTTAATCATTTATGCTTTTTCTAATTGATGGCGTTCTTTCCTATATCATACATTTTGTATAAAATTATACTATCACTTTGATAGTTCTATACTTTGTATTTTTACTGCATTTCATTGAATTCTTTTTTATTCAATATGTTAATGAAAACTCTATTTAAGATATAAGTAAATTGCGATCTTTTTTTAAAAGAAAAAATACAGTTTCCATACTTCATGACTCCGTTTGCTTTTCTTATATTTTTGTCAGCATATTTTATTTATATGGTACATAACTGAATTAGTTGAATTTCTATCGTTTCCACACTGAAGTTGAAAAGATATATTCACAGAACCATAAAGAAAGCTAAAGCTGAATAGCCGCCAATAATTTTGAAACTCTCCAATTCCCAAAAGGAGGTAAAAAATCACGTATCTATAGCACATCATAAGACTATGTGTAAACTGTTATAAGTATGTGTAGTTAAAGGTTTTACGCAACACCAAAGTCAAGTGATTTGACTCCAGTGCTGTGGTTCGGGAGAAGGAAAAAGGACAGAACAAAAATTAAAACCCAGAAACTTTGTAGATTAAATATGTATGAAAATAAGAATTTTAAAAATAACTTGCTACTTTAAAGATTCAATCGGTACTTTTCGGGCGAAAGCGAAAAATCGTCAAATACTGTAGATTTCCGCCAAATTTCTTACGCCAAATTCGCGTTTGGTACACAATCCGTTAACTGGACGCAAGCGAAAAATCACCAAATAATGTAGAATTCCGCTAAATGTTTTACGCCAAATTTGCATTTGGTTCACAATTGGCGACATTTGCGCCCAACGGAAAAGTACCATTAAATCATATGCATGCAACTGAAGCTTGGCCCAATCAATACTTCCGACGAGTCAGCTGGTTTCAAAACCAATAGGAAATTGACAAAAAAATTTTAAAAAAGCATTTTACTTAGGGAATTAAATAATTTTTAATTCAATTCCTTTGTGTAATTAATCTATTTAGTTGAAATACCCATTTTTAAACAATTCATTATGTATAATATTCTAAAAACTGAATTATTCTCATTTAAATACTTGTTTAGAATCATAGAAAAATTTCCTATAAATAAGGGGGAAAGCACTCATACAAATTGAGTCATGTTACATTGCCAGAAATTCTTAATTTCTTTTATTAATTATAACGCTTTCAATGAAATTAAATAAATATGCAATTTTATATAATCAAGGTATTGTTAATAGTTTGTGTGTTTAAAAGCAATTTCACTTTTCCACATTGCATATCGGTATTTCCGAAAAATGACATCATCAAGACTATTACTTTTAATTAAAAAAAAATGAATTCTCTTGCTCATCCTCATTTTTTTCTTTTTATATGGTTGGAGAAAAATATGTGCGAAGAAAATCCCTTTATGCAAGTTTATTATTATTGTCTTTGATAGGAACGATGCATTTTGAGTCTGCTGACGTCATTTCTGACGTTACTGCAGCGTCATTGGTTACTATTACGCTCTGTTCAATGTGGACCACTGTGATGTCATTGACTGTGGTCAATTAATCTTGCTAAGGAATGCTTATATGAAGATTTTTTTAGGAAACGTTCATGAGGACCATGCATATATAACGCATGACACGCATTTCCGCCCCAGCATTGCTACATGATATGTAATCCTAGATTGGATAGAATCGACTAGATATTATACCTTATTACTTTTAAGAGTTTCAAACTCTGGTAATTAAGTATTCTGAATGATAAACAGCAAAATGTTCAACAAATAGATAGCAATTAAATTCTCATTTTTAGTTCCATAAACAGCGTGCTTATTTATTTACTAGCCGATGTTGATCACCAGCTGATTCGCAGAAATACTGGTTGCATTTAATTTCAATTTAATACTTGTGCCTAGCGTAATGAATGCCATTTCATCAACGAAATATGTTTACAGCAAATTGTGTACAATTTAAAGCTTCTTTATTTTGACATCTTTAAATATGCTCTGCTTATTGCTTACCTCTCTCATATATGCGAGTCCATAAAATCAAAATACCCTTAAATATCTGTCAGGCCTACTACAAATACAAAACTTCTTTTTGCGATACTTTATAATACGATAATATAATTAAGGAAATAAAATAACTTCTCTCTTCGATTTCTCATATAAATCACACAGAATTTAAATGCAATCGTTCTTTCTTATCTTTAAACAAAGATAGAAAATTATAGTAGTCAGAATTTAACAAAACAATGAAAAAAGATTGAATTTTATTGCAATAATGATATTTGTTATTGAATATAGAGCAAACAATTTTTTAAATGATATGGTTATAAAAATTATTTTTTTGAAATATTAAATTGGTGTAAAAATAAATTATGAGAAATAATAACGTTGAGAGTTGTCAAGGAAAAACGCCCAAATCTCATTTAAACTTTAAGAAATTAAAATTTTAAAAAATTCCATCAAGGCTCACATTTTTACACTCCAGTGTATATATGTGGGCCAAATTTGATAACTATAGATTACAAGTTTTTCTGGAAGAGAGCCAGTATGCAGAGACAGACAGACAGGCAGACATAAACTTTGCTTTTTTTACCTGCTGAAATAATTAACAAACTGCAGGACATGTAATACAATGATTGATTTTGTGATAACTTTTACACCTCTCTGAATTCGATAGACAAGATAATTAGAAAAACCCTTTGAGCTAGATGTATGAAATTTGGTGTATGATTTTTACACCAGATAAATAGATTTCTATCAAATTTTGCTCACAATCTATTCAAAGAGAGATTTGGTGTACAGCTATTTGAATATAAGTTAACAGGATACTTACAAAATAAAGAGAGCTAAATGGAAAATATTCGGCTCACAGATTTAACACTTATATAGTAAAAACTCTATCAAATTTTAAGCGAAATCCAACGACGTATTAAACGTCTGCTGCTGCCTTCAGAAACATGTAAACGTGATAACGAAGAAACGCATTAACGCAAATATATCAAATTTGGTTTGTAGTTTGGCGACTGCAATTATAGTTCTGTGTCAAATTTTGATTTCAATCGCTTGGATCAAAGGCGTCTAAATATAAATTCGTGTTTATTACAGAGTATGTGAAAACGGTTTTTAGAGGTCCCGCCAGCTGGTTTGATAATACTTTGATTTCATCTCAGAGGTTTAGTTATGTACATTCCTTTAACATTATAATTGATGGATTGATAACGCATAAAAGAAATCATGATTTTAAATAAATATCAGTTAACGTGATAAATACAAAATGATGGGAACTAAATTTTCTATTAGGGGAGCATTAGAGGAAATTTAGGTGCAACTTATTTTATTCAGAAAAAATTGATAACACAATAATGTACAAACATCGATATAGATTTTTCTCCCTTTACCTATGCATTTCACCCCCCCCCTTCCCCCCCAAAAAAAGAAATATCGTTTCTAACTGACCGTCTGCGAAGAAATATTATGGGAATTCTATGAGTATAAAGATAGCTTGGTACAATTGGGACCCTAAAATTGAACACATTCCCTGCTAAGCCCAATTCTAAAGCCTTGGCGCTCAACAGTTCACTGCAGCGAAGGCGCCATTCAGCTTTGGCGTTAAATCGAGGCGGAACTGAAGTTTATGGTAAAGCTTTCCCGATTTTCACGCCAGGGATTTATCTCTTCCGAGACGATATATTTTATCTAAAAGCCCATTCTTTCTACTTGAATTATTCCAGCCGTCTATTGTGGGAGGAACTGGAAAGCCGGAGGCAACCTCAAATGAAGCTAGTAATTCAAACAATGGAGATTATATTTCTGGTTCTTGGTTCAGCCAAGTTATTAGAAGCGCTGACTTTTCTTTTACATTATGTTCTCTATGTTCTTTTACATTATGTTTTTATTTTTAATACAGCATTCTGTATATTGAGCAATTTTTACTTTCTCGTTTATGAAGAACTAAAGTGGCAACTTGAAACTGAATAAATGCAGTAATAAAAAATTAAAATCCTATTGAACCCTACAGTGGACCGCACAATTTGACTACACGTATTTATTTCAATTTATAAGCTTCACATGGCTGTTTTAAAGGGCATCAAGGAGTGTTTGAAAATCCTTTTTTAAATGTTTTTATAAACATTTGTAGAAGAGACAGCTATATAGTAATAGTATTACTAGAATTAAGATTTAAATTGGAAGCTTGGAAAAATAACAAGATGATTGTTCTATAAATTGTTCTATCACTAAAAATACTATCAAAATATTTTTGCATTGTGAAAAAATATATTGGATTAAAGGGACTTTTATTTAAATTGCAGAATTGTTATGATGGGATTTTTGTCACTGAGATATTGCTGATTGATAATGTAACCATTGGCACGCTTTAATTTTTTTAAATTTCACGAAAGCATGATTAATTTTTTTAAATTAAATTTTCTATATTAAATGCAATTATTCAAAGCACATATTTTTTGCGGTGAATGGATGGACGAATATTATAATTTTTATAAACATGGTTCTTTTTATTGTTAAGAATTGAAGAAAAGTGCTTTTATTCGAATGACTGAGGGTATGTAAGTTATTTTAATTAATATTGAACGGCAATTTTTTCATCACTGACTAATAAACTTTTATCTTTATAGAATCGAAATAAAAATGCGTTGATTTTCAGGTAAAAATAAAGAAAAAATGTTCATTCGAGTGAGTTCAATTTTGAAAAGGTCATACATCACGAGAGAAAACAAAATGCTAATTCTGTTAATGCCATTGGAGAGTACAGAATAATTCTGATATTAATGCTTAGAAATTTTAAATGTAAATTTCAATATCGGAAATGCATGCTTAAGTTTGAAAAATTAATACATTATGTAATTTATGCTTATGTAATACATTAAGCATGGTTAAGTTATTTACGAATTATGAGCAAATGTGCCTTCATATGGCGATTCTAAACCATTATTTTAAATGAAATTAGAATAGCAAAGTTATTTTTAAAATTAGATTTTTCTTGACGCTAAGAATTGAAAGTTCCAGAAATAATATTATATATATATATTATAAACTAGGCAGACTTTGCTATATGATTTTATAATATAAAATCGTCCTTCTATTAATGAGTTACATTTTACAGATAAGGCAAACTTGAGATTATAAACGAAATCTGAGAAAAAAAAAAAAAAAAAAATGTCTCGGGAAAAAAATCTTAATGAAAAAACGTCAGAAAATTTTAATAATCAGAATTTGGTAACACATTTATGTACGTAATAATATTAAAACAGAGGGACATTTGCCATTTTTCAATCATCTCGAAAGATTTTATCGTTGTTTCAAAATATCATGGAAGCTCTCATAATAGGAGGATCAAGTTGCAAGGAGTTACAGGATTACAGTGTTTATATAAGATAATCGTATTTTTTGACTAGGAAATATAGATAAATCATGATTCATTACTCTAGTATTCAAAAATAAAATTATTCTGTGAATAATCTAGAAATAACGTAATTTTCAACTATATTATATGAGAACGGAGTATCTGAGCTAGAATCTCCTTCTCCAACTTCTATATACACTACTGATACTATCTTCGTTCTTCTATTATGCACTACTAGACCTATCTCTACCAGACTTCACCTATCTCTACCAGACATCCTTTCGTCGAAATCTCAGACCACTTACTAAGCAATCTAAGTGTCATGCCATTACTCTATTCACCTGTTATGTCTGGAGGTTAAAAGACCACAGTTCAAGAACTCCGTGATACTCCACTCAAATTGGCAATCTTTAAAATCTGATTATTGAAAATGACGACTAACATACATGAGTCTCAATGGTTCGATTTCGAAGGTGCTACTCTATAATTCTAAAACCGAAATCACCGCCCATCTGAGGCTCTAAATTTTATTTGAAAACACATCGCATAAAAATTATTCAATAATCAGTTTTTCCATATGCCTTCGAATCACGAATATTTACATATTAATTTGATACTACACTACTTTACACTATTTTTTCTATATGAATGTCATTATTTTGAAATGGATCAGTGTTTGTACTAAAGGCCTACGAAAATGTTTGTATACTAAAACAAAATGCCTGTTGACGATATTACTATGTTGCATTCAGAGTTGGAATTACTGATATTAACAAATGATTTTTACTCATCATCTTTAACGAACGCTATTGAACAAAATGCCTTAAACTAGACATGGCAACTACTTAAAGAAAGCTATGTTAAATTTCCCTAAATTTCTTTCGTTTTAAAAATATTGTTGCAAGTAGAAAATTTAGAAAGTTTTACTAGTAAAACTATTATCAACAAAATGCTTTTCAGAATCTTCTTAAAATCTACTTCTCGAAAGAATGAAAAAAAAAAAATAATATGGTCTATTTCAAAAGAAATGCAAAGCAATTTCTGCTTATCTAGCATTTTCAAAACATTCAGCTACCAGAATTCAAATTTTGGTGGAGTACTAAGTGGGTTTGGTATGCTGATATACGCAATTTTGGGATAGAAGAATAGAAATGGGCACAATCTCAGAACTATTTACCAGAAAGCATATTTTTAAAAATCCAACAAATCTTTTCAGATTTTCATATGAAAGAAAAAGAAGCTTTAACAAGTCCATAAAGCAAGTTTTTGCGATGTCTGGACTCTCTATTTCTTTTTTTTTTTGAAAATAGTTGAAAGCAAGGCCGCAGGAGGTGAAATTTTGCACTGGGCTTGAATTGAAATATGACGCTAGAGAAAAATCTTGACTATAGATTTGCTGAATCGTGGAAAATGCGAGAACATAAATTTTCGAAGGAAGCAGATATATTTATGGATAGTAAGGAACGCAAAAACTCGAGAGATTTCAACCAGTGAAAATCTATATATGCAGATAGTGGATCCTGATCTATGCATCCATATAAATTGGAAAACAAATTTCTTCAGTTTCTTCATTGACTTTCATTTTGTTGAAGAAGTCTAAATTTTCAAAATTCCTTTGACAAGTTTCATAATTTTTTCATATTTCTGGTTGTTTACAAATGCATTCAATTACATTAATATTGTTGGCATTTTTCATCTTTACTTGAATGTGTTAAAATCTAATTGGGAAACATACAGCATAAGTATAAGCTTTATTATGAAGAAATGAATCTTAAAATATTTTATCACAAATTGTAAATTATGGAAATGGTATTAGTGCCATTAATAAGGAAAAGATGCCGTTTCATAGAAATATCTTCTAAGCAGGGGATTTCTCATATAATTTTAAAATTCATTTCATATTAATTAGAGGACTTTAGTAGTCTCAATATTAATGACAGAGAGAGAATATTTCATTAGCACATGAACTTAATATAGAGTTTAGGTCAATGCCCCATTTCGAAAGTACACGAGGGCTATTTTTAGATAGGAATTTTAAAATAATTAAGAACACTTGTCAGATGATGAACATGGGCTGACCTTAGCTAACTTCCCCCCCCCCCACCTTTATATACGTCTGTAGAGAAAAGACACCTTCAAATTTCATAGATTTAATGGCTTCCCAGGGATTGAATATTTAATATCAACAAGTGTCAAAATGCAATCATCTGGTTCCAATATCTTTGTCACGATTTCACTGTGAGCCTATATAAAATGAGGTTTGATAGAGATAAAGAATGTGAACTATTTGCATTATTTTTGAATATAATGATATTTTCTTAACAAGGCCCTTTCTTCTTAAATTATGGTGCTTCTAAATTCTTCTTGCAAACCTGGTTAACCATTTAACAATATTATTCAACTGATTTAGCAACAAATCGAAACCTAAAAAAAATAAATTAAATAATTTTCACATTATTAAATGCTATTTTAATTTAATAAGCAATTTACAAAATAATTTAGTACCATGCTTTTATAGCTAATTTTTCCACTGAATTTCTCTGGACAAATTCAATCATTCTTAGCATTTTCTCAACGCCCTTCTGTCATATAATTCTGATATAATTTAGTGAAGAAATACCAATTTCTAGGCATTGGAATCGTGTAACTGAAGATTGCAAGGGAAGAGAAGGCTTCCGATTATCCTTGTATGTAGTTTGGTTTATATGCTTGGATATTTATTCACGCTAATATTATTTTTTTCAAATAGGGCTCTTTCGAGTAGTTTGGATATATTATTTCCAGCGATGGTTAACATCGGCTTAGTAATTGCACGCTTATTTTTGATAACATCTCTTCGGTGATCTATTATATTTAGTTTTTTTAAATATTTGCATTTTAAATATTTTTTATCTTTTGTATTTTAAATACGTTATTGAATCAATATTTGAGAATCATTGATTCATTTAATAGCTAAGAGATAGATCTAACTCATCCCATTGAATTTAGATCATTAGGCTGGAAGCACTCTTGCAAGAAGGAAGATATTTTTGTCGGGAGAAAGGGGGGGGGGGCAGTATAGTTACAAATACACAATAAATAAATCAAATGTGATAAAATATGAAATGCTTAAATTTTAACATAGTAAAATTAATTTTATAATATATAGAAATGTAATAAGCAAAACACATATAATAATGCAGTATATAACAAATATTTCCAAGTAATAATAAAGCTTTGCGAAATAATAGATACATTTTAATATAATTTTGAAAGTATGAAAAGAATTAAAAAGAATTTTTTAACTATTATAATAAGAAAAGAAAGACAATGGCACAAAAACTAAATAGAATTGAAGCTATTTACAACATCAAGTATTACGTAAGTTAAAAATGCCCAAATTAAGTAAAATAATTATTGAAAAAGAATGAAAAAATTTTGAAATCGAGTTCACAAACATTAGATTATAAATAGACCCCATGATGATCAATGAAAAAAAAAATATTTACTTCTCTAACTATATAAAAAAAAATATTATTAAATGCAGAATAATGTTAACTTTAATTCACGATTCGATATTTGATTCAACCCGGACACAAATTACAAATAAATTACACTTTTCCAACATACAATTCTTAATATTAATTATATGAGTTCATAACTAATTTAATAAACTCAAAGAAATATCTACTTTTCAATTTCTCTGAATATATTTCACAATCCAGAACTAAGAACTCAGTAAGAGAGCATTTAAAAAAAATTGTTCCGAGAGTTCATTATTTTATCATCAATTTGTTTGAAAATTTGTACGATTTTTTTAATTCTATGTAGGTTCTTTGCTTTATAAAACATCATTAAACAATTTGTTTTTCTTTTCATTTGATGGCATAATTAAGTGAAACTTGGAAATAAAAATACAATAAAAAATATAGTCATCCGCATTGCCAATATTACCACTTGCAGCAATGAGATTCTGAGAAATAGGAAATCGATTTTAAGATTAAAAAAAAAAAAAAAATGAGCATCGTGCCGGTAATAAAGCACACTGAATATTTGTTAAGGGCCAGCATCTCAAAAGCCTAATTTATTCCTTAATTATTTTGGAAACAACCCCAGAAAGTTCCTATTATCTTAAACGGCTATATTTAAAATCTTATCCTAAAATCCAATATGGGGGGGCGGTATAATAGAATGTTTCAGTAACACAGTATGTATAGTAGCTACAAACGGCTACTCCGTCCCGTCCATAGACATTCGAATGAATTGAATGACCAGGCAGCCGCGACAGCATTGGTGGAACCTTAATTCCTAAAGGTCATCACCGAGCACGGTACAACTTCTCCCAATGGACCTCTCTCCAACTTCCAATATTTTAAAGGGGGTAACTTCCCCTCATCATTGGTAGCAGCGAGAGCTGATCACCAATCCGAAAGCTTCTCATCCGCAAAGTTGAAGTGTCCCCAGTTATAACAGTATAATATATATAACAATAGAGCTGTGTTAAATAATATATTTGAATATCCCGGAATGCGATATCAATGAAAGTTTGAAAATCATAATGTTGTGAAATATGCAACACAAATGAAGTGCATGGCTCTTTTTATTTCTCCAGCTGCAAAGATTAACATACCAATCGCAGAGTCTCCCTATTTCTTTAAAATGGGAAATCATTCTATTTAAATTATTCCACTTATTTTATTTTAAATTTCGTAAGTGATATATTAATAAAATTAATGAAGAAATAGCACATTAATCTCTTCAACAAAAAATCATATAAATTTCATTGCTGATATATTTAAAGTAAATAAGAAATAGAGACCGATTTATTTATGTAATTTGACAGTAATTAATCCTAATTTACTGAATATCAAAAAATGATTTTCTTAAAAACTATGCTTTAGATATTGTAAATATAAAGCTATGGGGTAATGCCTTCAAAAGAATTAAATTTCATAACTAATCAATGGAAGTTCTACAAGGATATATGAGCAGATTGTGAATAATTAATTAAAATTTTACAAAAGTTTCTTCGTTAGTAGTAAAATATACATATAATTAGAAAAACAAAACAGTTTGTTTCCAAACAGGATGTAGTATCATTATATGCTCCAAAATATTGTATGCATAGTCATGAATGACTGAATCCTTTTAGTAAGTTTGATAACGAAAAAATAATTCAAGTCATTTAATTTTCTTCTGTATGAAACATTAGAAATAACTAATTGGTTCATTGATCGTAAAAATGCAAATTAATTTAACTGCAATATCAACTGGAAGAACTAAAAAAAAGCTTTTTACCTTAAGTACTACATTATAGTGAGAATATTGAAATATAATTACAATTCAAAATGTCCTTTTTATGGAAATACAAAACATATGAAGTTTTAAATAAGATATTTCTTGCATGCATTTTAAAACGATATACAATATCAAAATCCCTTTGTGCAAAACAACATTTCACTACAAATGTCATTCAGAAACGAAAGGAGGGGAATAAAACAAAATTTCAGAAGCGCGATCTTAATTTTTACATTTTTATTTCATTCTTTTCTTATTTTCAATCCAACTTTTGAATGTAAATTTGCTCAGTTTTTCTATCTCTGCAGCTGACAAACCACACCATTTTGATGTTTTCGCTATATTCTATATTCTCTTTAGCTCTTATCTCTAACACTGAATGAGGCGAAGTGCATATTGATATTCATGCATATAAACGGGGAAAAATCAAATTCCTGTAAAAGTTTCTTCATGTCGAAATAAATTATTAAACAACGATTATAGCATAATTTCCTTTTTAAGAAAGTTATACTTATTTCTATGATTTTCCAACAAACACAAACTACATTTTTTTTTTCATTGCATTTTGGGGTCTCAAAGAAAATAAATGATTATACTGAAATTGTAACTTTTAACTTTTCAACTGATGCTAAAATGTCATCTAGACATTTCTAAATAAAAATTTAAACTTTTAAAATAAAACAAAACTAATAAAAAAGTGAAAGTGAAAAACATAGTCAAATTTTCCACGAATTTTATGCAAAACCATAGTTGTTATAAATAACAATATAGCTTATTTACGTCGGATGCATTTACTCTCACTCATTTGTCCTATTTTTTGCATTATAAAATTTATAACAATTGTTAAAAAATTTGTTCATCTCATACATTAATTCATTTTAAATCCAATGAAATAATAACAACAGAAATAAACTATTCACGGTAATGTCATAAATTAAAATTATAATGCCGAAAAATATATAAATAAGCATATTATAATGGAATCTATGTATAAATGAATAATATAAATGAAGCGTAATATAATTCTGAAATATCATTACAGAAGTTGAAAATATCACAGTACTTATTTTAAGTTGGCTAACTCCCTTTTTTGTTTATAATTGGTATGCAGAAATAAAGATGAAATGATGCTATAGATATTATATTCTTAGCATTTTTACCAGAATCTCACTAAGTTTTTTTTTTTTTAATATTTACTTCATATTGTAAAAAAAAGGACATTTGAATATAAAAAAATAATAATTTTATTTTCCAATCTTGCAATCACATTTTTCTCTTCAATAGTTTTTATACAAATTTTCAGAATATGTAAACAAAGAAAGATTTACAATAAGCTGCTTATTCTAAAAAAAAAAGGAACAAAATCTATATTTTTGAAACTTTTTCCCCGAAGATTCATTGTTAAATCCTCCTAACTTACAAACCACCAGCGGCTGCAAAAGCTGAGCATTTTGTTAAGTGTTGTTCCTAAGTTTTCCCCATTTATTTTTTAACCTCAAAGAATTGTACGTTATATTAGCTTATAAATCCAAAACAGTAAAAACAGCTGCGGGCGATTCTTAAGATCAAACGATTGAACTGAAAATCGGTGAAGTTTACGACTTGCAATGCGTGTCTGGAATTCGAGGTTGAAATCTTTTATAGACACCTTCTCTTGGTATTTAGATTGCCGAGCCGGATGTTTCGAAGTTTACGTCGAGGTTTATACTGTGCCCCGCAGTGTTTTCATGATACTGTTATGAAAAAAGAATATAAGCAGGAAAAAAAAAATCCCTGCTTTCATTTCTGCCTCAAGCAACTTTTAATGCAGCTGTTAAAAACTGGATTCACGTGCATTTTGAATCATGTAATAAACAAAAGAAATTTTCAAGCAGCTGAAGGGTTTATGTTTTAACAATGTAACAGCTGGGATGTGGCTGAAAGAAAAAAAAAGGAAAAAAAAATCGTATTATAGTATGCATTTTTTTCTTTTAGGAAAACATGATCGTTAGTGATTTTTTTAGCGTCTCGAATTTTCTCAAGTGTAATTAATGCAACACAAAAATTGCTTTTGCTTTTTTAATAAATAATTGTTACTATTACTCTTTTCAGCTAAGTAAATCTTTATAATGTTAATTAACTTTTTCATGGTTAATTATCTTCCTGAACTCTAGATTTCTGCCTAATTTCTTCCTTTATATCTACTATTATTTGCTCTATGAAATAAAATATTTTATAAAAGTTATTTAATTTAAAATATGTATCATATGAATTTTTATTTAACTGTTACAAACGAAGTATCGAAAATTCAAATTTTCACAGCTTTAATCTTTGTTCAAATTTTCGAATTTTTATCTGGCCTGGTCCATCTCTTAGATCACTTATGTTTTCCTTTCTTGAAATCTTTTGGCATGGTTTTATAGCCTTTTTAGATATCTTCGAGGAATAAGGACTAGTTAATCTTCCCAATTCTTAATGGAAATTGCAGAATTACTAAACTGTTAATGCGTCCAATTTCATAAACACATATTTCTAGAAGAAAAGGGCCTCAATATTCTCGTGTAAAAAATTATTAAATAAGTAATTAAATAAAAACTGGAAAAAAAATAATGACATTTTAAGTTCTGTCCTCTTCTAAAGCTCTGGTTTTGAATTTCTGATTTTCTTATTTTTGTGATATTAATTTTTTATTTTTCTATGTTACAGGTATTTGTTCTTTGTTCTTTTTTTTCGAAACCTCAATTTCTTGGGATTTTCGAGTCAAGGGGTTAATTTATGGACAATTATCAGACCTCTCACGGAAAAGTCCTTTGTTTGAATCCTTGTCTAAAAGAGACTCTCTTTGGGCCGGATTCCTTCTTTTTTTTTACTGTTTTATACACTATAATTTTTAGGCTTTTTTCTTCTAGAAATAAATTGTTAGTATATTTTTGTTTTTTGGTATTACAACATTTACTCGCTCTAATTGCAATGTTTTTCCTAAGAAATTTTTCCAGTAATTTGGGTTGTTTTAATAGTTTATTTATTTATTTATTTTTGCTTACTTTTTTTGTATTTTTCCGAATTTCTAAGATATTTTTTTTAAAACTTAGGTGAAGTAATTGGGAAAAATTAGAAGTTGGGAGCGTTTTACAATAAGCAATGAATGGTGAGGAAAATGTAATGTTTTGGTTAAGGATTCCAGAATTTTCCTCTACAAAATATTTCTTCGCTTTTCTCAGTACCAACTTTTGTTCATTTTATTTGGAGTTGCATTTACAAAAAGTAAACACAAGTTCTCATAAATTACATTTTTCGCTTTCCATATCGGTTATGTTATATGCAGGTATGTTATATAATTATATATCTTTTGGATGCATAAAATATATATCAGAAAAAATTACTATTTTTGCTTACATTTTTTGATTTTTTGGATTTTCTCCATACAAAACTGATTAGAATAGGATTTCGATTCCATTCAGTTTCATCAATTAAATTTTTTTCGCGGGATAACTGAGAGCAATTGAAAATTAACACTATTCAGTTAAATAAAGAATATGTTATCAATCATCTCTCCTAATATAAGACATAAAATATTTGCACATGATGCATGTTTAAATTAACTATTTTATAGAAAATGTTTCGGAAGAATAAAAAAATTATATGTGTTATATGCGTGCGTAAGTTACTCATGCATGCGCTTAAAACCCGCAGTTATAATTATAATTAGGAGTTAAAAAGGGAGATATATATTTAGTTAAATAATAAAAAATCAGTAAAAGAAGAAATTTTGATATATTTCACCTACAATCTGACAATTTTTTCCTTCAAGTTAATTTATCCGCATCGGTCATACTACTCGAATCATGTTCTCTATAGTAAAAAACAAGAAAAAATCTTTATTAAAAATCATTTTAAATCTAATTATATTCATTTAAATTATTAATTCCTTATAATATCAACTATTATATATTTATATGAAATCAGGATAATCCAGTTTAAATGCCTTATTTTGTTTCCTGAAAATATAATCTGATTTTAGAAATACCAATTATTATTTCAATTCGAGACGAATCAGACACACAAAAATAGGAAAATCACGACAATCTTGTATAATCTGGTGTCTAGTCAATATTTACACTAACCAATCTCACTTTGATTAGATTTGACATCAACTGCGAAAAATATGTAAAGAAATTCATCTAGAAAGCAGAAATTCGATTATGAAGTAAGAAACTGGACAGACAAAACTGAGATACATCATTTCTTTATATACTCTTTTTTTATGAAATAATTAGTTAAATGATTCTATCATGTGTAGTAATTATTATATCCCTGTAACAAGATTAAAAAATGTTTTTAATTATATAGGATTCGTGCACATACTTTGTAAATATATACCATTGCGGAACATTAGTTGTAACAGAAATTTTAAGGTTGTTATTTAAAGTTGATTGGAAAAAACCATTCTTTAAATACTTTAAATCAGAAATTTTCAAATTTTTAAACATTGCGACTCATTTCATCATCAGTACATAGGTCGCTTTCAGAAAGGAACTGCGTGAGTTCCGATAAAAGTTTTCTATGCGCCAAAACTGGAAATTTTGCGAAGAAAAACACATTTAATACTGATACAATATTAGGAGAATATTGATTTTAATCCCACGTTTAATTTTGCAAACTGTAGAACGATAAAAATGCATTCAAAATTTTGCCGCAACCACAGTCTGAGAACCTCTGATTTAGGATAACATATTTGCAAAAGTTCTATCCAGAACTTACCCAACTATCAAAGGAACGAAGGCCAAATCAACACATAAGTCAAAATTTGGAATGCCTTGTTATTATTGAATTCCTATGAACACGTATAACATAACAAATCATAGGACATAACAAAAATTCTTAACATTCATAAGGATTACGACACTCAAGTTTGGTTATTTGTTATAACAGAATGATAATAACTTTCATTATTTATATTCTATTTATATTCGAGGATAAAACTTTAGAAATAATTTTTTGTTTACATCAAAATTTATTATTATTTTATCTAAACAAAACTACTTGAACACGAAATACTTCACTTGGTTTGAACGTGGCATAATCTAAGATGCTCGATCGTTTTAATTATATTCTAGATTAAAAAAAAAAAAAAAAAAAAAAAAAACTAAGGTATAGGCAAAAAAATAATCAACAAATTCAAACCATCTAACAGTAATCATATCCATTCAAATTTCATCTAATCGTAATTGTAGGAAAAAAAGATAAATTGTTGATTATTAAATACGTAAATACCTTAAACATTAAAAAATTCCATTTAAAATATAATGGAGAAGTAAAAGCAAAATAATATCGAAATTTGTGGTGGGAAAATAACAAAAATGAAACTCAAATATTCAGTTATTACTTAGCCTTTTATCTAAAGCAAATTACAGTGAAATTTTACCATGGGGCACTCATTAACGGATTTGTTTAAAAGGCACATTTTATAAACAATAAAAAATAAGAAAAGAAAATTGCACGTAAATATGAAGATTAAAAAAAAAAAAATGTTGAATGACAAAGAAAAATGCCATTTTCAAACGTTATGAGCGTACTGCCGCTGCAAGTGGATCGCAATTAAAGAAACAAAAGAGCTTTAAGGAGCCGGCTTTCATACTTTTATTATAGTTCCCATTTGGCGCATCATTTAAAATGACTTCTAATAAAGCGTGATAAAAATTAATGGACGAACTCACTAAGCAGTAAATAAAGATGATGAGTCGGGAAAAATAGAGCTTATATACTCCTTAAAGCACTTACGGAAATATTTATTTAACAATTCGCTTTTTGACTGAAAGTCGTAGGATAATTATATTAAGTAAAATTTGAAACCGGGTCATTTTTGTAGGATGATTTCTTTTACTTGATAGTTGTTATTGTCTTAAACATACGCGAATTAATCATTATTTAATTTAATATGCTTGTTTAAAAAAGATATCCTAAGAAAAGCAATTTTGTAAATGCCCGTCGTTTTTTATTTATTTATTTATTTTTTGTATATAGCAATTACAGAGAACATCGAAATAAAGCATAATTAGAGTTGTAGATGGAGTTTTTAATAAATATATGAAATTATTTTAATTTCTATTAAACCTTTTTTTTTTCTTTTTAAGTCTCTTTCTAAATAGATAGAAGTAAATGGTATTTTCGAAATTGCTCTCAGGTTGTATGTACATAATGTCTTTAGTATACTATATGTTTCCAATAAAATTTCTATCTCTTCTTGATTATTTTGCATACATTCCAAACTCAAAAAATATTGATATTTTATAAAGACTAAGGATTGCAAAAAAGGGTTATAAATTCTTTAGCAATAAATTCAAGAAATTTGAAAATGAAGTAAATGCTTGATGAATAATGAATTATTATTTTTTTATTTCAAAGACTCAGGTAGGATTCACTTTAATAATGGATGACAGCATATAATAACTCTATTATTAAATTAATTTATATTCCCCTATATAAATGACTCTGATAATCCCTAAAGCTTCATTTTAATACTCTGCACAATTGAAAATAACAAATAAAAAAGTTAATTTTTATTGATTAATTATGCAATAACTGAGGACATAATTAATATCGAATAATTAATGACTCTTTATTTTACCTTTAAAATTTTGCAGAAAAAGGGAGAATGAATAATAATTGCTATTTTTTAATATTATAGAGCAACTAAACAAATTATTATCATATTTCATCTTACAATGTGCTTAACAATGGCCCACGGTTTTGAAAAACATGATACATAGCTTTACTATTGTTTAAATAAAATAATAATAACCGATCCATCAAATCATTTTAGAATCAGTTTTGCTATTTTATTAATAATCTGAAGAGAAAATTGAGAAAATCAGAATGCCTTTCCATACCTAAATACTTTTAATTTCTCTTATATTTAAACATGTTTACTTTTACTTATTCGTAAATACTTTTGCTTTCTCTTATACAAAATAATAGGAATTAAAAAAAATCAATGTTTCGAGATTTTGACGAATCTCAACATTTCAGCCTTCCCTCAAAATACATTTTTAAATTACGTCTGTATGACGATCAGTGAACGCGGTAATTTAGAAACATTCTGAGCAAGATAGATAAAATTTGGTTTTTGGTCTGTACACCAAATTTATAGATTTTCCTCATATGTGAATGAAATACTTTCAAAGGAAGTTTGCTTGCTCAGCTATCCGAGGACAGACGGACTCGACAACTACAGAACTTAAACATCAAAAGTTGTTACAAGGATTCAACATCTGTAATGTGGATTCATATCAAATTTGGAGTAAAATCACTTAAGGAATGGATCGTTTATCGGTATGCGCTTTCACATGCATTTAAACGCGATAATTGAAAAACTTAACAATTTAGGTAAATAACTTTTTTCACAGATTTCATAACTAAATTGCATATTCGCATCTAATTTTGGGCAAAATCTATCAAAGTGTTGGCACAATTGTCTGTCTGTACTTCCGTATCATGTAAAGGCGATAGCGCAATGATTAAATAACTGAAATTTGCTATATGATCTTTTTGTCACTGAAATTGTACTTCGATGGCAACTTTTAGTTTCAATTAGTCGGAATAAGGGTGTCCAAAATAGATATTCAATTATCTGGTGCTTGTGTATCACTTGCACTTAACATGTCTCACCACAATGTCAATAATTGCATGTAAAATTCATACAAATGTTCTATATTTCATAACACTATTTTCCTATTGTGACTATTTCCATGCAATTAACACACACATGCCATTTTTCTGTACTATACTATAAAGCACATAACTCCTTTGTGCAGGACTTTGAACATAAAAATCTGAGCATCGTGATGTTGATGCTTCGCACGAAGATCATAATTTTAAACTTAGGTTGAAAAGGAATTACACTTATTTTAGAGATTATGCAAGAAACCACTCTTGCTATTTTTTCAGGTCATACAAACTGAAAAAAATTTGTGCCGAAAAGCATTAGGATAGATATATAGAGAAGCCTGTGGATCATGCATTTTCCATAAGGTATATATTCATCGCTTTAAAAATCGGAAAAACAATGAATTTCATTCTGTTTTTTAATATTTTTGGGAACTGCATCTTTATATTCAATAAATATTACAAAATTGATGCAGGAAAAAAATATTTTAAATGGTGATTCCTTGGAAACTTTTTTTTTTTTTTTTGCATTTGCTGTATTGATAATATCTAACGTTAGAAAATGGCTCTCTTGCATGACGTTCAGTTATGTTTATAAAATTTGTCCACAAATAAAGCCCTAGGGAAAATTTCGATTCTCTTTTATTCATAAGAATAATTTGGCATAAGGTTTTGCCTTATAAACATACTGAAATACAGAATGGTGCTTTTATAAATTCCATTTAAAATTAAAATGTAAACTGTTTTTTCAGTTGTATTTCTAGAATTAATCTGGAAGAGTTAATCAAAAGGTATAAAACATAGCAATAATTCAAAATATAAATTTCTAATTCTTGAAATTTTTATTAATCTGATTTCTAAATTTATGCTGCATTTCATACTGTTCGAGGCAGAAGCTCTTTGATAATCATAAAAAAATTCTAATTGGTTGAGTCCAAATTCGTTTCAATATTTGGATGGTTCCCAAAAATTACCATTAGAATTAATTAGAATATTAAGAAAATAATTATTATTAATAATTGTCTTATAATTAATAAGGTAATATTAATAATAATAATAATTCTAATCACAAGAGGATCTTATTAATTGTTACCTTTCAATCAAAATTCTCTTATTAATTGAAATAATAATTTGAAATTATTAATTTAGAGTACAAAATGATTACCGATCATTTTTCCCTAATGATACATCAAAAATATACTTTAAATATCATCAAAATATATTTTAGTTCTTAATAATCTGTTACTGTACCAAATAATTTGGTTTTTATTTTTTGATAGTATGTACGATACCGTGAAACCGAAGACATTCTATCATTGAATAAATTTGCTAATTTCATAAGAAAATTACAAGTGAAGAGTGTTTTTAATTTTTAATTTAAAAAAAATCAAATCAAAATTAGGAAACTTAATATCAGAATATTTTGAACCGTCATATTATTCATATTTTAAAATGTAGCTTTTCTGTTGCTCAATATATATATATTTTCTCAGGTTGAACTTTAAATTTATTTAATTCCTTTTAATGAAATTATGTTAAAATTGAATCCAATAATTCGAGATGTTTATCACTGTCACACATATTTCAACATATTTTTATAAGCGTTCAGTTCTTATAATATAAAGGAAATTATTTTATCCGTTTGTACTCGAATGTCTTCTCTCAATCATCATTCAAAACGGTGAATCATTTCGACATTTGATTTATTTATTTTTTAATTTCAATTGTTAAAAATATCTATAGAATGTTAAAAAGGTGTAGCTTTATTTTTCAGGGAAATTCCATCTAAAAACAGTTACGCGTATTTATTTTTTCGTGTAATAAACAGTCCATGTATTAAGTGAATAATTATGTATGGAATTATCTTTCCGAGTGAAAAGGGTTACTAATTCGAGAGTGAAAATTTCCTCACTATGTTGCAAATGAATCAAATAATTTCTGTTGTAAAGTCTTACTAAAGAATATATAAGAAGAATTCTGATTAAATAAATAATAAAAAATTAACTTATCGAAAATCGAAAAAAAAAAAAAAAAACTCTGTAAAGCTGGAGGCAAGAACTTTAGTCTTGATATTTTATAAGGTAAAGGGATGATAATATAGCAAAGTAGACAAAAGAGATCAATAATGAAAATAGTCATGGCACCAAAAATGGCACTTCCTTCCAGCCTGATGTCTCCTATTTAAATTGCAGCGGCCAAGTTCTCCTTCAAGTGTATTTTCTACCTCTTCTTTATTCATGCAATCTAGAGTAACCAAGTCATCACGTTCTGCTTCACGCAAAGGAAGAAAAACAGAAACTTGCTTCGAGTCACTCCTCTCCCATTTCGCAACTCCAAGTTCCGTGATCCAATCTCCATATGTGCGTCTTCTCAATGCATGGCTTGCACTGTTTGTTGAACTTTCTATCAAGTTTTATTTCTTACTGTCGCGGAAAAGGGAATGGGTGCTCACAGTAATTTCTAGAAATCGAATAAATGTTTTAGGGAAATCAGGATATCTTCGGAATTCATAAGAGAAAATAAAGGTATTGATAGTTTGACAGCGATAAGTGTGATAACATATTCATTAATCTAAACTCATAAAAATCAGCATTTGTTTTGAATAAATCAATACTCGATTTTATTAATGCATGATACCAATATACTGTTTTGAAACCAGGCAGATGATAAAAGTAAGCATAAGGAGAATTCACTTCTGGAAATGAATAAATTAATAATCTCAAACTGGATTCCATTCCAGATGTGGACACACTTGGATATTAAAATAAATTTCTACTCTTAATTCATAAAGCCAAAATATAAAGCAAGTGGGAATTTTAACCTCTGGTGTATAAAACTTTCTGAATGAAGGAATTATTTGTGCTTATTAAAGTGAAGAAAATCTAGTTGCTTCTTTCAGTTATGTATTTGGATATAAAATTTGACGCATTTCATCAAATTTATTGACAACATACGAAATGTCATTACATATTACATTTATGGATCGTCATGCTTATTTACTTATGAATAAATACGCCATAGAACAATCCATTTGATAATTACCTTGGTGCAAAATTTAATAAATGTCTGAAAATCTAATGACAAAATTACGAATCAAAAGTCATTCATCTAGTTCATTTTATTACATATGACTCATATTTCTGTGATTTTAGTAATTATATGCATGCGAAGGAAGAGAGACAGCATATTGATGGATTCTACTATTTGAAATATAACAGAAATCTAAGAATTATAAAAAAAAATTGCGCTGTAAAAGGATACATCAGATCTTAATCTCATAATTCATTGTATTTTTTTAATAATCTTTTTACAGGTAGTCGGACATACTACCATATGTGGTTTTTTTCGAATTTAGGCCTAACGAAGTGATTTATATTTGCAGCATTTTCTTTTTCAGTAAATAATATAAGAGAGAGTAAACATCGTGAAATGGGATAATTTAAAAAGAGTCTTGCTAAAATGCACAACAAGTAAAAAGCAGTATCTAGTGGAAAGAGTATTCGACTATAAGCAGATTTCTAGTGATGCAAAAAGTACCAGTTCATTAGACTAGAGTCTGAGTATTTTCTGTAGGCGGTTCAAGATCACATTTTCTACCTCGTTATTGGTTGTCTGGTACCAGTAACGCGGAACCGCCTCGTAGTACCTACCAGTAACACTTTTGACCTTAAACCGCCTATAGAAAATACACATACTATAGTGAAAATGAATATGCAGCCGAGTGAATCCTTGCTAATTCTCTTCTTTTTCTAATCGGATTATATCTAATGTTCAAATTTCTGTTGAAATTTTACAATCGCAATTCTTGATATTGATGAAATTTCATCAAATTAATGGCATTGGTAAAAATCTTTTTTTTTTTTTAAATGTAAATAGCTGCAAATGTTTCTCATCGATGTTCCTTTTCAAAATTTTTTTGTAAATCAGAACATTACATTAATATAAATGTGATGTCAGGCATTTTCCCCCAAACAACAAGACAAACTTAAGTTCCGTGACAATACCTGTATGTATAACAGAACATTCAAGCTTTTCAGGAACATAGATTAATTTTAAATGGAGAAATAAAATATATTTTCGTTCTTAAAATCCCATCATCTCCGGAAAATTCCACAAAAGAATTTTCATGTAGTAACTTATTCTATTCTTTGAAATAAATATACAAGAAATTGCAATTCATTTGTATTATACACTTACATTAATGCCAATGACTTATACCATTCTGACGACTTTTCTAGACTTAGAATTACTTCACCTCACATTGGTAACGTTGCCATTCAATTTTAAAATCCAGTCTGTGAATGCTACAGCCTTCATTACTTGTTTTAAATTTGCATCTTTAAGAATCTAAGTTGAACACTAAAGTCAAATCTCTTTCACCATGTAACGAACTCTGGCTCGGAAATGGCGACTTCTGCAGAATCAAAAATGTAAATTCTTGTCCTCCAGTACAATAGCCATCCTACGGAATGCATTTACAATGCTCTCTTATTAATTAAACAGAATCCGAATAGAATCGGAAGGCTGGAAAACAGTCGCCAACTCAGCAGTTGCTGTCTGTTCTAATGGTTAAATCTGAGGAGTGTGCTGTTTCGTGCGGTTGGAGTGATTACTCCCTGCACCGTAATCCAGCGGATTTGGCTGCCAAGCTGCCTTTTGAAGGCTGCCTCGCAAACAGTTTCTTTCTTAATTAACTTCAGAATGGAGTTCGAGTTTCACAAAAGACGAAGACAAAGATGATTAATGTGAATAATGTTCTCCTTGCAAATAGTTTTTAAATAAATCATATAAAATTGCATTATAACTATGTGATTCTCTCTAAGTAATCTTGAACTTTTCGTAATTAGATAAATCATTAAAAATTGATTTTAAAAATGTCAAACTTATTTTAATCAGGAAAATATGTATCCAAATGAAAAGTAAGTGACGTATGTCTTTCTCTAAAATATGAACTTATTCAGTTAAAATATTGCAAAAGAAAATATCTGCAAGCATTATTTACATTTTCACTTTATTTTCTAAAATCTATCTTCTAAATTTTTAAAATGAGAAATTTTTTTATTAGCATTTTCATAAATTATTGATAAAGATTTTTGAACAAATAACTGCATTCTTATTGATGAGAGAAAAAAGGTAAGCAGAATAAACATCTTAGGAAGCAACAATGGAATTCTTAGGATACAGCTCTTTAACTAAAAATAAATTTATGCGCGAATACTGAGAATTCCGTACAATGAATAAGTCGGTCTCATGAAATTATTTTATTTCGTTTTGATTAGTGAGCTAATTATTACGAGGTTTATCAGTAAATGACATACATAACGTTGAAAACAATAAAAAAATGCAATGAATGAAAAGGAAACTAAAGTATTACTTGTACTACAATTGCAGTATAATTGGCAGAGCAATATGAAACTTCTCCTTGTCCAAGGGTCGTAATAAAATCGCCAAACTGTTAGCGATTGTTTACGACCCTTTTATGAATTTTTGTTGGTAATTTGGTGAAAATAATTTAATTGCCGACAACGGTCCTCGGAATATAATGGTACTTTTCGTTTCCGAGGGCCGGAAAAAAATCGCCAAACGGTTGGCAATTTGACGGAAATAATTTAAATGTCGCCAAAGGCGCTTGAAAACAGAACCGTTCTTACAATTCATTACTTTTCGATATAATAGTCATTCGTGCTGAAATCATTTCTTTCTGCGTTGGATCAGTTTGAAAATCCAGGTCCTATAGAACGCTGTTGGCTGTGACTAGATGCAGTGTTCCTCAGCTTGTTTGAAGTCGTTGTTGGATATAGAATTTTAACTGCCGATGAATTTCTTCATGGATCCAAACAAAAGAAATCTTGGCGATTTCATGTTCTGGTTGAATGGCGAATGCTCCAAGATTTCCTAAACGGATTTTTGCAGTTTTGAATAACCATGGAAAATTGTTTCCGGAACTTGTCGAAAAGCAGTCTGGACATGGAATCCTCAAGTTTTCATCTGCTTTGGCCAATGAAGAGGTTCATCGACGGCCTGAAGCTTGACTTTGATGAGGAATTTTAATGGGCTGTAAGACAGTTTCTACCCGCAGTCGGTGGCGTTCTATGAGATTGGGACTTTCAAACTGATCCATGGCTCAACATGAATGGCCGAAAAATAGTGTAAATTAGCAATACTTTCTTTCTCATTTCATTTGGGTCATTCACTGCACATTTTATTAATGTGTTCAATATTTTGTGCTTTAGTTATTAATATTCTCTCGTAATTTTAAAAATATATTCGAGTGCTTTCAAATGTTGATGTTTAAATTCAAGTACCTAATTTTGAGAAGAAATTCTTCCAATTAAAAAGTTTGAAACGCGATTTCATTCGAACTTGTTTGTCTAAAAGTAGCATAGAAGATTATTAAAAATCTACATTTGATCTGAGTAACATTTTTTACACATTATTTCATTCCATCCTGTGTTTCAATTCCCCTTGGTTACTTTTATAGAATTTTAATGAACAAAATAAATAATAATAAAATGCATGTTTTAAATAATAAAATAAACGTTAAATTTTCTCCTGAAATAAAAACAAATCCTTCTATTGAGAGAAATTGTAATTATCACTCAAATGTTTTCAACATATAAATGATTTTTTTAAGTTTATTAATCTAGGAAAACATGTCCATAGTTTTTAAATGAGATTTAACAGCATAACGGAAATTTAATGAAATCAGAAAGAAAAGTTTCAGTTCATACTTTTTTTGCAAACTAAAATCATTATGCTTCATATATTTTCCTCATTTATTGCTAATGGGATATATATCTGGAAATTTCAGAAGCATTCAAACAATTGAATAATTGATTTGTATTGCAAACTGCTAAAAAAAGTACATATTAACACATTTCCTTAATTTATAATGTGATAAGACTGTAAATTTTGTTCATATAAATTATTATGCCTTTTCAGCCTCATAACATTAACATAAGCAACAATTCTAAGAATTTTCTTCGTACAACACTCCCATTTAAGGTAAGTGGGGGGGGGGGGGTGCGATTACTAATTTTAATCATGATCAAAATTTTAATTTTTTGAGAATAAAACAGCAGTAAAATTATTCTAAAATATGGAGCTTTAGCTTTCTAAAAATAATAAACATCAGAAACAAAGATGGAAAGAATAAAAAAAGGGGAATTATACTTACAAAATTATAATGAATAATACAGAAATTATAATGAAAATAACGAAGTCCCATATAAATGTAGATACTTTGCCTCCTTCATATTAGGATAATGATGTTTATAACCTGAATACTATCTATAAATTGCGATTATGCGATTGCGATTATTGCGTTATGCGATTTGCATGATCCAACTAGAAGAAATGGTCTCCTCAAAACTTTTCCGCATATTCTTTTACAAAGATGTTATCGCAGCAAACGACTTGTAAGGCATTCACATACAACAATTACGAAATATTTCTCTTCGTCGTGATTTTTTTTACTAAATTAATTCTTAATAAATATACTTACAAAAGATTTTAGAAACAATTCTTTATCTGTGGGAAGATCGGGATTTGTTGTAACAGTTTCTGCAATGTACTTATACTTTTAAATGTATTTGCGATCTCTTGACTATAGCTACTTATCTATAGCTTAATTATTCGTTCATAAAATATATAAAGACATTCAACAGTTTTGTTGATTTTAGCATTGGAAATATTATTTCAAAAAAACTTGTCTGCTGTTTTTATTTTTCTCGGATATAGGGCAAATTGTAACAATAAAAATAATAATATGTAAAATTATTCTTTTGTTACCATTCCTTTGTTAACTAAAATGCACAAGACAATTGTTAAATATTGTCATTTTCTAGAGTGGTAGTATGATATCATTTGGTAAAATAAAACCATTTAACCAATAAACACAAAAGCATTCTACATTGATATGCTACTTTGAGTGCAGTTTTACGCGAAATAGTACCCAATTGTATCCAAATTTTAGAAAATTTAGTATTGAACCCATTGTGGGCCGCAATGGTCTGTTTTCCTTTATTTTTTTAAACCATTTTTGTCATTTATTTGAAAAGTCTTGGCTTCAGGACCAGAGTATTTCTAACTTTGATTTCACCAAAAAAACATCTTGTATGTGGGCTTGGAGTTTAGGGGCTGAAGGCTCCCTCCTCTGGCTAGACCCGGGAAAGGAGAATTGAGGCGTCAGTCTAGACGTCGTCTACTCCATCTGATTGCTGCTCAAAATTACGTGGCTGGTTCCAATTTAATATTAACATTACTTCACTAAAGAATGTTTATGTAAAATGCTATAATATATTTTTAGAATGCTTGTGCACATATCCGCAAACTAAGCAAAGCGATTTTTCTTTTTCAGAACGGGAATATTGGTTCAAATTTTCCTTTTTTTTACTTTGTTTATTTAATTTTTTTTCCTTAAAGCCTCTTCGCATTTTTTTGTTTTGTTTCATTTTCTCTTATTTATGTCGCCATATTCTTTTCCATTGCTCTTTTATAAGGCAGTAAATTAAGAATTAAAATATTATTCTTAATTTACTACCTTATTATTATTATTTTACTAATTGAACTTCCCTTTGACTCTTAGAGATCTGATCTTTGACAGTTCATGTATTTTAAGTAGAAAGTCTAACTACGTGAATCAAACACAAATTGTGATGAATATCGTTAGTTTTAATATGTTACATGCCTTTTCGCATTGTTTTGTATATTTTTGTTGATTTACAAACAAAATTGAGATTAGCAAAAACATATTAATTAATTAATTAATTAATTAATTAAAGCAGCTTTGTGAAACTTTCTTTACAAATGAAGTAAATAATTAAAAACGTTTTTAAAAAGATGGACTAATTTATCTTAAACCAAAATTTAAGATTTTTTTTCTTTTATTTGATAGCTAAAACTATCACAACTTCTCATTACTCCTTTTCTAGGCGCTGATTACACCGATGTAATAGCCCCTCCCACACACCATCCTAAAATTATGTTTAGTGCAAATTATGATTAAAAATTTTATGAACAATTGCATAAACTTGTTGCACTTTTCCTTGTTACAACTAACTGTTAGCTCTCCTATGCTAAAATTAAAAAGATATCTTTGAAGTTACAATGATTTCCACTTTATAATTCTATTGCTACCTTATAATTTTTTTTACTACTTTACAGAACAGAACGCCATCTGATACCTACTTATCCGTAACCGTCTGGTCACTGAACAGTTTGAAGGGCATGTTACGGGAATTTTATTAAATACCAAAAATTTAGAGTAGAAAAAAATTACTATGTACAGAATTTGCAAACATATAAGAAATAAAATGAAACAGTTTACAAAGATTTTCTACTCTGAAATATTATTAAAGAAATATTTGGAATAATAATATGCAGAAAGATATTTTGTATGAAAAAAAAAAACACATGAATTATGTATTCACTTGCTATCATACTAGATAAGGATGCAGATATAAAATCAAATAAAAAATAATTTGGTTAATGTGGAACAAACGAAATCTCTGTTTGAAAGATATTTATGAAAGCAAATGAACGTGAAGAAGCTGTGGTGCTTTTCTTAATGTTCATTGCATAATCAAACTTAATTCTACCTTATAATCGATTGCGTTTCAAACTTATTATCAAGAGTTGCTACTGAAATGAAATCAAAATTTAGCTTAATTATTAATTGCTAATTAAATTCCAGGGAATAATTATAAGTTTCCCCGTTATCCAGAATCCACGTGTGTACAAAATTCGGAACCTCTATCGCATCAGGAAGAAAGTGAAAAATCAGTTATAAGATTTCATCTTAAAAACCATGTGCCAAGTCAAATTAAATAAAAGTCTTTAAAAAGAGTGAACATAATTTATTTGGCTTTTTATTTGAGAAGATCTGTCTTCAAAATCACACAAATTTCGTATGAAATAATCTTGGCAAATTAGAGTTAAATTAGAATATAGGATAACTGAGCTGTTTGAAATCGCAGTAGTTTTCTTTATAGACCTATTATTGCTAGAAATACGCCTTCCTGAGGTCGGAAACTCTTATCCGGATTTCCTCGAAATCCTTAAAAGCCACATATCTTTGTTTCTCCGGCAGAGCTGCCGGTGACATTATCTAACAATAATGAAGCGTGGTTCCAAGTGTGGCATAAAATCCGCTTTCGTGTTATCAGACTTCGAAGACTCTCCTCCTAATTCAAACTTCAAAGCAACGAACTTGGCCGGCTCTATTGTCAACTTCTAGTTTTAGATTTTTGAATTTAAGCTTAGGATATTGTAGAAATGTAGAAGCGTTTCAAAGAGATGAACTGAAAATAGTTTGAGTATTCAGATACCTCTAATATGAAACGAAGGAATTCCTTTATCACAAAAGAGTTCTAAAGTAGGAAATTTTAATGAGATATGAATGATAGGGAAATAACCTAATTTTCGATGAAACCATTATCTAAATAGAGGAATAATAACAACTTTTTATTGTATCGTAAAAATATGAAATAAAAATACTTTATATTCATCACATTGTATTTTTATCGTACTTTAAAAATACTTTTAATACTTGTAAAAATATTTTTCGTTTTATTCTGAAAAGAATGATACTTTTTTTTAATTCAAGCTTTTAATATTTGAATTTTGGCAAAGGCAGAACTGAATTAAATTACTGCAAATTAAATAGTCTCAATATTACAAAAAAGAAACGGAAGTGAAAGTCCTATCACGAAGTTAAGGATTGAAGAATAAAGCAGCGACTAATATTTTGTTGATGGAGTTTGTATTTCACCACAACATTTAAATACATTATAGATAGTGCATCATATATAATTAAAAATATTATTAAGAGAAAAAACAAAAGAAATGAAAATGATACCATTAGAAGGATAGCTTTTTAATTTTAAAATAACATCAAGAACATTTGTAATATAATTATTTTGAAAAATATGAACATCGATTTACGTGGGCAAGTCATCGCGATTACCCATTTTGTCATGTTTAAACCTGTTTTTTGCGATCGATTACACTTTCTATTTGTAGCTGTTTCATAATTTCTTTTTTATCTTCATTTCTCTAACTGAATAGACTTCTTAATGACACAGATAACCCTCTTCACAATGGTTCTAACAATAAATATTTTGCATTTCTGTTCGGAACACAAGATTCAATGCATCTGTTAAAACGTTCAGTAAAGCAATCTAAAGTCCGGATGATAGCGTGTTTATATTTATCTTAGTAGAATAAGCGATAGCAGCGATTTCTGTACCACATACGTTAGCGTTTTATATACATATATAGTAGTGTATTTCCAATTAAACATAGAATTCAGTAGCCTAAATCGCTGATCTGGGGTTGAAGATAGTAAGATAGATTAAAAAGACGTAATTAGCCTAGTTATCAAACTAATAATTTTGTAAATTATAAAATATTAGAATAATACTAGCACTTTGTTAAGTATAATTAATCAGTCCTTTTTTGCGTTTACTTAGTTGTTACAACATTTATAAACACTGAAATTTTTTTTAATTAACAGTATGTGCAAATGTGATGTCGAGCCATCGTGAATCAAAACAAATACATAAAATCACAAAATATTTAAAATAGAAAATTTAACGTAAAATAAATCATTCACATGATATTAAAACGTGTTTAAATATGAAACTAAATAAACCAATTCATTAAAAGCAAAAATTCATAATAAGCACTGCCTAGAGCCACCACCAATAAGATACACTCTATGTACTTGATTCCGTCTAACACTTCATGCAATAGAGCTGAAATTTTTAGTAAGTATTCCAATTCCAATTTTTTTTATTTATAGATCAATTTTACTTTTCAAAATCTTATAGTAAAAGATCATCTTAAATTTTTAACTTATGGTAAAAATACAACAAACAAATATTTTATTGTTATGAACAAATTAATATTAATAATTAAATATTAGAACAAATCCTCAAATAAACTTTTTATTCAAAATATCTTATAGCAAATGGAAAGCTAAAATGCACGCTTATTATTCTTCAATAATTTTTAGTTTATTTAAGGTTAAATTAATTTTAATTTTATTTATTTTTTATTTAAAAGAATAATTAAGAATGGTGAAAGCAATTGACAATAAACATTAGTTTCAAATTGTTACCACAAAAATAGCGCTTAATCTTCAAAAAAAGCAATGTATTGATTCTTAATGTAGAGTTTTCAGATTAAACAGAAATTTCCTAAATATAAGATTTCATCTTATTTTAGATTCAATAACGTTATAAAGATCGTACTTTTTATGTTATTACAAAGATTTAATAGTCTTTTAAATAATTAATCACACTTCAAATTAAAAAAAAACTATGTTGACAAAAATTTTGCTGGAATTTTTATATGTTTGTTATTTAAATTTGCATTTAATTAAGAATTGAGAAAACGTCTAAAAAATCATTTAATTTCTTACATACTCCAAGATATGTCATTCCGATTTCATTTATCCGATTTTTTTCTATAATATTGTTTGGATTACATTTTTTTCTTTATTCATAGAAAAACTTCTTAAAATGAATGTACATTTGTATTTAAAAGAAGTTGAAGTGAATATTTTAGCTATTTTTTACGTAAAATACCATTGGCGTTTCTTGTTATCTTTACATTTATTTAATATTGCATTTAGTAAAGATGCGTTTAAGAAAAGAATCAATTCCGATTTTAAGTTTATTTCATTTAAAACAGTCACTAATTATTTATATCATAAAAAAAATTCGAGTTTAAGAAAATATCGTCAAAGATTGATAGAACTGAAAATGGTAGCCAAAAAAGAATCATGCAGTATTCCCGGTTTAAGTGAAATAAAAACGTTGTTAAATAATTCTTAATTGACAGTTTACAAAAGTGAAATTTTTTAAAAAAATAATTAAAAACCATCTTTTAGTTTTAGAGAAAAATAAACTCTTGCAAAGTTTAATAATCACATTAATGCAGAAATATTATCATTACACTTTATTACTAAATTACAATCTTGAGAAAAGTGATGCTATATCTTGTCTGTCCTGAAATGGCGCTGTTCCAAGAGGAAGAATTTCAGAATTAGTTACAGTGTATTCAAATAATTAATTTCTACTATCTTAGATTGCATCATGAATTAAAAAAATAGGCTACGTTACTACGTTATAGGCTAGATATTATTCCAATACATCAGTGACATTATATATTCTTCTTTTACTCAGAAACTATGTATCCAGGTATTAAACATGTAGTGATACATTCCCTAAAGTGAAAGGTAATTGTCTTCATTTTCGACTAGTGCAGAGGATGATAAAGATGAGTTTCTTGTGTCTTAATAAAATAGCATCTACGAAAGGATGCATCATGAACAGTAACCTAATAAGTATAGCATTTTCCTTTTTCAGTAAAAGACTTATTTTTTATTATTATTTTGCTTTTCTTTATAACGCCTTTTTATTGTTACTAATCCATTTAAAAATAAAAATCGAATGCATTTGATTTAACGTATGTATTTCATTATCATTTACATATTAATGATAAATTTATAACAAAAAGTTGTTTTAAAGTAATTAAAAATAAAAGAATCTAACGGATTCACTCATTAACCACCATTCTCCTTTTCTGTTTGCCTTTTCAGTCACATCTGTTATTATTATTGATTTGTTAGAACAAATTAAATAAATATTTGTCTTGATTTAAAAGAATTGTTTCATAACAAGTTACAGATTAATAATAAATTTTATTTTAAGATATTTGAAACCATCTAGGAATATACTTCTCGAGAGAGATGTATTGAAAATTTTTCATGACGGCAATTTTCATAGTTTGTTTACTTCAGAAAGGAACAACAATTTAAACTCAAGCAAAATAAACTCAAAAACCCTTCATATTAGGGGAAGCGTGGATGAAGCAATATCTATTTTGCATGCCAAGGAACATAACTCTTTTCAGAGAAAAAGGAAGATAGCATAGAAACCTCACTCGTGCTTCTGAGGAGAGGCCAACAGTTGTCAAGAATAATATCGATCCGTCGGCAACAGTTGGAAATGAAGAGATCGCTTCATTTTTACCAACAATCCTTTTTTCCCTCTCAGAATTTCAGAGGCTTCGTTGGGCAATCTCTTTCTTCACAGAAAGATATATGCAGATGGCTTTGGACTCGCACAAAATATTTATTTTTAGCCATTCTACATCCATTCCATATTTAGCCCAAATTTTTCTTCACATAAATGTTTTGTGTTTGCCGATTTATTTTTTGTTTAATTTACAAGGGAGTTGAGAAATTTTTGCGAATATTTTGTAAGATGAGCTTTTATTAAAGGTCTTTCTTGTATATAGCTGATAATAGATAGGATGGTTAACTGATAGGCCGTTGTAATACCCGAGGTGGAAAAGAAGAATGAGGGGCGTTAGAATTTTATAATTTATTTCATCAGACAACTTAAAAACATATGCTAAAAAATCTGGCCATTCCAATTCTTCTGCCTATATAAAATGAAAATTATTTTACATTAGGAATTATAATCCTATTTTGGCATCATCATTAATGTAACAGTCATTCTGCAATAAGAAATCAGTGCGAAGTAAAACTTGCATGAACTATCGGATTTCGTTTGGCATTTCCAACATGTTCGGTGAAATAGAAAAAAAAAAACATCTGATTGTATTCATAAAAATAACGTTCCTTAAATCTTTGTTATTTTATTATAAAACTAATCTTATGTAAATATATAAATACATTTTTCAAATTCTAAATCATAATGATATTAATCCAAAAATAAAGCAACAAACTGAAAAATCGGGATAAATTATAAGCAATTTGAAGAAAGTCATACAAATTTCTAGAAATCTGAAATCGTTAGAAATAAAAGCAAGCTGCATTAGGTCACAATATGAAAAAAAAAAAAAAAAAAAAAACACGCACTACTATTGCTTTACGCAAATATGATGTAGCTTCAAATCTGTTATTCAGCAGCGAACCATAATTCAATGAATAGTGATATATTGACACTATCCATTGTGTCAGTGAACACATTTCAAAACAGATAACATAAAAATATGTCAGTAATCAGCATAATTGTGTTATAAAACTCTAAAGTAGCTAGGATCAAGTCAGCAACAATTGGACGTTACAAGATGGCTAAATAGAGTTTGTCCTGTGGTAGAATTACTGGTTTCTAGCTACTGGTTCAACTTTTTGAAGAGGTCAAGTGTTATCACCTTTTCAGATAACGGGTACTTGTAATCTAGTGCTAATTATAGCATGCCTATTATTTCATCTCATCTTAGATTTATTCTGCTACAGGAAAGACATTATACAGACAAGACAACATGGAACTTCTGAATTGATAATTTTTTCATGTAAACTGGATTGATGGACAGTGAAGGATTTTTTTTGTTCCTTGTTGAGTCCAGCTTAGCTTTAAAGAGGGATTCTAGTTTACCTAAAGAAGGAAGTTAACAATCGTCTAATATAGGGAAAAAGACATCTAAGAATGATGTAGTGTTCCAGCATCGAGAGGAGTATCGTTTGATAGACACAGACTTCTATTTGTTGCAGCGAAGAATTTCTAATACTGAAAGGTACAGAGACGTCATACTGGGCCCTATTGTACGAATGTTGATGTAAATATTGGATTACCTTCATTTTGAAAGTGGGTTATGCTTGCAAAATAAAGATATCGTCTCTCTAACACAGTTTGCTTGCTTTGAGTACTAATTTTTAGAAGAGAATTTAAAATTCCAATGGAATGCATAATATGTGGCGAGTGGTTTCGGGAGGTGAATTGCTGGCCTCAAATCCTCTCCGCAACCCTACATGAGCTTAGAATTTCATTTCTTTTTATATCGAAATAAAGACAGCCATTCAACAACTTACATATTATATTTCATATTTTTTTAACTATTTTTGTAAAGTTGCTGAGATTTTTATGATGGTAAAAACATAAAAAGGAATCTGTTTAAGAATGTGGTAATTCAAAAATCATTTCGCTCCTGAAAAAATAATAACTATAATAATTTTTAGTATATATATTGTTATGCATCAAAACTTAAATTTTATTACTGTAAGAAAAACGCATCATAAACAACGTATAAAATAAAATTTTAAACCATTTAAATGCAAACAAATTATCTTTTTTACTCATTAATATTGAATATAATGATAATTACAGGAATTTAATGATAACTTGGCAATCCACGTGATTTTATAGGAACGTAAAATTTGTACTTATTTCATTTAGCTACGTGATATCCTACAATATATTGTGGATGCTAAATTCAATTTCTGCTAGAGAGACTGGAAATCGATATTAATATAACCAGGTGCTTTAGATACAAATCGGATGAGAATTGATTGACTCGATTTTTTTAGAAAAGCGGTTACATAAGAAATACACAGTTAACAATAATTATGAAATTAACGAGAATTTAATTAATTAGTAGTAAAATATTCCAAAATTTATTCAAAGAGAGCGCGAAAAGCACCAGCATTTCGATACGAATTTCATCTCTTGATTCATTCATTCATTCCATCCATTACACGACATGATTTCACGACAATTAGTTATGGCGAAACTCTTTTCCAAGAAAAGATGCGCAGTTCCTGTTAACTCCTGTTCATGAAATCTAATCCGCAAAGTCTGAAGTACCTGAAGCTTGAAAAGGCACCTCTTCAGAGTGATATATGAAACTATAAGAGGAGGATTACCTGAGAGGCGGGGAAAAATTTTTCTGAATTTTCTGGATAAAAGAACGCGAGGGCAAAGGAATCCTTTGCCATTATTTATAATGCCGAAAAGAAGAAAAGTGAGTTGCCGCATTTAATAGCTGTTAGCATGGATTTATTAGTTATTTCCTTGATTCTTTTCCGAATCTTTGTCGTAAAGTTAATGTCATTTTCATTTTTTTTCTTTAAATTTGTATAACTGGATAATTAATAGCAGAAAGTGTTATTTTGCTAACATTTTCCTTAATCCTCTTAGAGAAATTACGTCAAGATTCACAATAGAATAATGTTTCGTAAAAGAAACTTTTTCTGAAATGCAAATATTTCTTAAGAAACATAATACTCGAAATTTGTAAAGCTTCGTTCAATATTTTAATTTTCCTTTTTAGTAAAAAGTTTGAAATGTTTGGAGATGTAAAATATATTGAATTAAATGATACTGATAAGCATGTAATAAACCACACGACAAATTATTTGATTACAAGCGTTTGTGCGCATGTCATGTAGCGCCTAGTAGTTAATATTATTTAGAAAAGAAGAAATATTTAAAATAAAGAAAAAAAAATATAACATTTGTTAGACATTTAAAGAAAAACCATGCGAAAGTTATTTTTGGATCCGAATTTTACGGTCCTTATGTTGTTTTTCCAATCCCGTTCCATGATCTCAATGAAAGTAAACAAACCGATGATTCGAACCCGACCTTTTTACGAAATTTGTGGTTGGCAACAATCGCAATGCAAATCGAGCGACTATTTTAATTTCGGCTCGTGTCGTAGTTTGGAGAGAAGAGAAGGATAGGGAATATGAGAAATGTGTTTTAGCTCTAAGAGCGAGAGCGTCGACTGTTTGGTGATGCAACTGTATGTTGCTTCAACATTTTAACTATGCCGATTAGTTATTTTAGACGGTTCGAATCTGAGGTCTGGTAATGTTGATTTAAGTTTTTATTATTCAACTTATTATTTTGATTGCCCCAGTGACGAGCACATTGACTTTATTCTTGATTTTTAATAAAAGTCATTTTTTAAGAAACTGCTTTCATCTTTATGCCTTCTTGACACAAAACTGTCACTGCTTGCTTTACTAAAGTTTGGGTTAGTTTACCCTAAAGTATAACAGAGTTGATTATGAGCCTAGAAGGATAACAGTTGGTTATTGGCCCAGAAGTTTAACAATATAGTACATGGATAGCTTGTAATGTATGTATAAAAGATCTATATGATAACCATGCAGATTGACGAATAAATTAATAGAACTTCTTCTCTTATTTTCTCATTTTGAAAGGGATTAAATTTATGTGAGTTGAGATTTCGTAACTTGAAAAAACTAATCAAATAAATTAGCATAAAGGAATAAAAAAACTATCAACGATATTTTGTAAAAAAGATCAGAAAATTCGAGAAGTTGCATGTGCTTTAGTTTTTTAGATTTTATATATTTTTTTATATTTTCAGCTTTGAAGCGAGATTTTGAGCATTTCTTTTTGTTTTATCTTTATTTCACATTTTAAAATACCTCAAACTATTTTCCAAAATTACATCTTCTCCGTGTTTCATTGATGGATGTGGATTAAATGATTCACTTCAAACCAGGCCTGGAATTAAAATTACGGCGTAAAGACTTGAATTTCCCTGAGACCTCAATTTCCCAAAATGGGTGAAAGTACTTGGAGGAATAAGATTTGAAGGTGACATACCATTAATTACAATTTTTTCTCAATAGTCTGCAAGTTAAATATTCTTCCAATTTTTAAGGAGATTCCAGCCAAGAACCAGGAAAATTGTTAAATGAATTTGGTACAGTTGCTAAGTACAATCATTGGAACGACACAATGTGCCTTGTAAACTCTTATATCTTCTTAATAATTATACATCAAAGCAATAGAACGAAAACAGCGAAAGTATACTCACATAATGGAAAATTCCAAAACTCATCTTAAAAATCTAAAAACTCGAGCTCAACTTTCAAGAAAATCAAGTCGATCTAGCTCTGTGCCATCGAGTACATCATAATATGTATGAAGATGAAAAAATTGCACTTGATGAAAATTGTTGTTGAAAGTATCTACCAAATTTTATTATCTGAAAATGGAACAACAGCATTCGGATTTATTGAATGTCCAATATCAGAATATGTGGCAATAATGACGACACACACACGCGCGCACACGCACGCACACACACAAATCAAACTTTACCAAATGTTGCTACTATAAAGAATAATCATTATCTTTTTTCCATTGAACATTTAATTGTGGGCGAAGAAATAAATTCCTTTATATCATCCTTCACTCCTACCGCTAAACTTTACTTTGATTCATTAGAATATGATGCAAAGTATGAAGCTCTGAAGATATTAGCACTCACATCGAAGAGTTCTGTGAATATGGATTGAGAAACTGAAAACCTGCCTGAAGATCATTCGTGCCTCTTTCTTACGCCGGTGCAGTTCGTCGTCAAATAAAGAGTAGGTGTTCTGGTTCAATTAAATTAATTTACACTCCTTGTGCAAAGACCATCTTGAGACAAGAAAGGCGTTTGGAATACTGATAGATAATAGGCCAGTTAGCTTTCAACTTTGACGACCAGATCATATTTATCGATACAAAAACATCAAATAGAAAGGGAAAGACATGAAATAGTTCCTCATTCAGATCTCAGATCACAGGAGCTCAGATCACAAATTTCGAAGTGTACTTTCCTCAATTCCCTTTTGAGTTCAGCGTATAACTCCTTTATTGGACATCTATCTGTCTAGCAGACACAGTAGGTCTCCGTAAAATGACTATTTTTTTATTGGTTTATCCATCCCATAATTTACGGTGTTTTTCCAGTCAATGTCATCAAGATCGTAATTGTAATGAATCTGACCTGTTTTACCGATTCCAGTTGGTCCAACACGAATCATACATGCTATTACATGATCTTTAGGTTGCTGCTTAAGTCCATGATATATTTTGAATGAAAACATGAATCTGTAGTTTAATTTAAAATTGTCTCTGATAAATAAGAGTATAATGTGAGCATAGATGCTCTACTTCTTGAAATAAGTCACCTTCACCTGATAAATGCCTTAGCCGTTCTCCTTCCAAGAAGTGGGAAATTAAGTGAAGCATCCTCTAACGAAGGCTAGACCAACAAGGAAGAAAATAATCTTTTCAGCAGTCACCCAAATTGACAAAAATAAAGTCAAAGTAATGAAGGAAGAAACATAAATTTCATCATCTTATGCCAACACAAGTATTTCTTTATAAAAGTGTAGCGGGACATTTTTAGAAGCTTATTGGTTAGTCCAACTTTGTCAAAAAGTTGTAAAAATGTTGAAAGGTTGCCGATATATTTAATTTTGATTGTCATTATTTCTGAACTAAGGGATGAATTAACTTTGGCAATGACGCTCTGTAGATCTTTGCTGACAAACCCAAAAAGCTGGCCTTTAAGTTACAAGTGATGAACTCGAAAACATATACACAAACATAGTTTAAAGAATGCAGCTTTATAGAATTGTGGAAGGATACTTTAATATTTTCTATTTCCCTTTTAATAATCTTTTGAAATGTGTGTATTATGCTTGAAAGTCGCGATGAAACGATTCGTTCAAACATCGGTGAAATATAGAGAAAAATAGTCCAAGTTAATAAATTTGCCTTTTAAATTCCAGAACATTTTACTGATATAAACATAAAACGTTATATTCTTATAGATAAACTTAACATAAGTCACTCGATGACTTTTTTTTTTTACAATAAGGACCATATATAAATTTAATTTTTTAACGATTTATTTTTACATTCCACAGAATCCAACGTAATTCTATACATTATCAATATGTATTGAAGGTAAGAAGCCATTATTATTACATATTTCGCAGTTGCAAAAATATTTGTATGTACTAATTACGATTTTATACGATACGCATCCTTTGGCTTCCTAAAATTAATGATATCTTCTTAATATGATTTATAAATAAAAAAAAAATTGTTTTCAATATATTTATATGAAACTTTTCTTCTTTATAACTGAAAAGAATATTTCTAAAAATTAATACAACCTATAAATTACATGCTTATTTATTAGGTAACTTAATTTTGAATATTTTTATAGTAAATTAACTACCAAAGCATATTTGACAAGTGTTCTTAATATATTTAGTTCTGCTATAGAATAGACAAAATACTTAAATTCAATCATACATATAGTTGCAATTAATATTATATATATATATATATATATATATATATATATATATATATTGCTAGATAAATTTAACTCAATAGCGAACCTATTTAGAGTATTTTTACGAACAATAACATTTATGCTGTCATCTTTTAGTTCGACTTAATGTGGGTACCTATGGAAACACCATAATCCCTTCTTAATAACCAATTATTGCCTTAATAATGCATTATCTGTTCATTAACACGCACCCATTGATCATTGATATGGCCTTGAGCATGACACTTGGGCAAATAAACATTGGAATATGAATTAAACTCCTCTAATTATGTGGGATTGCGGAGGACACACTGATGGCTATTATTATTATTAAATATGCATTTTAGAGGAATTCCTGGTAATGACATCACATACGTAAACTTAACTTGAGAGATATATTTAACATAACGTCAGCTGTTAAACTAATTAGGGTTAGATAAATATTTAAAAAATCGAAAGTTAATCGTTTGGGAGATACGAAATAATATTAAAATACAATAAAATAAAATAATTTTTTATCAGTACAACTTTAAATTTTTTATCTATATATTTGTGACTGATTTTGATTGAAGATAATATGAAAAAAAATATCTCAACTTAAATAACAAACTAAGCCTGTATATATTAACTGATTGTTATTCTATAGATAATTCTTCATGGAAATACAAAGAATCATTTCAATTCTATGTTTAAGTAAGTCTGAAGTATCTCCATTGGTGGTTAGTCTAAAATTCATCAGATATTTATAAAAGAATGATCCTAATTAAAGCGCAGATGTTTAAAGCTGAACAACTAAAACGATTGTAAATTTATTTCAGTATTTAAATATCAATTCATGTTAGTCCAAATTATATCATGTAACTTTTTTAGTTTTTTATACCTGATTTATTGCTTAAATTTAACCTACAGTGCCATTTTTCCGTTTGGTAATGAACATTTACGTTGAAGAAAAAAAAAACAGTTACAATCTCGTAAATAGTAATTGTAAGAAATATAGTTGCGATTGTTCTAGATCATTTTTTGCAATTGAGCTCTAAACACCTGTAACAAAAGTTACATTTGTCTTAAACAAATGTAACTTTTTTTGCAAAATGTATTCTTGTTTACGTTTTGGCTTTAATGGTATTACGAATTCTGGGTGATTTTGTATAGAATTTCTTATATAATGCACTTTAATTCGATACTACATTACATATTTTATTGAATCCATTGATTCGAATGATCCACAAGGTTCGTTATAAATTTTCTCAAAAAGCCATGAATTAAAATATTACAGTATGTTCTTTTATATGATAATTCATCTGTTAAAAAATTACCTTTATTTTCGAAATCCACAGAATTTTCTACATTAAGATAAGTAATTTTTTGATCTTCCTTTTTGGTAAGAGCAGCTAAGAAAAGAAACAGAATCATACATTTTCCTTTTTCTTTGCTACCAAACAATACATATCGTTTACAGTCGTCGTTTAGATAACTTTGTTCGGAACTTGACAGCAAAAAAGAATGCATAGTAGGTACAAGCAGATGGTTTGGAAGGACGGAATGCAGCGATGAAGATCAAATCGATCGGGATCCAACGGCGCTATAAGTCATGCCCCTCTTTCCTGGCCTGCCATAATGGCCCGCCGACCATGGACTTATCGAAATGATGCGCCATCATTTCACGTTATCCTTTATAATGGCACGCATTCAGGGTTCACCGCTTTCCAGTTCTTCACTGCTCTGCGAATGCTGGTATTTTAGCAGTTGAGCATCAAGAGCCCCAGGCAAGAAGGAGAATAAGTGATCGCCAAGGAGGAGAGCTCCAGCACTTTCTAGGGAAAATAATTTTCCTATCGGGAAAAAGGCATGCATATTGGATAGCATTCCCTCGATAAATAAAAATATTCGCTTGAAGTTTGACATATTAATGTCCCGTTATCGAAATCGGATTTGGATAATCGATAATTTAGTAAAGCATGTTTTAGCTGCGGATATAAAAAGGGTATAAATAAATAATAAGATGCTTTTATTTTATATTTTCTTGGTGAAACTATTTGTTTTATATCATATAATAAATGGTTTTTCGTGTGCACAGTAGAGTTTAGCTACATTTTCATATTTTTGTTTCAGATTCGATTATTTGAAAGAAAAATGAAAAATAATACTACATCTTTGGATGCAAAAGCCATTGTTTAGCTTGAAAAAATTGTAAAGATCGTATTGAATGTTGTTTTTTAACTAGAATCTGAAAACTCTTATGCTTTAAAAATTGAATGATAAAATGAAATTAAAGAAATTTTGAATGAATTACGAGTTATAATGACTTTCAACATAGATATGTTAAAAAAATATAGTTTAATTTGCTTTTTTATTTGACCTGAATTAAGAATTTTTATTTACTAATTCTTTAAACGTATTTTTTCTTCATAAAAAATTTATAGCGTTTTTTTCAATTTTTTCTACAGTAGATTTGCTGTTGATTCTGTTCAACGTTCTCCCCACACAATTAGCTCATAAGTATATTTTTACACTACATCGAAATCATGGATTTCAGAGAGCCATGCTTTAAAAATACAACCAATGATTTTGTTCAAAGGTGTTCAAATGTCTTTTTATAGGAAAATCGCCTCTATAGTTTTGTTTTGTCATTTATGTAAATTGTATCAACAAAACACCCAGATGTTATTACGAAATTTAGTTTATGTGTAATGGAACTCACTCAATTGTAACAAAATTTCAGCGTAACTTTATAAAAATAAAACGTGGAATTGATGGAACATATTTTATATCATGGATGTATCTCTGTCCTTCTGATAACTTATGGCTCTCAAATTTATACGAGGCAGTTTCCAGTTCTCTTGGCTTATAATATCGGGTAAATAAAGCCCAACGACAAATATCTGAAGAAAATCGTTTAAATCTGAACACCTTGTTTCTAATCATGTAAAATTATGTGCGGGATTTTTAGAGTGAGACTTTTTGTCTCATAATTTTTTGTCGCTCGAGTAGAGAAACGGTCAACTGATTGTTGCAAATGATTTATTTCCAATTGATAATAAAAAAATTGATTTTTAAACATCTCAAAATTGAACATTTAGTTTTCAAAGTTCTTACTTATATTTACATATATATATGTATGTGCTATCAGAATTTGTTATAAAAACTGGTTCTTTAATTTTCAGTAATTGATGAACAATTAATGTTAGAAGTGTATGCAAGAAGAACAATTTCCTATTACTAGCATAGGAACATATTACTACTTGGGAAAGGAACGAATCAAATTGGGATCACGCAGTACTCCCCAAAATATCACAAACTGATTCTTTAAAACAAATATAAGACGCGAACATTAATCATTTGCAACAAAACTTTAATTTCATTTTCTTGCTCTCACTTCTTTAAGACGTCTTCATTTCTCGTTATAATTCGATTTTCATTATCTATAGTTTATTTACCATGTTATCACGGGAATATATATAGTTATTATATATAAAAAATATAATCTCTATTGTATTTTTCACTTCGGTGTTATAGATTTATTTTACATTATTTTGGATTTGATTTCTTTAACATTCATACTACTTGCAAAGCTTTGCAGTTTCTACTAGAGTTAATAGAATTACATTTATTAATGTCAAATAGTATCAAATTGCACAATGGCAACGGATATTTACATATCTATTAAAAATTAAGATTTAATTAATTTTTATAAACTGCTTTGATAAAATCTACAAATTGGTGAGTTTCAGAAGGTTTCAAATACTACAGATCATTTTTAAAAATTTATTTGCTTATCATCATCAGCAAAAGACACTGAAACAGCGGTTATGCCAAAAGACCCACTCCGATTGAAAAGCGGACAGTTACAACAGAGTGAAGTCAAATGAAATATCAGAAAAAAATCATAGTTTTGACAGGCGTGATAGTAAATTTAGTAATTACTAAAAATACTTTCATACCAAAATAATAAAACTTAAATTTTTATATTAAACTTTATAGGATAGGCAAGTAGAAAATTCAACCTGGTAGATATTTGAACGCTACAATGGAAACGTATGTATAGTAACTAAGAAGGAAAATTAAGTCTGAGGTTCCATTCAACCACCTATGAAGAATTTAGGCTACGCTGGGCCGTACCGGCTTATTGGTAAACTTCAGGCTTCGGAACTGGAGTGTTACAGGTTTGAGACAGGATTCTACTGAAGAACCGCCATGTAAGCGGTTCTGGTGCAAGTTAAATCCGTCGTGGCCATACGTCCATACGCTGGTGAGGCGTGATGTGATGTAGACGTTTGGAAAGTAGGGTGACAGCTCAGGTGTCCTCCTCATCATCTGACAGTGGTTCAAAATTACGAAGTTCATCTCAAAATAGCCTTAATGTTGCTTTAAAACAAGACATTAATTAAAGTAAACTGGGCCCGTTCTTTCTCTCTAACTATCAATTTACCCATAACACAAAGTTTATGATTATGACAGGCGATTCAAATGATCAAATGACTCATCAGAGTAGAGTAAGTTATTTTCAAAAGTGAGAATGATACTGCTTCTATTGATGCAACTTTGTAATAAACAATAAGCAAGAGTATAAATTATTTTGGAAAGTCACATGTAAGACAAAAGTAAATTTAAATATCTTTTATATAATTGATATTATTTTCTAAAAAAAACCATTATTTTATTAAGTTTTAATTTATTCGTTATATTTATTTTTTTCATTCCTCTCACAGTTTTATAAATAATTACTATGCAGAAAACTTCCACAAATAACTATTAATAACTAATTTATAATTTCACTCATAAATCATTTCCTTCCAAGAATACAAATCATTACTTTAGATCGAAGCAAATTTCATCAACTGCTCTTAAAGTGTTAGCATACATGGCATTCTATAGTGATATCTTTCAATCAGGAAAATCCATAACATTCTTAACAAGATACCTCTCTTCGGGGAACGATCTTCGTTCAACATCAACAATCAAAAAATCCATGTCAGTGCACTGAACGCTGTTCGAGTGTAACAAATATTCGACAAGAATTTATGTCGGCTGTCGCGTCAGGCATCTTCACAAACTGCTGAATCAGCGGAAAATAAACCTTGAATTGATCTCTTTCGCCAATATTATTTTCCTAGTCGCATACATCGGGATTTTCCAAAGAGATTTGCTATCAGCGAAATGTAAAATGTTTGGCACATCAGTCCAAAGAATCCTTAGTAAACTCCGAAGGAAAAAAACTATGACATTCTCGTTGAATTCCTATAACGCGAAAAATTGTAAACATTTCATCGGAAAAGCCCCGACAGTATCCAAATCCAATTTCGAAAGATCAACAGAAACCATTTTTGAAAAATGGATACCTTTGTTGGCAATAATATTGAATAGATAGAGCTGTTACAAACTATTTCATGAAATCTCAATGCATCATAATTCGTAAAGTAATATTTTTCTTTGGATAATATTTTAAGAATGACGCATATAAACTAGATGCTTTTCACGTCTGATTGTCTAAGATGTTGTTTCGCATACTGGATGAAAAGCGTTAAAGCCAAGTCTGTCGTGATAGAAAAAGGAAGTATTATGTATTTATTTTTCAGTCTTACTTGGTGAACACCTTTACTTAACATTATCTGCTACGTTCTAACTGATTTTCCTCTCGGTTACTCACGTGCTAATCTGGCATTTCTTGTGTGTTCTCGATGATTTGATTAGTATGATCCCAGACATGCGCTACTAAACAGTGACTTTGATAAAAATAAATGGTTTTAAAATTTCGCAACATTTATATTAATGCATTATAAATTTAATATTAAAAAATAGACAGTGAAATAACAAATCTCAGTTTTTAATATAATAATAAATAATGTAAATGAAAATTATATTTTTATGAATAATTTTATAGAATTTATATTTTAAATGAACATCATGTTTTTATGAACATTTTTATAGGATTTATGTTTTAAATGAAAATCATGATTTTATGAATATTTTTATAGGATTTTTATTTTAAATAGATCTTACAGGTATGCAATTTATTTTAGATCAAAACTCCTCTCATTTATCTAATAAGAAGAGAGAAAAAACACATTTCTCTGTTTAAATATAGCCGATCCAATTCTTGAGCTTCTAGCAATATCCGCCATGCAATTTTTTTTAACTTGATATATTTCGTAAAATGTTGCAACAAATAATATTTTTCCTGCAGCTTAAGCCTTTGCGTAATATGATAACAGAGCAGCTACTAATGATGATTAATTTTCTGCATAAATTGCAAGAGGGATGATGACAAGTTGGTTTTTCCTTTTCTTGTGATACAGTTAGCTGTTCGCCAGGGGTTAGATTATATATTGTTTTTATATATTGTTTAACCCTACTTTTCTGTTCGCATTTACTCTACATATGTAGTGTTTGGCTCTACGACCCGATTCAGAAAACTAAACTTTCTTGCAATAAATTACAGGTGCCATTTAAGAAATGGTTTAAACAATAGTAATGTAAGCTTAAAAATTGATCTAATAATATAAAGCATCGATAAAAATAACATAAATATATTTGAAATGGAAACTTATCTTTATTTACAATTTGAGCGGTTGTATCTTACATGAAATTTGAAAATGTGACTTTCACAATTACAGCAAAACATATAAGTTTTGTTGTCGCTGCTTTATAGACAGACCTTGTACCTTGCACGTTTGGCACTCAATGAAGTATTCTTAGCAGATCCCGATGGGACGTTTTCTCTTTTTCTCTGTATTCGTTTCACTACTTTTATTGGATCCTCACTTCTTGGTAAGTGCGGGATTTCCCACTTCAATGTGAGGAAAAATAAATGATTGTCTGAGTTCTTAAAAAATAGCCTTCGTTTAGTGAATTTGTTTAAGAATTATTCACTATCTATTGAAGTCCATAAACAAATGCATTGTACGCAGTAGTATCGTGCATGTTATATAATACTATCATGAGTCAGAGATTTGTTTTTCTTTTACAAGTGTATGTGGTTAAAAGTTGATCAAAAGTATCCACGGCCCTTTTAACTGAATTATAATCTAAGACCATTAATGATTTTTTGTCAGGTCCATTGCTGACTTCTTTGTCATGATGCAAAGTGCTCATAAGAACAACATTCTTGCCCTTTTTTTGATGTAGTTTACAAATGTTGTGTCTTCTGTAAAATAAAATAATGAGCTGTGAACTTCGTTATTTGGAATTTCTTCAGGCAATTATTATTTACTTTTTCTAATGATGCCAAGCATAGTCATTTTCCATTTTAGAAGAAGTTTTAAGATGAGATTTTTTTTTTCACTTGTAATATTGTGTCTCGAATACCCATAAGTAAGATCAAACACTACTCGCATTCCCTGATTTTTCTCTAGCTTGGAGACTTTCTTTTCCAGTGTAAATTTCTGTTTTTAGTACATACGAAGTTTTACTGTGACATAAAGTCCATATTTTGATCCCATATTTAGATGACTTACTTGGTATATACTATTGGAAAGGACATCGGCCCCAAATTCCTACTAATATTTCTTCTACAGTAATATTTTCATTCGGATTTTATAATTCTGGTAGAATTTCTATCTACTTTTCCCAGATATCCTGCACTGCAGCTAATTTATCCATTTTTTTCCTTGACAAGTGGATTTATTATCTAAAGGAATAACTCTCGATATGGTGCAAAATGTTTCGTGGGATATTTCCAGGACACGAAATATATTTCTACCAGTTTCTTTATCCCATAAGCTTTTTGTTGATTCTTCATATGATTTATAAATACCAGCTAACAATAATAATCCAATATATGCTTGAAAAGATTTAATTTCGATATTTGTTTCCACTTTCTTCTATACACCTTTACTCATTCAATATTAGGTATTTTTATGATTCCATTTTCAGTTGTAGAATTGAATACTACCTCAAATGCACTTTTTACACCTGCTATCCTTGCTATTATATATCTTGTGATCCCTGGAGTAGATTTTATAATATTAGCAACTGTTGATTGAGACGAATGTGGCACTGGATACAACTTCCATTTTATTTCAAGATTCTTGGACTGAATACTCTCTTTATAATTCATTTGTCGAATATCGCTATCAAAATCGTTGTCAGAACTTTCTATTTCATCACTTTCACATTATTTTCATACTCGGATACTTCTTCGCTGTCAGAAGCTGCTATTAGTTTACCTATATCAGCGTGACTCAAATTTATGCAATTCGCCATTTTTTCTCTCACATTCACAGGCAAACTCTTTTACAATACATCAGAAAGTGAAATGCAGAAGAAAAAAAGAAACGTTGCAATAACAGCAAATGGTTTGACCCCCTGCCAATTGTATCAACTTTTTGACCTTGCCTTCTCTCGCTTGTCATGTGACCAAGCACATACATCAATGAAACAGGTTACGAAAACGAACAAATTAGAGAAACTATTGTTATTCTTTCCTTTTGAATTATTCCAAACAAAAGTGAACATGCATGAGTAATTTTTTTTTTTTTTGCATTGGGTCATAACTGTCTCGAACAATACATTTGTTATAAATGGAAAACATTTCTTTGAAATACAAATAAACATAAATACCTCTAGGAGTACACATTTATATTATTTACCGACAATGTCAAGAAGTTTCATGAAAATATATCTGTGCTATACTATTTTTATGAACATATAAATTTTATTTTCTGTCATATAGACCCGAACAGAACAGCTTGTTAAAAAAGTGCCTTTTAAATTTTTAAAATGAAATATGTTTATGACTTAATTTACATTTGAATTATTGATTTCAGCGTCGAAATTTTTCATGCACAGAATTCTGTATTCGCAAATGCTTTACTAGCATTAAAACAATATTCCTTATTATACCTCTATCGAGTAGTATCACTCAAGTAGTATAATCTCACTTTTAACAAGAGGAAGCGTTCTTCTTGTTGATGTTGCGATGGCAAGTGCGATGCTAGTGGCGCCACATTTTTTTTCGCCTCCCTCATAATATTTTTTTAAAGGAAAAACACTTTGCCGTTTTACATCTGTAGGCCCCTCTAAGATTAGCGCCTTGGACATTTATATTCCCACTTCTGCCCGGTCGCTGTGCTGCTGCTCTTCTCTATTATTTCGCTTCTTTTTCAAAATGCGGAAAGGTTTTATAAATATAAGCAGGCTATACAATGAAAAGAGTCTTGTGCATTTTGTATATCTACATTTTCATCAGCTTGATCAAAAACATTGTAATAAATATGAAATATAAAATGAATCTCTCTTCTTACTTTCTTGCATACGAAGTATATAAAGTCTTGTAAGCGTCAAAAAATTCGAACCGAAGGGCCTCCATGTTTTAGATCTCCTTTACTAAAAAAATTCAAATAATGTCCACGATTCAAAAAAATATTTCAACAAAGCGGATGGAATTTACAATTTAGTACACGAACGTTACTACCAATTTTGTAGATTAATATAAATTTTGAACGAAAACTATTTAGAGGAAGTGTGTTTGTCAGGCTTTCCTAGTATGATGCGCCCGATATTTACAAAATGAAAATAAATTTAAATAAAAAACTTAGTGAACAGATTTCACATGTAAAATGTAGATTCTTACCAAGTTTTGAACCAAACCTGTAAAAGAGTTGACCGTTTATTGGTCAGCACAATAAAATTTATGTAAATGCAATAATTGGAAAAAAAAAGACACAGTGACTTAAATAAAATTTGGGTTGTTATACAATTGTAGTGACTACAGTTGTGTTGTGACTACAATTGTATCTCTTGATCAAATTTTGGTCAAAAGAATTTGGAAAACATTTGTTTATTAAATTATAGTAACTACAATTGTGTTGTGACTACAATTGTAGCTCTTGATCAAATTTCGGTTTCAGTCAGTCGAAAAAAAAAGCATTACACTCTGTTTTTGGGTACATGTGTGTTAACAGCCAGCCAGACAAGAATCGCTATAGATAGATTATTAAAAATTGGCGATTTATACTAAGAATCTATATTTCGGATTGATTGTTAGAGAATGCCTGGCAAGGTATTCGCGGCTTTATCCAAGGGTCACAGTTTTATTTGGGGAAAGAGGAATAACGATTTTATTGGTAAATATACGAGAAAGATTTAGAGAGACCACTCCCGATGGTTTAATTACCCTGTGTATTTTCAAGGGAAAAACAAAACGTAAAATCTGCCCCTTGGTGGGTTTGATAGTAAATTAGACAGAGGTCTATGCTTGTGATAAATTGACTTCCTAAAAACTGTGCTTTTGCTGCAGTTTTGAGTCACTGTGTTCACGTTTGCTAATTTTGTTAAATAACATCTGGTAAATGGAAGAACAGCCAATTAGTTAACAATTTAGTAAAAATTGTGTCAGAAATTATCAATTCTAATAAAACATTTACCAATCGGCCACTATCCAGCTATTTTCATTTTGATTTATTGGCATAACATGTACTCGAAGGAAAAAGTAGACTTCAGCAGATGGATTTAGATCAAAATTTGACAGAAATCTAACATTTTATTGTGAAGACAATCTGAATTCTGATTTGTTATTTATTCCCTATTTCGCTTGATTTCTGAGTTATAATGACCAAATGTAAATTGATAGTCAAAGAAATGCAATTCAAAAATGCTTTTTCAGATTGAAGAAGATCTAAAATCGATTCCCTTCCCACAGAACTCTATTACAAAAGTCTTACTTTTTGTCACTGATTTGAACAGGTATTCTGAGAATCATTTTACTGCTACTCTTATACATTTTTGATAGAATGTCACAGCAGAAGTGATGCATAGATTTATCATCGATGCCACAAGAAAAGAAAAGGAACTCTTAATAATGGTGAAACAGGACCACTATTATTCATCATATTTTTGAACAACCTAACAAAAATGGAAGGCATTTTCTTGTGCCTCCTATGCTTGAGTCCATCTACTTCTAGAGATCATTTAAACTTTGAGTACAACTATATGCAAATATCTGTTTACTGATGGATTGGAGGAATGCCCCTCCCCCTTTTCCTCTTAAGGTATCTATCTAGGTTTAAAAGACAGTTTTTGGTCAAAATTCATTAACTTTTTTTATTGTTTTGTTTAAAACCGCAATCTGTGTTTATTTTAATTCTACAATAAATACAAACCGATATATGTGATTTTTTATAAAACATTGTAACTGAAAACGAAACCGGAAGTACTGATCGGAAGTTAAATGGCTTTTAACATTTTATCAAATACACTCTCAGAATATATAAAATAAATTATAATTCAATCAGAAAGCCATGCGTATTAAAATAAGTATTTTTTATGCCTAAAAGATTGGCAATTACATCTGCTTTTTAACATCTTTTTTTTATGTTTACAAAGCGTTTTAATAGTACAATGCAAATAAAAACTTTAAATGAATTTTTTGAAAAAGTTGGATTTTGTAAAAAAAACTTCATGCGTAAAACATGATATCCTAAAAACGTATATATTGATACATTTATATTATCTTGAAATTTTACATATATGTTACCTTAAGCGTTCCAAAAGCAATGATCTAGTGATATAACTTTGAACTGAGTAGTTTCTGTTTTAAAACTGCCTAATGTAATTTTTAACAACGAATATTGTGAAATTTTCAATACAGAAATATTCGATTAGCTATAACTGTTTTAAAATTACATCTGCTTTCAGATTAAAGTTAATTCCCTTCACCACATCTGTAAGTATGTTGTGTATAAAAATAATTGGAATACGTGCAATAGAGTGGTTCGCTTTTTGTTGCCATTTTCCCTATTTTTTACCCAGATTGACACATTTTACAGAATTTCCAGATGAATAGATTTAATCAATTACAATCACATTGATCCAGAAAAGGAACTGAAATAATTCAATATAGGGAGTTTTCAAAAATTTGTCTCCGTATGCATATAGATACCTTAATTAAAGTAAACCTCAATTAAATAAATTGAACAATCAAAAGGACATTATAAGATACAATACATACAGAAGACATTATAAGATATATTAAGAAGCATACATTAAGTACACAACAATCAACACAATTAAGTGTGAATAAAAAATATTTTTCTGACTTTAATTTCTAATAATAAGCACACGACTTTAACAATCACTCTCTACTACGTGCATCCTTCTTTTGGAGCAACAAACCATGATTTTTTTTTCACAAACTAATATTTTTTTTTAAAAAAGTCAAAACATTTTAAATTTTTACAAGAATTTGTTTTAGTTTATAATTATTGTTGATTTGTAATGGCCATCTGATTTTTTTCAGAAGCAGATTTTTTAGTTGTATTGTTACACATATTTTTTATTAATGCATTTGAAAGCATTTATTGTGGCTTCAACATTCATTTGATATTTAAATTAATACGTAATCGGAAATGTGTTTTATCTTTTATTTTCCGCAACAACATATTCTTTTATTAATGAAATATCTTTTTTTTTATTGAAAGGGAAACTTAATTACTTTTTTACATTAATCTTTTTAACCATTGTATAGTATTGCAGGGACAATTAATTCTCTCTGAAGGAAAAAATTAAACCCAAAAGTAAGGTGTTTTGTGATACCTTTCAATAAATCTTAAGCAGGAATTCGCATCCGATGTACTTGAAAAATAAAGTGTTAAGACCAAGAAAAAAATTAAATTAATAGACGTATTAATTAGATAATCAAGAGTTAATTAGCTAATTACAATTTTTTTTTCTGGGAAGTTTACATTTTTTCCTCCAAGAAATATTATTCTTGTATCGTTTTTACACTTTTCGGTATTATGTGAAGGAAAAAGGGGGATAACATGTTTAGAAGATGTATTTTTTTTCTTTTTCCCTATCTTTATCGCTAGCGTCGTCTTAATAAGATTTTGAAAAATTCTACTTCTTTTCTCGAATTTACTTTTACTAGTTAATTCTCATTATAATATAACAGGATAATAGAATATCCATTATGCATGAAATCATTATTAATTGACAAATTCCTATTTTATCTAAAATATATTTCTTTATTATAGACAATATCAAATAAAATTTATCTTTATTATTAGAAAATACTTTTATTGCCTTATTTATATTAATTACAGACTGGCGAGTACTTTTGAATCATTGATAAAAATGATATTTTCTTAGTCACTATTTCATTCATAAGAGATAGATAAAAATATTGTGTGAAAAGATAGGAAATGTCTCTATCGGATTCTACTTTTGTGCTGCTCAATCCGATACCAAAAGTTCCCATATAAAGACCATTAGTCCATATTGCATTTCAAGAAAATAAATAGTTATACAATAAAATAAGAGGAAATACTAGAAACAAATAAATAATTCAGGTAAAACTTCTTTCATTATAAGCCGTCAGAATGTAAATTTCTTATATATCTTCATAACACATGAACTTTACAAGAATATCCTCTTTGATTATTTTTCCTCTTCTTAACATAAGTGAGACGTTAAATGGACAAAACTTATGTTTTTAAATAAGCTCTGAAATTTTTTTTTTAATTAAAACCTCTTGTCATTTAATGATAAGAAAAAGATTTAAATTTAGAATTTAATTTTAAAAAACTGGCACTATAATTGCATGATTGAATTTCAATCTATGTAAGGACAGAAAATCCGTGCATAATTCATTTTCATTAATAATTCTTTACTTTTATTTGTTTAAGACAGAAAGAGGTAAAGAAAATTCAGTTTAAACAAAATTAATAGATTTATCATTTTTAATCGAAAACAGAATTCTTTATCTTTATTTTTAATTTGAATCCATAATAATGGTTTAGAAAATATAACAAACAAAAACTATTAAAACTATAAAATAATTTCATTAAACATTTTTTCATGGTTATTTTATGATATTTTATTCTTTACAAGAAGTTGCTACTGTCTATATATTGTTGATATAAAGCAAAATAAATAAATATATTTTGAAAAAAAACTGATACGGGAACAAATATTAATAACCTGCTGAATAACATTTTATATCATGGCAATCCAGAATTTATTGGATAGTTAAAATTTTTCAATGAGAGTATTGTAAGGACTTAAGGACAGTTTGCCCATTTGTGTTTAATTGAAATTTGTATTTGTCTATTTCGTTTTATAACGAAATGATACACCCATTTCTTAATATTAGAAGAATTATCTGCATTGCTGTTGTTATTATAGTTATATGTAAAATCCAGTTTTTCAATTTTTTATAGCCATTTCTTAATCCAAAATGCTTCTTTCACAGACGATAATTGAAATTGCAATAATAAGTGAAAATAATAATTTTTTTCTCATGAATAAATGCCAGTCATTTGAAATAAAGAGTAAATTCAAGCTCAGTAGATAATTAATTCTTACACAAAGAGATTTTCACGGAAAATGACGTATTTTCTTTACCATTGAAGAATGAAAGGAAAGCTCAACACTGATCAGTAAAATAAAGGTTTAAATCTGCATAACAATTCGCGATTTCCGTTAGGAGTCATGAATATTAATTTTCTCCTTAACCATTAATGATTTCAACAATTTTATGGAAAATGGTAAAACAATGTAAGTGACATTAATATTCCACAAAAATTTTTATCAGAAATTTTGAACAAATAATGGAATCAAAATGCATTAGCATTTAATTAGCATTAGAATTAAATAATTAATTTCATCTGCAATTCTCAAAAAGTATTACGCGTGATTTAGTTATTGCCAAGCCTTAATATTGATTCTTCCTCTTCCATTATTTAACATATTTTTCAAAGTAAAGACCAAAAATAAATTAGATTAAAAATTCTACCCAAGTTTGAAACACACACACTATACATTATATAATATTAAAGTGGATTAATATAATAAAATTAAATTAATCCACTTTAATATTTCATATATACCTTTCAAATAAGTTGCATACGTTGTTCATCTGCACTACTGGTCAAAAGTATTGCAAGTTTGAGAAATTTCACATTTTTTCATTAATAAGCCCCCCGAAAGCAATATATATATATATATATATATATATATATATATATATATATATATATATATATATATATATTTTATTTAAAGTTATATTTTCTAGTAAAAATGTGGTGAAGAAGTTTCAAGCTATTGTGTCCTCCATGTGAAGTAATCGTCTGCAACGATTGGGTCATCCCGGCGGTTTATTATAAAATCGCTCCGACTGCGAAGGATTTCATTTCGTTTGTTACGCTGTCGAAGTGCGTTCGCTGCGCATTTCTTTTCAATTTAAACTGTTCATTTATTTTTAAAATGTATAAATTAACTGGTGATAATTGTCAGGCTGTTATGTTTATGCATCAAGAAAAAATTTCAAATGTTAGAATTGCTCATAGGTGCGAGTCGACTGTTTCATAAAGAGATTCCAAACCGAATTAACCGTAGATAAAAAGCCTAGAAGTAGTCTCCTGAAATTATATTCTAAACATGCGGATGCTACAGTGACACGATTATGTCTTAAAATAGATTTACAAGTTCTGCTACACTTTCAAGAGTTCTACACTGTCATTGCCAGTCCCAAAACAGTTGGCAAGAGGCTCTGTGAATCTGGTTACCAAGCACAGTATCTAGGGAAAAAACCAGTAATGACGAAAGCTATGCAGAAAAAAACGATTGGAGTGGGCCAAGGTGCACAAAAATTAGAGTATTTCGGAATGGATATAAGTTATATTCAATGACGATAGTCACTTTTCTTCAATGTCTGACAAGCCTGGCCATGTATGGTGTAAAGCAAAGGAAAGCATGAAGCCAGAATGCTTCGTTCGTACATCAAAATACCCAGAAAGCGTAATGGTGTGAAGGTGTGAAGGTGCATGTCATATCAGTCAACTGGACGACTTCATTTTGTACAGGGATTTTTTATCAATTGCTTCGTAGTGCTTGTAACATGTTCCCAAGGCAGAAATGGATTTTTCTGCAATATCTAGCAGCCGGACATACATCGAAAAGACAAACTTTACAATTAATTTTAAATTTTTTCAGTTCAGTTCTGACGTCTATATCGAAACATTCGTTATTTTAGTCTAAGGCTGCGTTTGCAAAACATGGTATTAAGGTTCTCGCATAGCCAGCAAACTCGCCAGATTTAAACCCCACTGATAATTTATGGAGTAAAATGGGAAAGAAAATAACTGAATAATTCAAGAACAAATGAAAACTTCAGAAAATAATAATCAATGTTTAGCACCATGAAATACAATACCGAAAGAAGTGTTGCAAACCCTTGTGGATTCCATGCCTAATAGAGTTGCTGCTGTGATCGAAGCCAGAGTCGGCCAAACCAAACATTAAATGTTTTTCAGTTATCTTTAACTCTTATCTTTTCTGATCAAATGAACTGGAAATTTTTTCTTTACTTCATTTTATTCCGGGGAACCAAAATGTATTCTGATAATGATAACCTGTACATTTTGTTTGTATTTTATTCTTTTTGAAATTAAATAACATTTTTGTTCAATAACTTAATCATAGCTTGCCTTTAGACTAATTTAACATATTTACATTAAAAAATATCACCTTAAATGAAAAAAAATATTACCTTTTGGGGGCTTATTCTTGAAAAAAACATGAAATTTCTCAAACTTGCAATACTTTTGACCAGTAGTGTATGTTTGTTTGCATGCCTCAATAAATAAGAATATGACGTTTTGCAACTTTTTACTTAAAGTTATCTCGATATTATAAAATATGACATCCTATTGTATATATTAAATTATTTCCAGTTATAAAATAAACAATTTATAGTTATTACATTTTTATCATAAGCGTAAGTAAAAAGTTAAAGCTTAGAATATTATGAAAATTTTTGAATAATAGATTTTGGCTAATTCAAAATTGCGAACAAAATTCCAATTTATCTAATTACTTTAATTAAGAAAAATAATACTTGAGAATAAGTGCAGCAGAAAAAGTTGAGTTTGTAAAAGTTAATTCAATCTTAAATTAAAATGTTTAAAAGTTAAATATAAATTGGTAGCTAATTAATTTTTAACAAATAATTAAAATAAATACTAAAATTAAATTTTTAACTAATTGTTTTAATAAATAATGCATAGTAAATTATAAACAATAGATAATTTTAATAGATAAATATATACTAATCAAAATATTTTTTAATATTTAATAATAATAATAGATAAATAAGTGATTTTGATAACAAGTATTCAATATTATAGCAAGAGTGGAATGAAATTTACAAATCGACAGTTTAATTTCTGTTTAAAATTTTTTAAAGTTTCATTTCATGAGAAATGTGAAAATTGGTATACATTTTTCGATTGAATATATAGTAGAGCAACAAGATCTACAGATGTATAAAGGGTCCTAAAAAGTATACACGTATGAAGTCATGAGAACATTCAACTGAAAAGACAATTTGGATATAAAAATAGTTTTTACACTTTTTTACTATTTATTATGAAGTAATCAAAATAAATTAGGATCATTTACAATATTTTATTATTATCAAATTAAAGTATTTAGAGAATCTGGAAAAAATTGGAATTAATGAATTAAATAAAACTGTTCGAATCTGTAGTGTATTTTATTATTGATTTTTCAAACGTATGCTTTTTTTAAAAAAACTACAAAAGGAATATGAGCTATTAAAAGAATTGTCAGTTATATATGCATATATAAATTTTTCATTAAAAATTTAAGCATCATCGTACCTTTAATAAAATTACTTATGTTTAAATGTGTTCGAGCATTCCACCATGCCTCTACAAAATTTCCATAATTTAGTTCATTTGAGTAATTTTTAAAAATAGTTTGTAAAATTTAAAATGTTCTAAATTGTAAAAGTAATACACAATTCCATTTATTTAGAGTTTGATTTCATTTTATTTTTTGAAACAAACTGAACACCAATAAATAATCCTAACTTTCCAACTTAGGGTTTTGTTGGGATTTGCATTCTGGAACAAAAAAGCAAATTTAATAAAAAAGAACAAGGGAGAGTAAAAAAAAAATGTTTTATTTAGCGTACTTCTGCAGCGAAAGCTATTTAGAAATGAAATCTCAGATAAGGTCTATAAAATCAACTTCGTTCTAGCAAAACTGAATGAAATGACTTTTTCAGCTCGGCGCTATTATAAAAAAGGGAATCTTTTATTGTCTGTAAAAACTGTGTATTACTGTGTCTTTCAGAAAGAAAGCATTTTTACTTTTCGTTCCTTTACTGTCTTGATTATTCCTAGTGGGTAATATTTTTTTTAGATCTCAGAAACTCAAGAAGAGTTCTGAATCAGCTTTATTTTTATCGCAAAATAGATAAAGCGTGCACATGAATTGAGTTTTTACTTTCAAAACTTCTTGTCCTAACTTCGATAAATTCATTTTCGAACAGAAAGCTTTCTTATTCTTGCAGATCGGAAGTTAGTAGATTGAAAATCAAATCATAATCTAATTAAGACGTATACAAATGATATATACATTCATTTGAGATGACTTAAAATATTTGTTATTTAATTTACGATGGAGGGAAGGCTTAAAATTTTTATTTTAAATAAATTATATATTTTGTGAAGTATATGTACGCAGTATAATTTTAGCAGATACGTGGTCGAAAAGATGACATTTTTGGAATAAATTCCAGTTTATTTTTCCACAGAAGGCATGGTTTGCACAATCGCGTCCGTTCACAAGCAAATTTCAGAAGAATGAATCAGAGAGGAATTTTCCTCTTTATTGATTTTAATAAGGGATTATGATAGTGGTATATTTGATAAATTTAGTTTCAAGAAAGGAATGCGTAGGTATCTTTGAAAGGAATGCGTAGGTGTTTGGGAATTTTATTCCTTCGCTCGTAGTGTGGGAAGATTGGAATTAGCAATGATTTAGAGCACGTGTTAGAAGCAATTAAATTTTAATAAATGGGATTTTGTTTAATAAATAAGAGACAATTCTGAAATAAAGTAAAACAGACTCATTTAAGATTAAAAAAATTGGAAATCAATTAGGTTTCTTAATTTGAATGAAGTTAATGGATAACATGACATACATATTTTTTTTTTAAATACATGTTTTCGTTTTCGAAAAATGGATGACCTACTTAGAAAGTGGATAAGATAATTTTTTTTTTTTTTTTTGATATTGAGATTATTGATACTTGAATTGAAATAATTGTTTTTTTTTATTGCTAGACGAGAGAGCAATATCAAACAAGTAATATTTAATAAATTTGATATTCAAATATTAAATACAAATCATGTACATGCATTCTGAATGCGAAATGATGGTATAGAGCAGTGTCCTGTTAAGTTTGATTTTTAAAGTTGAACATGTCACATTTTGTTTTAACTTTTCTTTTGGTAAAATACTAAAAGAAATGAAAATAAAATGGAAGGAAATACCAACATTTACCCCTTTCTGTGATTAACTTGAAACTATTTGAAAATTTCACTTTTATGTGTATTTTCTTAAGAATTAAAATAATCCTACTTATACATCGGCCGGTCACATCTAAACTTAATGATGCTGTGCAATAGTGGAGGTAGGATATTCGATGCACATTAGTCCATTTGACCGTATACATTCTGCACAGTGAAATTTATATTTTAATAAATTGAACAGTTAAATATTGTTTAAAACTATTATGTTTAGACATAGTGTCTTGAAAATGGAGTTAGATTGCATACATTCATTGTTAAATTTATTTACATACTCTAAAAAAAATTTCCAAAGCAACGTGTGATTCGACAGTAAACTACAAAAATATTACCATTTATTCATATTCAAAAGATTATAATAAAAATATAACTTCAAATAATATATCATACATTTTTTTATTCTTATTTATGGACAGTTACAATTTACAGATGCTCATTCAAGAAATGCAAATTTTTAGAAGTAGATTTACTAACAAAAGTTCATTTTTAATAATTGGTATAATTTAGTGTTCTTATATTGCTTTAATATACAAGTTTATTGGAAATGTAACTGAAAAATATCAATACTTAAAAAAAGCAATGTAACTTGGGGAATTTGAATATAACGCGATCCATATTTAAATCCTATTTTTCCAACATTCTTAATAACCCTCACATTCCTAAGATCATTTGAGTTAAAATGATGATATATTCGAGTTTCTCTTTCAAACATTAAAAATAATTCCCTAGCCCCTTCGAAATCTGTTATCATAGCCCTTGTTCTTAAGGGGTAAGAGATACAAAAGAGTATATTCGTTTAACTGATGTGCATTAAGAAAATATATACTCGGACGTTCTTCGAGAGTAATTAGAAAAATTCCTTGTTCTCCAAAATCATCAAAGCACACGCCATGAGAATTCAATCAATCTTAACGAAATAGGTGGGAAATTACACCATGATATTCGAATTGAGAATCCCTCAAAAATTTTGGACCTTTCAGTATTGATACAGTTAGTAAAGAAGCGTATCTAAAATGTATACAGCATAAAATGCATATAGTATGTATGTAAAAAGAATGTTTACATTGAAATTAAATTCAGATTTATTTTCAATATTTTTACTCTCAGAATAAAATGTATATTTATTATTATTAATTAGACAACAAATGATTTTAATAAATAAAGTGAAAATGATTTTTATTCAAAGCCAATATACCTAGTTTTGCTCGGAATAAAGATATTTCCAGCTATAAATACTTGACAATATTTTTAAATTAATAAATAATTTATGAAGAAATCCTTTTATATTTATTTTCGTTCAAAAGGTATCGTTTGATTTCTCGGTCAATAGCTTAATTTTCTTTTTCTTCACATACTTTCAATTACTTGTCACGAGATAAGTAATCATTGAGTTTTTTCTTTCCTTCTCCACTATTACTACTGTGCAATTTCATCCATATTATATATTTTATTTTCAGGATTCAAGGTACCATTCTCTGCCTTTTATTATTTTTGTGCCTGGAAAGAAAAACTCTGTATAACAATGCTTAGTTTTCTTGCTTGATTTTCCTGACTGCTTCCCTTTTGGCAAGAATGGGTTTCAGTAACCTTACAAACCACATGATTAAAACCTTAAAAAAATCTTGCTAATGCACAAAATATTTCATAGAAATGATACTGAACTCGTTGAATAGCTTTGTATGCATATTTAAAGATAAATATCTTACGAAAAAAAAGCAGAAATAAAAATTGTATATTTAACAACCAAAGCAAGAAATAATTCACTTGAGGATTTGATGAAACAATAAAAGCAGAGAACATGATTACAGATTCTGTTTAAAACCAAGCAGTTTGGAAAATTTTATTAAAAGCTAAAATACAACTGCAATTAATTTAGACTGTTTTACTTAGAATCACCAAACTTGACATATTATACATATATATATTATTATTATATACATATATCTTTCGAGGGAGGAAATATTTCAGAGCGATTATCAGAGTTTTACAGCAATAACTTCAAAAAATTTTATTGCAAAAAAATAAATTTCACACCATTTAAAAATGTTTTAAAATGAGAATTTTTTTCCTGAATTTTTGCAAATTTATAAAAATTAGAAATTAGAAAGGAATTATCAAATTTCAAAGAGAATGCATTACCAAAAGGATCACATATTTTTAAAATTTTTTTAAATGATAATGAACATAAAAAAATCTGCTTCGCTAAGTTATGTGCAATTATCAATTTCTAATACAGAATCAGCAATGTCATTGCACCACCTATTTAAAAATTCTTTAGTTTCCTTTGTTTTAAAGATAAAATAAACGTGCATATACAGAATTAACTGCATGTTTGGCCATTCTTTTACGATCACGCATGTATGTAAAGATGAAAGAATTATCTGGATGCTCTTCCTGACCATCCTTATGTTCCCTTATTACTTCAGAGGGGAATCATGATTCCATGACTCCCAGGTGGGCGTATTCATACATTAAATAAAACACTTCAATTATTTGGTGTGGAAAAGATAATTCTACAATAAATTTGATATTTCTTGTTTTGCAATCAACTATTGAAACATACAATTTTATAAGTAAATCTTTATATCTATCTTTCATAATATTTTTTTAAAAAAATTGTTAAATTTGACAAAGTAAAATAGCTGTGTAAGAGCAAAGTTCATTGTACGTAGGTTCATCTTAACATCTATAAATCTCCTCTATAATTAAAATTAATTAAAACACCAAATGAGATTCGGATCAGAAAAAAAGAGAAAATTTTAGAATGTGGCTAATTTAGGTTAGAAAATTAAGATTTAAATTAAGTTAAGGAATATCATTACATATATAAATTATGAGTGTGTATGTGCGTATGCTTTAGGTTATATCATTGTAACAATTTAGACAAAGCATACAAGTAAAACTCGAAATAGCTAATTTTTCATGCATGATAAGCAATTCCTTTCATTTCCCAGTTTACAGAGTACGAACGCTGTCATAACCGAACATTCTTCGAACGTTATCTCTAGTTAATAGGAAGAGAAAGCACCGTCGACAGTCCCTCACGTGTCACAAAATCCTGAGAAGCTCCAGAGAGCGACACCTGGCGGTGCAGTGGCCAATCACGATGGTTGCAACTAAATTAATTAAGGCGGGCGTTGTGGCTAATTTCCTCCATAAATAATTATGATTCGCTGGAGAGAACCGCACTCTTTATTCAAAGAATCGATACCAATTATGATGGACGTGTGCAGTACATGGGTTCTGTTGGTGAAGTTTATTAACGGCCAGGATAATACGCTGTCTCGTATGGGAGGCTTTAAAAGTGCTGTAAAATTCATAGGAAATTTCTCAGTTCAATTAAGTTCGCCCACGAATCGACCGGAATACGTAATATCGTCCGTCAACTATTTAAAGAATTGTCTGGTAAAACTGTGACTCATTAATAGGTCGCATCCAATAAAAATTAATACAATTTAAAAGGAAGTGTTAGGAAATTCGGAATGCAAACTAATTAAAAAGAGTTGATGGAATGTCTCAAATAACACGGGGGTATAAAGAACATGATACAATTTGATTTATATAGTTATATAAAATTTGATCTACGACTGAATTCGTATGAAAATAAATATATGTCCATTGAAGACAATAATTAATGAATTTATTTTTTGATATTATGATTATGATAATAAATATTAATCTTTATGTAATTACTAAACAAGCTATTTAAAATTTCATTTTTTGTTCATTTACTCCAAATTACGAAAATTTAGGCTTTTAAGATACGTGACTGAATAAAACCAAAATGAGAGGACAAACCTTTGGTTCCTCTCTTTTGTAATAAAGTGTAATGGTATGTTGAGAAAACATGCTTTCTAGAATACGAAGCGCCCCAAGAGAAAGGGATGTAATCGCCAAAAAAAAAAAAATCAACATTGAAATTCTGATAATTTTTCATGTTTCAAATTCACCTGAAAACACATTCTTAGTATTGTATCCATCTGTCTGTGAATGCGACAGCTCACAAACGTTCTTAGATTCGAGAAAGAAATATGGTTACTGATATTAATAGTATGCATGTAAATTTTCATCTAATTTTGAAAGAAGAAATTCTTTCAAAGAAAATCTGACCCTCTGTCGATCCGAGTGCAGTTATAATAAATATAAATAAATGCATCATAAATATAAAACGCAAAGAGCTAGATGGTTAAATTTGATATAGAGTATTATCATCCAAATCCATAGCAAATTAGCATATTTGTATGAGTTCAATGGTAACTCTCTCCAACTCGTGCTGCAAAGCACTCCTTGTAACTGATTATGGTTTTCATCCTATTTGCATAATTAAATGCATCAATATTTATGCATTAATGCAATTTATAATATTCACTGAACCTTTAAAGCATTAAAGAAAGAACATATATACAAAATTGTAAAAATCTATCTTAAAATTACACCCATAAACAGTTTAATATAAATATGATAAAAGCACATTATTCATAAGGATAAATCTAACATAGATAAGAAAATAAGAAGAGACGGCATTTCCCCTTTTATCGAAGTTTCTCCATGTCTTATCTAAGAGGGAGGGGAATGATTTTTAATCAATTGGATCAATCCCATGACTGATTTGATGACCTTCAGAGGATTATTACAAATTGAAATGATGTAGAAAAATGAACAGCCCACATAGAGAGAGTTTTTTCTATTACGAGCGAGTCAAACTATATTACAATTCTTTTAAACCTATTTCTTCTGAATAATGGATTCTTTCATAACTGTAACTAATATCCAGGAAAGTTTCTCATTTCCTCTGAATCTGAATTCAGTTACACAGCAAAAGTAAAATGTAACAGAATAGTTACCGACAGAAATGAAATGAAATCCGTTTATAAGAATATTTTTAAAGGAAATATTGGAAGGATAGAGCTCTTAATGGATAGGTTAAGTTACATATCTGAATAACAAGTTTTCATGAAGTCAATGTTTGTTCGAAGAAAGAAAGAATGTTTTAATAAATACAAGAAAAGTAGTTCGTTCGACAATAGTTTGTTAAATAATTTAGTTTATGATAATTTGACTAAGATTTTTTTTATGTATATTTGGGAGTTTTTAAAATTTCTATTCTATAATATCTATTGTTAAAAAAGACAATATATTCTTTCGAAGCAGATTTATAAAATAATTGTTTATTAAAAAGAAAAACTGATTTATTTTCTCTTATGTTCTTACAATGCTATTTTAGCTGTTTAGTGTTCTTTGTAGCATTGTTTAGAAAGCATTCTTTATAATTAAATTATAAAAAAGAACTTTCATTTGAATGATTTTAATGTAAAGCTTGAATTAGGAAAGATAGAAGGCTTTTTTAGAGCTTCGTTTTTTCTCAAAGAAAAATTGTTTAGGGAATTTGTTCAAATAAATACCTTTAGAATTGCTTTTTACGTGCATCAAAGACGCCTTGTTAATTATTTTTCTTTAGATGCCTTTACACCCCAGATACATTACAAAATATATTTGACACAAATTTGAAAAATATTACGAATAATTTTATTTTATTTTAAAGGCAATTCTCTTTTATAATTTTTAAAAACAGTTTCATTTGAACTGCAAAATACATTTTTACTTTCTTTTACACAATTAGGCATGTTTTGATTTTTTAATAGAATATAAAATATCAATTAATATTCTATTTTAAAAAAAGAAAAGTCAGAATAATTGTGCTTATTCATTTGAAAATTAAAAAAAAAAACTTTTTTTTTTTGTCAAAGGGCATAAAAATGCAGTCAAATTTCATGGATTTCATTAAATTAAAATATATCCTGATAAAGTGTATTTCGTGGCTACTACAATTATTTACGAAGACTTTTGTATTTGCACAATATCTTTGTAAAGCCACAAACATTTATAATTCTTAAAAAAAAAACACATATCTCAAAAAAAAGCACCACTCAGAGATCTCTTAAGAAATATATATTTAAAATCAAATAAAAACACAACCATCTATTTCCCTTCCGCCACCCAAACTCTTCACAATCATATCTTTAAAAAAAAACACGATGACCCCCAACGGCGGCAGCGAATCTCGCCAATCATTTCCGCAGACGTCGCCAATGGCGGTGAAACAACACACTTTTTAATCAGTGAAATAATGAATTATTTGCTTTGAGATCTTCCAAATCTCGTGTCACTCAGGCCGTTTTTACGCCTAGAATGATATCTAGATAAAATAAGCTGTTTTTAACTGATTCGTTCATTTCAGGAACGATAAAAAAGGATGGACATGTGGATATTCGATGGTTCAAATCATTTATATTTTGATTCAACAATTAAGTCAATTGGAAACATAAATTCAGATTTTAAACACTGTTTTACATTTAATATTTGGTAATTTTATTTATTTATGATTCATAAATTTTTTGAGAAAAATGCAAAGCAATAACTCAGCAACTAAATAAAATATCATTTTTGAAAATGTATCAATATTATTATGATAATTTAATGACGCAAGAATTTCTTCTATTAGGATAATACAACAGTGTTCTAAACATACTGAAACACACACAAGGCATAAATAAGGTTCAGTTTCTCGGCAGAAAATACAAAGAAAATAGTTTCCATTTAATAATCTTTTTCTAAAGGCCATCATCTCATACTAAGAATGGCTAAAATAATCTGTAATTCAACTTATAATTAAGAAAATTGGGAAAATGCTTTGTTTACTTTGCTTTAAAATTTATTATTTTCATCAATATAATACAATGAAGATTTCAAAATTAATTTTGAAATTTTTATATTATTTCTCCCTTATTAAGTATGCTTAAAATGAGTTTTTAAATAGAATATTCAATTGTATTCCAACCAAATATATTTCTTCTAACCATTTACCCAAGTACTTCAAGGAATGGATATTTATCATCACATCAAAATTCAAAAATTTCCACTCGAATTTTACTTTTTTGTTCAGTAAAAATCAATTTTAATCAGCTGGCTTTAAAGACCACTATATTCATGCTTGGGACCTTTTACGCCAGTTAACAAGAGAGCTTGTTGCAGGAAACATCTTGATTTTCTCCGTTGAAATAACGAGATTTTTTTCTTTCCACGCCGTCCTTTGTCTTCCTAATCTGACGCTGCTCAACCAATTTTCTTTTTTTATGAGTCCGGGAAGCATGCAAAATTATCCTGAATCAATTAACTTTTGCCCGGATCGTTGGGAAAGTGACTGCAAGGCGCGAAATCTTTTTTTTTCCCCATCGCTATTTCTTGTTATTGATTTGATGGCGCTTAGAAGAATGTTACTACCTGAAATTAGGTAGGAAATTGAGAATTAGGTACAGGTATATTAGTAATTTAAAAAAAAACGCCATTTTTTATATTTTGGTTTTATTGGAATACTGAGTGATTTGTTAGCATAACTTAATATCCGGAGTTATAACTTGATATGCATTGATCCCATATTCATTAAATATGTATTTAACTACATACTACAAGTATGCGTGTAGAATAGCAAGCAATCCTTTCAACAAAAAAGAAAGTGATTATAAAGGGCAAATGCATAAATGGAAAAGTTTCATTTGACATTTGGAATGTCACGTTCCAAGTGGATCGTGCTAAAAATAATTTTTTTCCTTTTTAACATTATTCCCTATTTCACATAAAGCAAAAAATCGAAAAAAATTACAGTAAATGCAAAAAGATTATTTATCGCTTTAATTTAAACTGACGCGCTGCACTCTTCCCCACTACACCACGAATTTGTCTGTGCATTTGTGATGCTTATTCTCTTCATTCGCTCAATCCTATCCGACTTCCCAGATTAAAAGTCGGAACATATACACAGTGAATTCCTATGGAAGATTGTCAGAGTTCATTCGAATTTTAATTTCTCCTTATTTATCGAAAATCATTCCTTTGCTTAGCAAAAAGTTTTGTTCTTCTTTATTATAAATTTTTTTCTTCAAATGGCTTTAGATCTTTCTTAGAATTTCAAAACAAGAGTAAAAAAATACATTCTCACCTAATGTGAGATTCGAACCTGGGATATAAAACTTAATGTAATATTCGATAAATCAACGCTGTAGTTTTAATATAATAGATTTTGTTTAATTTTATTCTACTGCGATTCTCTGTTAATGAAAGGGACTTTTTAATTAAATATGTAATTTTAAGCAAGACTGCAAAATGAATACTGAATGTCAATGAATAAAATTTTAACTATCATAAAGTTCTTTTATTAACTTATTATAAAAATTAGAGGTCTGGTACACATGCAAGGAAAAATGACACTCATCGAATTTATTTTAAAATGGATGCCCTCGTTTCTTAAATATGTTTTTTAATAAATTTTGTCATCTATATCCCAAAATAAGTAGGCTTCTTTTAACTTCTTTTCAGTCTCCAATGAATCATAAATTAAGAAAAGGAGTAAGATGAATTTATTGCTGAAAGTTATGCACAAGTAGGGTTAATTTTTGATATAATCGCCGTGAATATTCGAGCATTTGTTATAACGGTGGATCAGTTTTCCCGTCTTTTTTGGAAGAATGTTATCGACAGTGATTCAAGATGGCTCCTAACATTCTTTTAAAGTTCACCATTAGTCTAGAAATAACCATTTAACATCATATCTGTTTTTCAATCCGGGGAAGAAAAGAAAACCACTCTAAGACGCGTTCTCGTTGAAGGAGAACATTGGCGCAATATTGTCGCAGCAACAGATCTTGTTCCAAGAAAAATCTAAAATCCCAAACAACAAGAAACAAGCTGGCCGACCAGCATAATAAAGTAGATAGAGGAAAAACGTTTCGAATTTCTTGTTCCATATTTTATTTTCTTAAACGAAAATATAAAGAACTCCACAGAAATGACGAATTTCAAAATAACATTAAGGCCCAATTCGCATCATTGGAAGCAACATTCTTTGAAGAGGGAATTGGAAGTTTGGTTCACCGATATGACAAATCCTTCATAGCGATAATGACGAAAAGAATCATGTTTCCATATAACTTTTGGCAATAAACTAATTTTTTTCTTTGATCTTGTTTTTTTTATTGTCTATCGAAGCTTAAAGGAAACGGCCCACATGTTAAAAAATAATATGAGTTAATATTGCTTATTAAATTTGAATTATTAGTTAAATAAGAAATAATTACTGCCCTTCATAAGCAAAAATATATTAATACTTGCAAAAAAGAATTCTTTGTTCATTCATCAATCATCATTCATCAATATATTGATTTAATATTCCTTTCCATGCATTATTTTGTTAATCATTGTCACACAAAAAATATTCGCTCTTCAACAAATGATCATTTTCTGTATAAATAATTGAAACTTCTAACTTGCAGAAATATGAAATGTGTGCTCAACATAATTTGTTTGTCATTAAATCATTAATCCAATCGAGTGGAAAATAAAAAGGAAGGAGAGCCTAGGAGCTTCCAAAGAAACACCCCTACATCACTGGCATTGGCAGAAATATGTGGGAAGAACAGAAAAATTGTCGTTGATTATTTGATAAGAATAATGGACATCGTGCCTTTTTTTGGTGCATACACTATGCATTTTTTGGTAAAAAAGAAAAATGCTCTAGACATTTGTATAAAATTTCTACAACTTTACAGTTGCTCTTCAAGAATCATCAAGACTTCGAAAGATACAAAAAAATATTTTGTTTTCACAGACCATTCGAGAAAATTCTGGAAGCCTTTATTACGGTAATAAGAAGCCCCAAAAAAATAACATTGTTGATTTAAGATCATTTTTTTCCTCCGTCGACCAGAGTCATGGAGTCAAAATGACTGCACTGTTATTTTTATTTGTCTTTTTGTAAGCAGCATTTGAATTTATTTTAGAAACAACACATTCTGAAAATCATGCATTTGCAAAAAAAATTAAAAACATTAATATTAGAATTGTTAAATGCTGTAATATTAAATATTGGAAAGATGTTATAAGAAAAACCTAAACAATCTTTTAGTGAGTACTTTGTTTAGATATTACGGAATGACACTAATGTTAATAACTATTAGAATTAAACAAACGCGAATGTAGAATACAATATTTTAAAATATTATTTTAAGAACAGCTCTTTATTCTTTTTGCATTACTCAAATTAAAACAGTTTCAGAGACATGGAGTCAATGACTCCATAAATAAAAACAAAAACTGAAAAAGAATAACTCGGTTACATACACGTGTTCATACTTATGCCAACAAACTACTGAAAGTACAACTTGAAGGTACTGAGCAGATGATTGTATTCAAGGATAAAATACCACGTGATAATTAGAGCTAATGAACAACATGAAAATATTTTGACTTCCGTCTTCAGTTACGGGTTAACACGTTGAATATTGTGTCATCCATATTCGGGTTAAAAGCAAAAACTCATTCAGAGTAAAATTTGATGCGAGTTGAACACGCTTATATGCAGTTTATATTTCTTTGCTTTAGCATGCTGTTCACCGTGTGAATCGCATGTGATTCACAATTATTATTTAATTAAATACCTCATTTTGATTAAAAATTAATAATTAAGAAATAAGCATCTTATTAGATAATGTTCTGAATCAGACGCATGCATGACGGTAGCGAGTTTGTGTACAGAAGCATTAATTCCCTGCCATTCAACCCCTCACTTCTCACTCTCCTGCCAAACAAAATGGTTTCTTCTTATCCCTGACGCATAACCTCGTAGGGTTCCAAGGTGAGTGTCACAAGTTTATCTTGTGTACATAAACGGCAATTTTTGGAAAATTCAGGGATGGGAGATCGTCTCCAGAAAATCTTCTTCGGGAGTTCTTTTGAAAGGCCATAAATCATACTGCACACCATCACAATTCTCAAAAATTCCTTCTTTCCCATTCCGAAAAGAAAAAAAAAGGTAAAAGAAATGGCACGAAAGAAAGAAAAAGAAGTTACAAAAGAAAGGCGTGAATAGATAGGCGATCCCAAGTGAAGAATGTGACATCTTCCAGAAGAAGTACCAAACTTCTTTGACCGCTTTATGAGACCCCGACTCACAACACCTTTGAAATTTTCAAATACCTTTAGCAGTTTTGCTTGATGCTTTATAGAGAGGGATAGAAATATATCTGGAGGGGATTTGATAAAATTTTATAACAGAGCAAATGTTGAATAACTATTTGTAAAAATCGTGATGCCTCTAGCAATACAGAATTGATCCTTCAGAGAAAAGAGGTGTTTGAAGAACTGGACTTTACTCGTGAATTCATGTTCCTTTCCATAAGAAAGAAATATTCTTTAAATGATACTTATAAATAGTTTTGTTATTTTTTGATTATTGAAATCTCTAATGAATATGATTTCGAATAGCTGGCATAATTCGGTCACAATCTTGCTCATTATGTGCATAATTCGGTCACACTCTTATTCATTATGTGCATAATTCGCATAATGAACATAATTCTTTCCCTAATCTTACTCGCGATGAAAAACCCTCTTTAAATGAAGCCATTTTCTCTTTAGGAATCCATGTAAAATAAGGCAAAACGTTCCATTCTGAAAAATATACTCAAACAAATTTATAAGAAGCGCTCATAGCTACTGTCTCATCAGGGTGATGCTTCTCAAAACACGATATAATAATTTCCCATATTTACAGCATCTCCATCATTTCATTAGAATGTTGTCGCATTGTTGAGTCTCGCATGTTTGGTCTTCCTCTCTTAACCAAATTTCTTTCGGTGTTTTTTTCTGTGACTCAAATGTGCTCCATAAGCTTTTCAGCAGTTCTGGCCATGTTTCTTCTTGAGTTCATCTATGCCCTTCTTAACCATCTCTAACACTTAGTATTAAGCAGAGACAAAATCTCAACGATTAAAGTTCTACAGGCATTTGCTGAAACATCTCGAAGTCGCGTTCGACAGCGCTATTCGGCGAAAACTTCTTTCAGGGAGGTTTTGTTCAAACAAGAGCTTAACATAGATTCAACAAATATGTGTCGTTACGCTGTCTGTTGCCACGCGTTCTGCAAAACACAGCTCAATAAGCGCGTCACTCTTTTACATTTTGTTTTTCCGCCGTGCGAACTACGTTAAGCGAGGTTTGATTGTATATAACACCTGATTGATAAAATTAAACAAATTCTCAATGTCCATCGTTGATATCGAAGTATAAGAGCTTAATATTACAGATTAATAACTGTAATATAAGAGTTGTAAGAAAGGATAATTAATGTAATTCAATGTAATACTGCTTGTTTAAATTCCCAAATCAGATTTAAAATGAGATTTGATCAAACAGTTATATCCCAGAGCATTGTGTAACATTTATATATATTTCTAACTATATAAGGATTTATTTTTGTTGATATTTTATATCAGTTTATAGGTCAGTTTCATTACTGCTGACTGGATATATTCTTACAGATTTAAAGTTTGTCTCTTGATTTTATGATATCAACTGCAATAGAAATATTTTAGGAATGAATTTTGTTTCAAAATTTAAAATAATGGTTAAAGAGTGTTTTAAGTATATATTTCTAACATATGATTAATGAAATCAAGAGCTTAATTTTATATTCTTTTTTGTTTTAATACTTGGAGATACATTTTAAAATATGTAAATTATATAAATTTTATTGGTCTGTATACAATGGAATTTTTAGGAAAATAATTATTTAAAGAACATAGTACAATTTAACCTGAAAAAAATATATTATTAGATAAAATATTTCTGAATTTTTTAATGAAACAATTTTATTTAAAAAATTCAAAATATTATCTTGGTTCTCCAAAACATTATTGATTATTGCTTGTATCGAAAAATTATTGAAATACTCTATACAGTGGTCAAGAAATATTTATCACATGATAAAATGTTAAGAAAAAATAAATTTTAGGGAGAAGAATAAAATCTCTACTAATTTAACATCTATCCAATAAAATTCCTTATTTCGATGTGAAACTCTCTTCTTTAATCATATTTAACCAAAGCGATATTCGATTTTATGGCTTAAATTTGCAAGGATATGAGGAGTAATAAGATTATCAGTAATTGCTAGCTATGCGATTCTGTCAATTTTCTAGCAGAAAAAAATATTTGGTAAGCGAATTAGTGATACAAATAATGATTAAAGATTTTTTTCCCAAAAAAATATCCGAATATCCAGAAATATGTTTCATTGGATAGAAAGTCAATATTTCAGCATGAGAACACTTTAAATCATACAATGTAAAAATATACAAGGCAATTAAGAATTAAAGCTTGTATAATTTGAGCTTAGTCTTTTGATTCAAATGAATATTAAGTTATAATTAAGTTTTAGTTTTCCTCAACTCGAGAATTATTTTGAGAATAAATTCATAATTTTGATAATCATGATCGGATGACAAGGACGACGCCTGAGTTGGCATTCTCTCCTTTATCTTCCATTCTAAACTCCCTATAAGACTTTTGATTACCATTCCTTAGAGTTAATGTGCATCAGACTCATTTAGATAAGGGATCTTTTGTAGAATCAGCTTTGAATTAATAAATACCGACTTCTCTATTCAATTCGTTTATCCGTAATCTAACTTTATTAGATTTAAAAGCTAACTTTAGTAGTTTTCTTGATATTTAGGAGATTTCTAAAACAATATATCTCAAAATGCATTATTCAGGTAAAAAGCTCTTTATTTTCACTCCCTCATGGTTAACTAAAACGGCCAAAAACGATTCTCCCCATTAAACTACAAAGGAAGACCGTAATTAACACATTGCGTCCGACTAAATTGATAAACAACGAGCGGCATCGCGATCTAATAAATGTCAAATGCCTTCTGATAACCGTAAGAGGTATCCATAATCCTTGCATAGCTGATATCAGTGGGGGCGAATAATGTATTGTCTTTGATGTTCGGCTCTTTCATTATTAAGAAAGGGGACAACATATCACAAAGCTCATTTCGAATTAATAAGCGATACGTAATGTTCTATTCTTGTAATCCATATCTAAATTTGCGAGAAGGAATAAATCATCAAGGCAAGTTTGGATCCTGGGTGAGCAGCAGAAATGAGCAAAATGTTCCATGTAATTGCGAATCTCATTGCAGTTTTGAAATAGCATAAATCTAATGGAGATGAATAATTTGGAAACATTACAATTTCATTAGAAGACCATAAACGTTCATTTTGGGAAATGCATTCGGAGTTATTTGACGCCATAACAGACTTGGCCGTTTCTCAGTTATATATTTCATCATTTAAAATCTGTATTAATTCTTTGCACGAAATTATTGCTTTTATTGTTTTTGTTTGAATATAAAATATTTTCTGCATCTGTAGTAAATAATAGCATTTAAATACATATGCCTATTAATTAATTTTTAATGTTAAAAAGTTTAATTTCGAGACATGTTAAGAATAATAGTGTCACTTCTGTAAATTGTGCATAATTATTCGCGACTGGCAGCTAAAAATGGAATAAAATCCAATCTTTCGCACAATCAATGTCTTAAAATATAATATTTAACTTTGAAAAAGTTCAATATTAGAAATCTATTTATAATGTTGGGGGGGGGGAGGTGAAATATTATAATTTGTATGTGCACTTTGATGGCGTACCATCATAATCTATATTTGAATATTTAGGTTTTAAATTATCATTCACATCTTTAATTAAAAGCATTAAATTAAAGAAATATAATATCCTAATAACAAAGTTTCTTCATGATTTAGTTTTCATGAAAGTTTCTTCAATTATTGACATTATCCTAATAATTTGGAAATAATATGAAGTTCACTTGTATAGAAAAACATTAGTATTTTAACTTGTATTTTTCACGAGCATACATAGCAACTAAGAATGTGAATTTTTTGAATCTATAATTTTGAAGCTCCTTCTCGGCCTAGAGGTTCTAGGCAGCGGCCTATATAGTTTAATTGGAAATCTGGTATTAGATGTCGTTAACGAAGGTAAAAAATTAGGTGCATATTAACAATTTATGTGTAAATGTTACAGGTAGAATTTCGCTCTTATATGTAGTTGACTTTACATGTTTACATTATCATGTTTTCAAATACACCGAGTTACATCAAATAGAATTCAAAAGGATTTTTTTTTATTGCAAAGCTGCAGTTACATCATAAACTCGAGGTCGGACTTTAATTTACAAAATATTTTTCATTATACGATTAACACAAAGATGAGGATTTAGTATTCTCAGTTGATTAATCGCGTGTTTTTTTTTCCTGTACTTATTTTAGTACATCGTTGAAAAAATACACTAGAAAGATTTCATTTCAAGAGGCAATTTTTCAAATTCTTGATGTAATAATAGTTGTTCTATTATTCATTCAAATTTCAAATATGTTTGCGGACACCGATGTTATATATTAAAGGAGATTAAAATGTTTTCAGAAAAATAATACTGTGCGATTTAATCATTTTTTCATCAGCAATAGATCATGATCATCGCGATTAACTTTAAACTTCGTAAATGTTTTGTTTTTTTTTTGGTCTGAAAAATTATACGGGTGCTTGAACGTAAATTTTTATCGCTTTATAAAAAGGATATGATAAATCAATAACGACTTACACATATGAGGAATGCATATTATGATGATGATGAAAAGTAAGGAAATGCAATGTTTTCTATTTTTTAACCTTCGAAATTTTATGTGAAAAAAATGTATTTAAATTATAATTCATTACAGTTTTTCTGCTTGATAACAAACCTGTTTTCAATATAAGATGAATGTAGGTAGTAAGAAAATATATATTAATTGAAGAATTTGACAATATTTTCTTTCCTCGTGTGCACATCAACTTTAATTATGTAGATTTATAATTATCTAAATATATGCAACTTATTTAACATATGCCAAAATCTGCATATATCTAACTGATTAAAATTATTATTTGAGAGATCACCGCTTCACATCTTATTTATCTTACATAACAGAATATATTCACAAAAACGGAAAGAAACGAGATATCTGCTTCACTAGCGGATTGAGGTAAAAGATTTAACATAACTTAAGCAGAGGTTTATGAATTCAGAAGCCTATATTATTTAATAAGTTTCATAAAATGAAAAGCATTAATTCATGTGAACATATAAGAGTTTGCTATTACTTGTATACAGTATTCACTCATGTGAATGATTTCTTTTCATTTAGTGAATGCTCTACAGAATTCTAAATCTATTTCGTCAGTCCCTTATTCTGTTTTGAAATTTCAAATTCAATGTTCATTTTGTAGCAAGTCTACATTTCATGAAATATTCATGTTTATAAATATATACTATAATCATTAGCTTATATTCTGTTGATCAAACTGAAATGGAAACTACTTGAAATCAATAACTTTCCAATTGAATATGAAAGGAAATGCACTTTTACATATAGGGAATGCAGTTCTAATATGTTATTGAAATTCAACATTTAACTTTTAAATCAGCATATTAGAAATTCGATCACATCAACGTTGTTGAAAATTCGCTCTTAAGGAATAAAAGACATTTGTTCCAAACAATTTTAAAATAAATACAGAAAAATGTCATTATTAATGTTTACTTACCAGGTAATATAGCCTGTTGCACAATATTGTGTGATATTATACGATATTAAAGAATTTTCCACAATATTATACAATATTGCGAATACTGATCAATGCCATACAATATTATACAATATTTGTATGCTACGAGGATATTCAAATATCATAAACTGCTCTATAATATAATAAACATTTTGTTAGTCAAACATGAGATTTATCTAGAAGAATCCATTAAAAATATACATGTGTCCAATAATGCTTACTTATTTTTATTTCCAACTATATACATATTTTTTTGTTCTTAGTTTAACTCACGTCCTGTTATGAAGCAACTTATGCGCTATTTGTGTGGGATACTGAAGATGAGTACAGAAACTGAGCAGTCCCTCCCTTTCCAAGAATCTGTTGCGCCCCGTCGGGCGAGCAGTTAGCCCCGACATATATATTTAAAAAAAAGTTAAGTAATGCTCTCTCAATACTGTAACGTTTCCCCCTTTCCCTCAGATGGTAATTGGAATTCCGATCAGCTGTAGCGTCACAAATTTTCCAACACATAGTTCAGTGCATGCAGACAGCCAGATGTGGATCCTTTCACAAATAGAGTCATTGCGTCTGGCCAATTGTTGTATCCAGGTGAAGGGCCACAGATATTGTAGAAATGATCAATTACCAACAACATCTGTCATTAAGTGTTGAAGTCATGTGGAGTTTAGCGGGTATTAACTGTGAATTGATTATAATTAACATGTGTTCAAGAAGGTTCAACTACAAAAATGGATCCTGAACAGATATTTCCACGATCGACTTGAGAAAATTAAAGAAGCATTGCTGTGCAGCTGTTGGAGGAAAGCGAACTCAAGTTCACCAATGAGAAAATCAAAGGCGGAGACTGACGGAAATAAGATGCGGCATTTTTGGTTTTTAGAAAAAAAGAAGAGAGAGAGAGAGAAGGGAGAGCAGTGAGAGGCGTTGAATGAGATTCGTAGAGAAGCGTGGTTCGAAAAAGGTGTTCTGATTTCCGGAGGATCTCCGTGCGATTCGGGCTTCTGTTTTAGGATCCAACATATAAACATCAATGGATTTCCGGAATGGTCCCTGAAGTTGTTTTGTTACGCTGCTCCCTTATTTGATTAGTCAGGATAAAGATATTACAACACTTTGTATCAAATATGCAAAAATATCAGGTACAAAAACTGATACAGACTAAAAGTATCAAATACTCGGTATCTATTTTTGGAACACGATTGTTATCAATTGATAATATCTACGATCACATTCGTTTTCAGTCGATAGTATTACATCAATTTGATACAAAGCGTGAGGTCTATATAGCCTAGTTCGTCCTCCTGGCTTGGTGCTTCTATAAGCATTAATGACATTTTTTAAACTATATATTATATTTCATCCCCAGCAATTTCTACCATTACTTCAGGCATAGTTGAAAATACCATTGAAAAAACCCCGCATTTTTTTTACACTTATATTTTCAGCTTCCTTTCTTTGTCACACCAACTCAGCAATTGCTATCAAGACCAATGACAATACCTTTTACAAAACTTTCGGAATGATATTTGCATTAAAAACAGACACAGGTCAGACGAAATTGTGGCAACAGAGTGCCCGGTTTTATTCCGATGGTTAAAAAACTACAGTATCAGGTACTACAATTTCAGGTGCAATCTAGAATCAGTATCACTCTGTACTTGATATACCAACGCCAGATAAGGATATAAATGCGCCTGGCACTCCAGGCACAACATTTTTTAAATAAATGAATATTAAGAGGTGAAATCCTTTATTCGTTTAAAATAAAATGTGTTTCTTGAAAAAAATGTCCGTACCAGAATAGGGAAATAACTTTAGACTTTTAACTTTTTAATAAATATAGACAGAATTAGAAAAAAAGAAACTACAGGATTTGACTATTTGGATTTTCAGATATCACTCGTTTATCGGTATTTATATATATATATATATATATACAAAAGTATTAGAATCAAGTTAATAGGAAAAACAAAAATCAAATAAAAATTAAACCAAAAAAATTATTAAAAAATATTAAAAAAAGAATCCGGCCTGAAGACATTTTCAAGGGTCACCCTCAGGCAGGGATTCAAATAAAGGGATTTTTTCTGTGAGGACATACAGACATTAAGTCTAATAATGATTCCTCGTGACCCGAAAATCCCCCGAAATTATGCTCAAGAGATATACCATTTTAACAGAAAGGAAATACAAAATAACAAATTAGAAAAAACCACAAAGTAAAAATACAATAAAAACAATAACAATAAAAACAAAAACAGCATTAAAATTAAAACTAAAAACGAAAAGGCCAGAACATACCATCCAACAGTGAAGTAAACTTTAAACAATCGATTGTGATTTCCTGTTTTTGAAAGTTAACGGTAAATTATGTAAACAGAGGTAGGCACCCAGCGCCATCTATTGAGTGATCCAATATGCAAGTAAATTTCTATTTTTATTTAAGCCAAAAGATTAATCCCAAACCATACCTTGTTTAATTAAAAAATTGACATTACAGTAATTTCTAGGAAAATCATTTTTAATTAAATTTTTAAGGAGGATATTTGATGCTTCAATAATTATAATATTTATAAAAAAATAATATTATAAAATTATATAATTTTAATATTTTTTAATGAAAATGTCTTCAGGCCGGATTCTTTTTTTAATATTTTTTAATTGAAAATGTCTTCAGGCCGGATTCTTTTTTTAATATTTTTTAATGAAAATGTCTTCAGGCCGGATTCTTTTTTTAATATTTAATTGAAAATGTCTTCAGGCCGGATTCTTTTTTTAATATTTTTTAATAATTTTTTTGGTTTAATTTTTATTTGATTTTTGTTTTTCCTATTAACTTGATTCTAATACTTTTGTATCAATTCATCTGTGTTTTAGAAGTAGCTGCAATTGCGCTCTCTAAATACTATGAAGTTCCTTTTTGGTTTTAGTTTAAATAGGTAATAAATTTTAGTTGCGATTTCGAAACTGTTTTGTTTCGTTTTCATTTTAGTTTCGTTTTCAAACTTTTTCTTACTTTAGATTGGTTACTTATATATATATATATATATATATATATATATATATGTGTGTGTGTGTGTGTGTGTGTGTGTGTGCGCGCGCTTATATGTTTGTGCATAGTTATGTATTTCGGGTTATTTATAAAATAATTAACGAGGAATTCATAAATATGTCAACACTCAATGCATAGCTTCAAGCTTCTTTCATTAACTAGGAAGTCTAAAATTTAACATATTTTAACGTTATCCAAAAAAAAAACCACAGTTAAAGCAAACAAAAAATGCAATTAATTTTCTTTCACGTAGGAGTTTATTTGACCGAAGAAAGCATAGAAAAGTAATTCTAATCCACACACGTGACTTTGAAAACTCAACGTTTGATTGAGGGAAATCCGAGATCCCGCAATAAAGCCTTTTAGATGGCATTTACTTCGCGCATCCTAACATCAACTCAAACAGTTCCGAATTTCAGGATTTGTGTTGACATAGCTGATCTCGAGGATCTGTTCCCTGATTGGTCAAGAGACTCTAAGATGTTCGTGGGGAGAATGAGTAAACACTTTCCCTTCAAAGTAAATGGATAGAAAATGTTTCAATAAAAGCAAAAGATAAGCGCCAGTCCCAGACATTTTAAAGGAATAGACATTTCGGATATAGAATTACCCACAGAGAGAAAAAAAATGTCTCCGTGTACTAATGTATCTAAGCTAAACGGAATCTTTTCTTACGAAATTAGGGAATTCCTTGTTACAGATTTTAGCACTTTTAAAGCTTCATCTTTATTTTATAGGAAAACATATCCTCACTTTTAACTACTTAAATTTATTTATTTAATTTAAAAACACTTTAAATTTTCAGAAAATCTAATCAACCGAATGCAAGTTTCCCAGACTTGTGTACATTTTTCTAAGTCTTTTAGGTCTAGTCTACTGAAGATTCAGTGATGCAGCATCAGTAGAATTTTATGTAAGAAAATGATGCCATTATTTCTGTGTAAGTGAATTCCATCTAAATATGGAACAAATCACTATTTGATAATTTATTTTTAGTAACATTTTTGAGGATAAAAAATATTTAAATGCCGATTTTCAGATATGATAATATTTAAATACCTATTTCGGATTAAACAGAAAATAATTAGTGAAGGAAAACTTGATTCCATATTTAAATTAATGGTCCTAAACTACTAAAAATAGTGAAAATTAAAAAAGAAGTTTTTAAGTATACATCATAATAATATCTTCTCATTCGTGTGCATAACTATCTTTAAATGTATAACAAAACTTGTAATAAGCAATTTTAATTTTCTAATATTTATTAAAATTACAAAAAAAAACGTCAACTTTATTTATTCTTACTGAATGTCAGAGAATGCAAACAAATTGTTGCAAAGCATGTAGAAAGACTGTGAAATCAATAATATTGTCGCCCCCCATCGTCTGGACGGAGTTAAAAACATTTTCGCCCTTTTGATTTGCGACATTAACAGATGAGAAAATATATTTATGAAACCATACATTTCGCAGTTTTTTACTTTATATATGTTTGATTATATGAAAGGTATTTTTTCACTTTCTTGTATGTCAAAATATACGAAATATAGAAAAAGAAAGTATTGTAATCATTGACAAATTCGAGAATCAAATTTTGACGAATCTCCAAATGTCAGACCTCGGAGTTAAAAGCCTATTTTGGGCATTACCTCCGTTTGTTAACACGATAAGTCAAAAACATTTTGAACTGAAAGGATGAAATTTCGTATATGAACATTAGATAATATGTGTATATTCATATCAAATTTTGAATGAAATCCATTCAGAGAAAGTTTGTCTGTGATGGTTCAAATACATGTGTACTCGATAATTACAAAACTCAATCAGTCAGACGGTTAACATTTGACACACTGATTTAGCGTCTAAAATGTAGATTATTATAAAACTTTTAACTAAAGAGTTGCCCGTCTGTCTGCCTGTTTTTCACACGCATGTAAATATGATTTAAATCAATGAAATGCGGTTTGTCATTCTATAACTAGAATTATGGCAATTTCAATCTGTCTGTAAGAAGTTAATCACACAGTTTCTAAAGCCCAAAATTACAGCAAATATTTGTATTGGAGTTCATTTTGGGGAATTCCCTCCCGCTAGTTATTATTTCATATTTATATCGATTCATAATATTCTTATTTTAATTTGGAAGTAATTTCTAATATTTTCTTTCAGCATTATTTTCATCTTGTATTTTGCATTGCATTTTTTTCTGTTAATGGATCACTATTTGTTTGAAACCAATTTTACTGATATATACATTACTGATAGAGACCACCCCCCTGCAAGGAAACTTTTAAAGTTAAATATATTTGCATCTCCTCTATGACACTAATATTTTTTTTATTTCCTAAGTCCTCAGCCATACATGAAATTGTCTACTTCAAATTTCATTAGTTAATCTGTTGTAATTATATCCAGGATATTATTAACAGGATAATAGCTCAACAAGGTAGATACATCTTCTAATAAAGTAGAACAGACAAAAAAAAGTCATTATTCTAAAGCAAGGACTGGAAATGTACTTTTAAAAGAAATATAAAATTGAATATAGGCAGATATTAAAAGCAGCATCAGAATGGCTTTTAATGACACCAGCGGAATTTTCAAGATATGCATGCCTAATGGATTGCAAATCTATTGTAACGCTATAAGCATGTAGCAAAACTATGAATCAATGCTAAATTCTACGGCCTAAAATAAAAAAGAACATATTTTGCTGCTTGACGTAAATTCTTAACTTTTTGCATTTATAAAATTAATTTTTATAAATGCGATTTCAGCTTGTTTCTACATCCATTTCTATATAAAATCATTTAAATATCAATGATTTGCTAGTATCGATAAAATAAAATCTAAGGTAGTTTTGTGACTAGTGAATAATTCATTCAGATTATAGATTATTCTGCTATAGATTGATAATATTATTGCAAATAGATCAAGCTAATTATTTTTTTTCAGAAAATAAATAAGCAGCTGATGATTTTCGAAAAAAATAACGTTGACCGATAAGTACCAAGAATAAATTAATGATTTTTTTTAAAATATTGAAAATACTTCTTTTCATTTAGATTAAATAATAAATAAAAGTAATTATATTGTAATTTTGCACACCATATTAAACTTTCATTAATATATAAAAACACAAAAAAGAATAAAATACAATAAGAAAATAAAATACAAGAATATATAATAATTAGCAAACTAAATATTTTAATACGATTTTTTTGATTTTGACATTTTTAGAGAGCACAAGTTCGTTGTTTATGAATGCCTTTCTTGCAAACGAAATAATATCCAGTTTATTCGAAAGCGAAAATTGAGACTTGAAATGGGAAAGTTGGGAGAAAAGAAAGTCAACTTCCATTTTCTATGCATAAAATTTTCAGTTTCATGTTCTTGCTGATGTTTATTATGCATTTTAGAAGCATGCAAAAACGGAAAAGAAAATAAATAAATTTCTGGGAAGAGGTTGAATAACATTTCGTGTTTTAGAAAATTCCACTTTTGGGAAAAGTACTTTAGTGGTAAATTTCTGCTTCCTGAAAGTTCTTAAAGGACTTTCTGTTTATGGACACTTGAAAATAAGATGTCCTGAATTTATTTTCGTTTTCTGGAAAGTATATAGAAGTGAAGAAAAGCTAGGATTGCAGAACCAAGTTTTTAAAATTTGTAGAGCAGTATTTGCTCTATATCGAATATTTATTCTATAAATGATACTAAAATGAAACGGGGAAAAGCAACAAGTATATAGAAAAATCCCTGATTTCTTCGAAACAATTAGCAGTATTTCAAAGTTTGATTAAATAAGATGGGCGATTGTATGAACACTCTTGGGCTATAGTAGAAGCTAAAAGTGAAAAGTTTCAAAAATAAAATTAGATACGTCCCCCCATAGTGTAAATATGCCAGTAAAATGTTTCTCTTTCATTCAGCTATGCATACAGCTTTATGTTTGCGTGTACAATAATCGCATAGATATATTTATATGATTATTTTTAAATTTAGAAGGATTAATTAAATTTAGATGAAATTTATTTCAGCAATGTATATTTAATGTAACACTGAAAACCTATCATCTTAAATATCTGTCTAATATAACGGCATCCAATGAACATGTTTTCTAAAAATATTGCCAATCACTTGTTATGTTGTTCAATTTGATTGGTGGGCTACTGCAGTATTGACTTTAGAAAGAATGGAAAAGAAACGTGAGAAATTCAGCATTTAAGAAATTTCAAAGACGTATAGGAATGCCGAGAAAGAAAATAAAATTATTTGCTGGTACTTGTATGCTTTCTAACAGAACGACATATTACAGTAATAAGAAACATTTGGATATGTTGACGATTTTTTCTGCATTTAATCATGGAAATAAGGTTTTCTGAATTCCAGGCATCCTTCTAGGAAGTGTATTTACAAAAGGGTTTAGTGATTACTTACAACAAGTTTTTAAGTACTTCAATTATCGCATTATCTTTCAATTATTTTGAAAAAAAATAATGATAGTAAATAAATGCGTAGTTATTTTAAATTTGTCCTTTTAATGATATTTTGTAAAGTATATATTAACCCTAAAAATTACAACGAAAGCAACCTTCCAGCATCAGTCAGAGACGAGGAAAATTGATCTAAGTTAATAAATTTACGTTCAAGCAAATTTCAAAGATTGAAATGAAACTTATTATGACTGAAATAAAAAATTATATCCCAGCAGCAAACAAATATTGCATAATATATATTGGCAATGATCAATATTCAAAATATTGTTTAATAACATACAATATCGTATAATATTGTACAATATTGTGAAACAGGCTGTGCTACCGAGGTATATATTAAGATATTTTCGATATGGGGTTGTATAAGAACTTATCTAATCCCCTACAAAGTACTCAAAATATTTCAATACATTTAAATACCTTATTTCATAAAACTTTGCAATTGGAAGTATAAGCCTAATTGCAATCGTTATGAAAATAAATGATTTTTCCCCTTTTTGGGGATGCCCTGTATACTTTTTTAACATCCACCTGCGAATCCTCTGATTTTTATTTTATTTTTATCTATGGACCTTTTTTTTTTTTTTGCAATTAAAATTTCGCGAAAAATGTTTTCTAAGCGGAAACTCACTATGATTGATGTATTAAGAGAAATAGCAGAAGGAGAACAGACATTATATCCCTGAAAATTTCACAAAAAGCCCTTCTATAATAGAAATCATGATGCATATTTATAGAGAAGAAAGAAAGACTATCAGATCAAATATTTAAAAATACAGTTTTTACAATTTAATTAAAAGGCACCAAAATCATGTTCAGAATCTGCCAACACTGTATTTCATTGGAATCAACATCTCATCTTAACAAGCTATTTTGAACATACAATATTTCTTTTATTTTTATTTATTTATGCAGGATGCAAATGAAATAGTATACTCTTTAAAATTGCCCTATATGAACCTATAAGTTCATGTACGATTATTATGTTAACAAAAGAAATTTTAAATTTTAGTACTTCAGATTTTCTTTAAAATTTACTAAGACAATAAGGAATTCTTAGGCATTATTTAATATTCTACTGATATCCAATTTCTAAGTCACTGATTCTTCAATTAATTAATACAATTCTGAATCATTCGCATATTTAACAACTGAAATGATAGTGACATTGTGAAAGAAAACGAACTGGCTTCTCAAGATTCGTTATATAAAAAAATAATTTAACATAAATGGTAACATTTAATTAACTTAATCTTACGTGTTTTAGCATTTTAATGAATATATATATATATATATAACGGATTTTCTTTTGAATAAGAACTTAGAAGTTACATTTTTAATTTTCTATACTCCTATATTAAAAGTATCATTTTAAATCTGCATGATTTTCCGATGAGGCCAATTTTCCTGAAGTTTTACAAGAGCAAGAAAAACAGACCAGACAGTAATCACCTGAAAGTAATGATAAAAACTTTATTAATAATTTTTGTTAATTATTCTTTACGTCCTTTTTTAGTTGTCATACACCAAAATTTACTCGGTGATGTGTAAATAAAATTTAAAAATTGCTGATAATTTTTTCCGATATTTGGGATTAAGCTCTTAGCTAACAGAAAGCAATTTTTCACACACCGTTCAGCATGAAAAGTTCAAGTAGTTTCAATAGGTTTCAGTAAACTATTAATGGAATTTGATAATATTTTAAACATTACTAAAATTTTCTGAATAATTAAAATTTCGAATATTATTTTTTATATTCACAAAGAAAAAGTTTGCGGTTTAAAAATAATTTATCATGCATAAAACATTCAAAGTTTCAGTAAACGATTTATATGTTTCGCAACAATTGTTCTTGTTTTGATTTCCCTGGTATCGCTCGAAACTTTGTCTTAAAAAGACTATGAAACTACTTAATAGGAATATAATATATATATATATATATATATATATATATATATATTGTTGAATATATAATGTTATTTCAAAAAAGGAACTAACTTCATCTAACTAAGGAACTAAGGAACTAAAAATTTCATCAGTGTTTAGTGATGAAATTGCTCAAATCAAAGTCTGTAAAGTTGCCTTAATCTCCAAACATCTTTCACATGTGCATAAGAACTCTCCGTTAAGGTCAAGTTTGAAGTGTCCTACTCATCATGAATATCTATGCACATAAAAACTGATACTTTTATATATGGCATAAGACCGTATTTTATCATCCAATCACGGAACAGAGTTTTTATAACTCTTCGTGATTGGAATTCATCGTCTCAATCTTGATATTTTTATGAACTCTTCTCTGTTTTTATGCTGATCTGCGAACTTCATACTGAAATATTGAGTTTAAACGTTCTGAGTGCTCAACTTTTATGTTCTTCAAGAAACTCAGTTCGCATTTTAAAAATAACTTAAATAACTGCATTATTGCGATTATAAATTGGTAGAAAAACGATACAAACAAGGTTTATTTAGGAAACTTCGAGATAAAAACTTTAAACTTCATTAAAACTTCCGTTCATATTTTGGAATGTTTTTTTTTTCCTTAAATGACCAGTGTATTTCCATATCAAATGTGTTTTTCATCTTTTTTCAAATTTCATTTACACTAGATAAGTAATGGTTTTATGAGAAATCAGCGATTCTACTTAATATTCCAGCTGTTGCTCTAACTTTTAAAATGTAAACATAGAGCTTTCTATTAATAGTAATTAGATTCAAGTCTTTTCAAATAATTATAATAAAAATTGTACCTTTAAAGTATACGATGGAAAGCATCTTTTCTAGTTTTCTAAACTAAAATCTGAAAATTTTCATTGAATTTTTCATCAAAAATTGAAATTAATTTTGAATAAGTGCTATAAAAGATTTATACATTAATAATAGCTTGTTATGACTTCAGGGATTAATCCTATTTAAAAACATTAAGGTGCTTATGTTTCTTTATATTGTTACAAATCTGTAATTTTGCTACCCGGCACGACTAGTGTCATCGTAAGAAAAACCGTTGTATGATCTGTCCTGTGCGTGCTGAGCTTGGCGATCATTTGGCGACTTGGCGACGAATTTGGTGAGTTTGGCGACTAAATGGATAATACTGGAAAGTTCGAGAACTTTCACGATCTATCCACTTAGAACCGAGATACACGCAGATACGCTATGATTGGTCTGAAGATTCTAGCCCCGACTTCCGGAACTATAAAAGATGGGCACTCTGTAGCTGCGGTGAAGTGTATGTATCGTCAGAAGTCGTGTGCGAGAGTCGGAGTCGTCGACAAGTAAAAGATTTGAAAGGATTAGACAGCAAGCAAGCTGCTGAATTAGCGATTAAGTGCGCTGCGTTATTACGATTAATTGACGGTATTTGTAGCAGAAAAATTTTTGTAACAATATATACACCTTATCTTATGTATTTATGCATCAAAACAATTATTTTTCTAAAGAATCTCAGAAATTTAAATATATTCTCCAGAATTTTGCAAATATTTTTTAAAACGGCTCCGAAATCTCTTATTTAAAATTAAAAAAATAAGGAACGATTGCGATGTTCTCTAGTTATATCCTGACATGCAAAAAAAAATTTTGATATATTGTGTCCTGTGAATATATAGTTATATCGGGATATAAGAATTTTGAATTGAAGAAAATATCTTCATATTTTTAATTGAATGGTTTCACAGCTTTAATTGAATGATTTCACATTAATGAAAAATAATTACTTTTACAATTTTTATTAATTTAAAAAATATTAGATGTCCTTTAAAACCTTAAAATATTAAAAATTTCAAAAATAAAAACAAATAAGTATTAAGACACATAAATAGTGAAGAAAATACCTCAAGAAGAGGGTTTATGTAAATGTGCATGAAAATAATCATGAGGATACTGATGCATAGAGAAATTAATTTATAGTCGAAATACTTGAATAATATTTGAGTAGTGTATATTTTTTATTGTGATTTTCAACTTAAGAAGATAAACAATTACTTAAAATAATATTTGAATTTACTGTACAAAATAAAAGTTTTAATTGAATTATACTGATAAAATATATTTTAAATACAAATATTCTTATTTTACTTAAACCTATTGTTTTTATTTACTCTTAAACACTATATTAATAACTATCTCAGAAGTTTTTGAATTCAGTATAATTCTCTTATTCAGATTTCGAGAGAGCTTCTAATAATGAGAAGACCGAGTCATAAAGAGTTTGATAAATAACTTGTTTCATATAGCACTGTCAGAATTTAATATATGGACAACAGCCTGTGTAACCAGGGATATTTAATCCTTAGCCAGATAGTGAGAACGAGAAGGTGCCTCATCCGGTACATTCTCTCCAAATTTCTATACTATATCAGTAGAGCAATTTTAGATCCAAACAGATTTAAGGAGTGCTTACAGAAGGTGGATCACTTTCGATATTGGATTTAAACCTAATTTTCTTTTGTCAAGCTATCGAAACCTTCAGTTTATTAGAAAAATATGATCCTTTAATAATATTGATCGTATAAAAATGCACTCATCAAAACCGTTTTTTTAATATGCCTACATTTCTTTTAATTAGCGAATAGAAACAAATGAATAAGATCTTACTCAACGGAGTTCAATGGATATTGATGGGTTAAATATCAATTATAAGTTTCTGACATTTTTTGTCATGCGCTTTCTTTCCATGGCCGTTTTTGAGATAATTTATAAATATTCAAACTTCATAACAAATATATTTTATTTTTTAATTAATTAAAAATGAGCAAAATTGAAATTTTTTTCCAATACAGCTTTGAAACTATTATAGAACAAAAATGATATATACTGTTTCAAATTTCTCTTTTTAAAAAAAAATGTATTTTTTATCATATCAATTTAATAGTTTAAACAAATATTTCATGAGCTTTCACATCGTGAACTCAGGAAACAAATTTTCATGAGTTCACGATCATTTAAAAAAATATTGTCTTATTTTTAATCTTTCATTACATTGCATCCCTGAAATTCAAACACTTTCCATTGTTTCATCAAAAATTTAAATTCGCGATTTTATTTCAATGTTGAAAATTAAGAAGAGGATTCTGTTTAATATCTTTTATATGAAGAATAAAAAAATAAAATTGCAATATAGTGAAAATTAGAAGATTTATTATCTTGAAAGTTTCCTTTGAAATAACATTATAATGTCACAGGACTTCACTCTATTAGGATGGTTCATATATTCAATGAATAGAGTAGATGCAAGGTTATGAAAAGAATGCAACTTTGATGTCTGGCATAATTTTATGCTTAAATTAATTTTTGGAGGAATCATGAATGTTAAGTTATGTCTAAGAGATTTTATAGGAAGAAAGATTTTCTTCCAATCCTAGGAAGTTAGTTAAAAATAAATATAATGCCATATGTACATAAGAAAAAAATCCATTTTGGAACTAAATGCATTTTTATAGTTCTGAATGCATTTCTATAGTTTTATTCCAGGTCACTACTTTCCTATTTAGATAGCATTATTTCTCGTTCATAAATTTAGCAACCACACACGCACACAAAAAAATATTTAAAATTTAAATTTGCTGCCTCAAAATCATGAAGATGATTCATCATACGATTCCTTTTACCAGAATGTATATGGCAGGTACTCGGATTTTCCAATCATTTCAGATTTTATTGGCCGCAGTGACTAAAGATAAATCTATAATTTTGGTTTACTATGATCTGTAATTTTTTTTTCTGTTTTTCTTTAATATATGTTGCAATATCCAGAAAGAATTTTACGATTCATCGCAGGCACGTAATATTCAGCAGGTAAATTGAATTTGTCCTTCTTTCTTTTTAAAAACATAATTGAGGGACTTTATGTTATACTGAATGGATTATTTTATCGAATTATCTTATCTAATAAGTCCTTCTTTAAGCTTATTTGGAATTACTGCATATAATTCTTCAGAATATGTTTGTTGCATTAATTCATAAAATAATTCGCACTTACACTAGATTCCAGCTAACCTGGAATGACTCCAAAGCATTTATTTTTATTTATTGTAGAGAATTTACGAAGTTTATCTATTTAACGAAGTTAATTCATTCGCATCCATTTAAAGTGAATTTTTAAGTGGGCGCAGTATTTGGAAAGCTTCCAGTCTCTAGGTTTGGTAATTCACTCACAAATTAAGAGAACAAACAGAAGTGGGCTCAAATTTCAATTTGTAAAATTTACTATTCCCGTAGAGAGCATACAGGTACGAATGCAATTATACTTTGAAAAGAACTCTAGGCAGAACATGTGAAATATTTTCACAAGCAGTATAATACCATTCTGGTAACTGCATACTTAGAATTCTTTATTAGCATATCATACATAAGGTTTTCATGCAAATTCTTTCATTTGAAAGGGTAACAATTTATTATTGTAGTAAATAAACCGGTATTTTTTTGTTATTATATTTTATAGCTGATTCTTCTGAAACAATAGATATCGACAAATATAGGAAACCGATATAAAATCCTATTATATTAGAATTTCTTTTATATTTCTATGCAAAAAGTGTATCAGAGAAATTATCTTGTCATTAATTGACCTTATTGTGGCTTTATATAGTGTTCCGAGCCTTTTAGATCCTCTTCGCTAATAATTTGATAATTCCAATGTTTGATGCATTGAGTGAGTAATCATGGAAAGTCTAAATATTTGTATTTAGTCCATCATTTGATTCAAAACATGCATAAAGGGATAAATATTTTAAGCGATCTTCGCAGAAAGCCAATTGTGAGATTCAGCAGAACAGAACGTCAGTAAGAAAATGCTTATCCATCCAACAAGTGATTAAGTAGAAGCAGGCCTGAATTAACGTCCATTTATCAAGTTAATTCAAATTAATTGTAATAATTCTTTTGATTATATGCGCTTACAAATTTGATAGCATTTATATTTTGAAAAAGAGAAGATCAATCCATGGGCAGCAGCAGAAGAAAGGGAATGAGAAATGACGAGTGTACCAATAGACAAGGCAAAGCTATCTTCCGGCATGACAGTGCTCGGACGTATGTCTCAATATCGGCCAAGACATACTTGGAAACACTACAATGAAAAGTCCTATCTCATAAGCTTTATTTTCAGACATTGCTCACTACGATTACCATTTGTTTCGATCGATGGCACACTGTCTGGCCGATCAGCATTTCCGCGTATAGAAGAAGTAAAAAAGTTTATCAATTTAAGTGTAGTCTCAATAAAGAAACATGCCGTTTTTCGAGATTGTACCCGACAAAAAGATGAAAAGAAATATCTGACAACATTCTGTACTTTGAATCATGAATAGTTAAACACTTTTAAAGAATAAAACGAATTTTGGCAGGGGAAAAAAAGCGTTGGAAGTAAAGTTATATACTTAAGAATTAATTAAAATAATGATTTGTTTTAAATATTCTTTTGTGTTGAATTGGCATAATTGCACTTGCTATTATATAATCTAACAGTTAAAAGTTTTTGTCACACCATGACCATTCTGACACCAAATATGAAGGGGATGTTAATGCCCTGATGTTGATACATTCAGGTACATTAATAAAGTTTCTGCATAAAGCCATAGATTCCAAAGGTTTTGCTTTTTTTAAGTTAATGCATCGTAATTTCATATATAAGTTTTTAGTTGTTTTTTTTAAACTTAATATTTAAAACTCAAATGCAAGGAATATACATGTGTATTTAATTCCCAATAAAACAAATTTTTGTTTAGCAACCAACTTTTGTAAACAAATATTTTTTTTTATTATTATATCCAAAACCTTACTTTCGAAAATTTTTATACACTTTTAAATATCGTTTATAAATCGCAAAGGAAAGAATTGAAAATATGATTTATTTCCTATCCGCTTTTCAGTTTTGTAAAATGTCTTAGGTGGAAACTTTAAACTCGAAAATTTATTTTCAGTTTGAATGAGTTTCCACTCTTCTTTAATAGAAGTGAGTGCCACACAAGGATGGAATACTCCCGCAAACTCGATTTTAAATCGTTTCTCTGGATGATAGGCAGCTCTTTTTTTTATCTTTTGCTTTCTATGGTATGTGTGCTAGTCTTCGTCCTGCGTGATGATCAGAAATGCATTTTATATTTCCATTTGCATACTTCTAAAATGTCACGCGCTTCAAAAGAAAATGCCTGCCCACTCTCGTGCTCGTATCCCTTTTTTTGAAAGAAAAGTCAAGTAACAAAGATAAGCGCCACTGTTTTGATCATTTTTTAAAGAGATGTGTCTTGATGTGCAAGTCAGATGCAGGAAACTTTGCGCACATACCCTGTCGATTGTGATGTCTTTTGTGTCTTCTGTATTCTGAACTCGTGAGACAATTTTCTCTCGCGGTGAATATTTCAAATTTTTATAAGTCGAATTTTTTTGGGAGGGCAAAAGTGGTATAGATGAAACAACAGTGCAGGAAGACTTCGCTACATGCAACCGGGAGTTTTATAAACTGTTTCTGTCTATTGTGGGTTTGTGGTTTCTGGTAGATTAGAAACATGCATTTTTGCTTTTCATAGGCACAAAGTAAAAAGAGAAGACAGTGTAATTTTCAAAAAGATTTTCGTACAATTTTTAATGAATTATTACAGTTTAAATTTTTCCAATTCCAAACAAAATATTTTTTGGATTTATGCATTCTTGTTAATCAATCTGAGAATACAATAAATTAACCAGAAAGAGTAGGACACTTTTGATTTTTCATAGGCACAAAGTCAAAAGAGGAAGCAGCGTAATTATCAAAAAAATTGTCGCCCAATTTTTGATAAATCACTACAGTTTAAATCTTTCCAATTGCAAAAAATATTTTTTGAATTTATGCATTCTTGCTAATATAGCTGGGAGTACAATAAATTAACTAGAAAGAGTATGCCATTTTTGTTTTGTCATAGACACAAAGTCAAAAGAGAAAGCAGCGTAGTTATCAAAAAAATTGTCGCCCAATTTTTAATGAATCGTTACAGTTTAAATCTTTTCAAAAATATTTTATATTTATGAGTTCTTGTCGATCTAACTGAGAATACAATAACTGAACCAGCATAGTAGTCTCCCTAAAACTTTCTCGTGTTCTCTCTAATAAAGACGAATTTGTGTTAGGGAAGCGTTTCTTCCCAACCGATTGAAACAGAAATTTGGCATTTAACTATACTTCAAGACACAAAATCCCAAAGCAATTTTGTTATATAATATTTAAATCATTTCGATTTTGAGATATCACTTTTGCATGCTTCTGAAAGCACAGATCTACAGTCTCTCAACCCCCCCCCCTGTTGCATTTGTATTAAAATTTGAGAGATGTCACACTATAGATGTTAAATATGAATACCGAATTGTACCCATCTAGTAGCCTCCATTTTGTGATTATCATGTTAACAACCAGAATAACCAGAACAACCAGACATACAGACTTCCTAAGATAGAAAATTTGATAGAAATCATTAAATTTAGTTTAAAAACCATATTTCAGATTTCATCCGTCTAGTTCAAAGCGGTGATGAGTTATAATGTCCCAGATGAAGAATATGTGTTTCAAGAATATGTGTTTCGAGCTCTGGGGGGGGGGTCTAAAATGTGGAGAGCAACAAAGTCTTGAGTTCAAATTTTTTGAGGGTTGCAATACTTTCTCTATATCTTATATACTGAAGGTGATACAAAAATAAGATGTTTGTGATCTTGACTACGAAATTTGTGTCAAAATCTGGATTAAGGCGGTTCGTTTTAGTTTAAAGATTCAGTCGGTTCAAAATTTGGATTAAATTCAAAATTCATACAAAGTTTTTTTTTTCACTTTACGATGAAGTAAAATACGAAAGTAAAATAAAAATTAGTAAAATAATATAAAATTAGATAAGTAAAATACGAAATGCTCTATAAACTGAAAAACGTTTGAAATTATCTAGGTTAAATCATTTCCGTTAATTCAGAAATGTTAAAATATACCAGCATAAAAATATCGATATTTTATTCTAGTTAACAAGAATCACAAAATATCTAACTTCCGATAATGCACGAACAACTGAATTTTAACCCAATAATAAATTTGCCAGAAAAGCATTTTTACTCCCCCCCCGCTGCAACAACAACAAACAAAAGAAAAATCCCAAACTCTTAGTATCTTCAAAGACTCAAAATGTCAATATTTACAGGAAAAGCCATTATCTTTGCAACAAAAAATCGAATTTTTTTAAGTTCAGTTTCTTTTTTTCTTTTTTTTTTGTATTTTTTCTAAACCTAGTATTTTTTTAATACTTTGAAACTTGAGTTCTGTTTTTTGTTTGCGTATGGCATATTATACTACCCCCCCCATTCAATAAAAGTGGCAATCTAATGTTCTTCCAAATATTCTTACATATAGTATTATTTATTTATATGATATATTAATGCAGGGGAGAACAAGAAATAAAGAAAATTCAGCATGCGGGGTGGCCAGTGTAACCTGTTTAGATAACATGAACATACGCTTAAATTATATAACTTAGAATAAATCTTTATTTATAGCATGCATAGTGATATATAAGTCTTCAAATTGATTTCAATATATTTAGAGATTATAAAGCATAGAAATGCTCTCGACTGAGTATTCAATAAATTACTAAGAAAAGAACGAAACGATAAAAAGATGTTCTTGAAGAAACTGCAGCAATTGAGGCTTTACGAAAAGAAAAAGCGTGTTCGATGAACACATTCAATCGCTTCATCGAGCATCATCATAGTTGTTCAACCAAGAGATGCTTCACCAAGAGATTTCGATCAAGAATGAACCTTTTGAAATGCATTGACCTCGAAATGCGATTCATTTTCCTGAAAGATCTGGTGATTAGAATTTGCATTTAAACTGAATCATTGAAATGCTTCTCTAATTTCACGCAGTTAGATACTAATCGTTGGGAAAGTTCTCTCAATTTGTAGTCAACATATGATTTGAATTAAATCAAAAATATTTTTAAAGATTATTTTAAAAAGGATTAATGTTTTTTTTTCTTTCTATTTGGCAAAATATCATACTTTATGGAGGAATGAGGAAGGATATATATTAATAAGACCTCATTCGAGTCCCAGACAATTAATGGATGCTAAGAATCAAAAGAACTGAACTGAACTGAGATTCGAACTGAGTTTCCGGAAATCGGTATAGAAAAGAAAATATCACACGAATCATGAAATCAATAGGATGGTAAGACTCAGAAGAAAAATAACTCTTTCGAACTTTCTTCTTCATCGAAGTACTCGAAGCAATTGATAACACTCATTAGTAAAATTAGATTAGCTCCTTTTTAAAACAACGCTAGTGCTATTTTGCGATCTCTTAATTTTGAACTATGGTCAGATTACTAGGATGACACCTGCCTTGCACTCCTCTCTCCAAACTTCAGCACCACAGTATCGGGAAGGCATTTGATCCAGATGAATTTAACGTGAACCAGACCAGCTTGTAAGGCAGTTCATCAGTGGAATCGTGTCTCGAACCGTTAGTCCTTCGGTCCCGAAGCTGAGACCTTACCATTGGATCAACGTGTCCTTTCATAAACTCTATACAATATAATAAACAAGATGTTGAACAATGAGAAGGAAAAACAAATGGATCTCTGTGAATAACTAAAGTTTGTCATTTGAGTACAACAACATAATACATTCGCTAAACTCTCGAGTGAGCTTTACACTTGAAATTTAGATTTCTATGTGAGGATTTAATACCTTGCAACCAAGCTTAGATATAAAATTATTCTAAAAACTATTAAATGACAAAGAGAAAATTTTGAAAGATTGAAACATATGATAAATAACCAAGCACAGAATAAAAAAATTAAATCAAATGAATTTTTTGTTAGTTTTCAAATGCCTATTCCAATCAATACTTACAGAGTTTATTTTTCTAGATATTCAGAAATACCTAAGGAAAAGAACTCATACCCCCACCACGAGGAGATGAAGGAAAATTAAAAATCGCAACACTTAATAGAAGTTTAAAAGAAAATGGTAACGAGTTACAAAATGGAGAAAATGTGTTCAAATGATCTAATATATCAATATATCTAATATATCAAATAAAAAGAGCTGCTTCATCAGAGATAATAAAATATTCAACACATTGAGCGTGATGCAGAAAATGACAAATGTTAAACGATTTGATGTTAACAAGATTTTAAAAATTGCCGGCATAGCAGGGGGGGGGCACAAATGATCACTAATGACATGGCTTTTGGTAAAAATAATACGAAAAGAAAAAAAACTGGTCAAAGCAATAGGAATTACATAAAGTATTTTATATTGCTTTATATTTGCATTACTTAGGTAAATTTAATTTATAAATGTTGCTTAAATAATCAAAAGTTCATCCACACTTAATATGTTGCAGTAAATATAATTCCATTACTCCTACGCCATTTGCGAATGGCATGATCAAATATTGAAATCTTAATGTAATAAAACTTACATCACGTGATGATTGCTTCACACGCCAGACCTTCTCTCCCCCCCCCACCTCCGGAATTCTCAGAATTATTAAACTACATATAAGTAGATTAAAAATGTATAAGTAATTATTTTTTGAAAAGTTTTTTTTTTTTTTTTTTTTATAACGGGAAATATATAACTTTGGTAACCAGCTTTTTCGCTTTGCATAGTGGCTTTTCTGAATTCGAAAGGCATTTTTAAAAAAATATCTCGTTATTTGATATGGTTGAAATAGGCCACGGGTGGCTTGGTGGCAAGGTTTCGGCTTCGGAAACGGAGATCTTAAAGGTAAAGGACTCGATTCCATTGTCGTGCAAGCGGGTCTGATGCAGGTTAAATCCGTCGGGGCCAAACGTCCACTTGCTGATAGGTGTGGAAGTTTGGAGAGGGGGTGCCAGCTGAGATGTCGTCCTCGTCATCTGAAAGCGGTTCAAAATTACGAGGTCTGTTCCAAAATAGCCCTAGTGTTGCGTTAAAATGAGACGTTAATATATCAAATCTAATCTAGATATGATTGAAAAATCTGAGCTTAAATAAATCCTTATACTGCGGATTACTGCAGGTGCAAATTCAAAAGTATATATAGTAAGAAATAAAAGCAAAAATAAAAATCCTATTTTAAAGCGAATGATTTGTCAAAAGCAAGCGAGTGAATGTTTTCATCGACGGGTTTGAATTCCATCATAACATTAAAAATATTGTTACAGACTGTATACCAAAAAATTAAAAAAATATATATGTATTAAATATAAATGAAAAAAAGTACGGAAATAAAATGTATGCCATTAAAAAAGAGTATTTTGTTTTAATTTTAAAATAATACATTTGTGTGTGTATGTGTGTGATAATATTTTTAGAATATAAGAACATATATTTTTATAGGCCATTCATAGAGATTAATCGCATTTTCGCTCTCGATTAAACTTTCTGTATAAAGCCTAATTCTATCATCTTGTTCTTTAAAACATCTTTTTTTCTACAAATTAAATATAACTTTTGATGATAAGGTGAACTTTTTCCTCGGATCTTCTAACGATATTTTGTAGCTTATTTAATAAGCTAGGCAAAGCGTTGAATAAAATGCAGATGTAAAAACATTCATTGGAACAGTCTGAAATTCGATGGTGGCTGTTAATGTTCTACAATAAATAATAAGAATGATTTCTGGGCAACATATACATCTAATCTCTCTCTCTATAATATATAGAAAAAGACTAGAGTAAAAATTAAAAGTTTCAAAATAAAAAAAAACTACTTTACATTCGGACTTTCTTAAATTTAAGTAAAAAGCATATTGGGATTTCTGAAAATTTTAGAGAACCATGTCGTAATCCATTTAATAATAATAAAATGTCGAACCTGAACCAATTATTCTTAATATAGGTAATCACTTTTTTAATATTTTTGGTACTGCATTGAGTATGTTATCACTAAGGAAATGAAAATTTGAAAAGCATGTGAAAGTAATATATCCCTCGAAATAATCATTGGAAATATCAAATCATAAAAGGTCAAAAATCTCCATTCGTAATAACCCAGTCGCTAGATATTATTTTGTAGTGACATTATATCACCAAGTCACCAGACATTATTTAATGGAACAAGTACCTACTTGTTCAAATTTGGGAATGTTTCTGAATGGCCTTCGTAAATGATTTCTAATATTGTTAGCTGATTCTAATTGCATAATGTTGCAGTTGATGAGAAAATACCAATCTCTACCAAAATCGTGGTTGGTATCTCAGAAATGGAAGAAAATTCAAGGAATGATCATAACAGCAGGGTTAAATGTAGTTGTGCATTTATTTTCTTTGCATGGCATATCTGACGAACATAATAAAATGTTAAATTAATGTAACTTATATTTATGATATGTTTCTTCAAAGTTATAAATTGGAATGTTTGTTGTGATTAAGCTCTTCATGGAAAAAAAAAGTATCAAACAGTTTGTTGGTAAACTCGCCCAATTGTAAGATAAGAAGTTTATGGTGTTATATATTCATACGGATGACAGAAAGAAAAAATTTTACTTCTAAAACACATACAATAAATCCTTTCTGAATCTAAAAACATAAATTGATGACCTTCACTATGGAATTCGTGAGAAACTTGCCTTTTCTTGCCTAACTTCACAAATAGAATGAGACTGAGTTTTACTAATTTTAAACCTTCCAATATTTATGCTTTGGATATTTTTCGCATATCTTTATTTTGTAAAGCCCTTTACAATAAAGAATTGATACTAATATGTAAAATGTGATCAGAATTTAAAAAGTCATTTTCTTATGCTTTTTGAGGATTTCGACTGGTTTTAACACAATTGGCAAATTTGAGCCTTTTCCAATATATCTTTAGAATGTCATTTTGTTACATTTTAATGTAACATGATTACATATTTGCGTTAACTGAAATTTGTAGTTTATGCATTGTTACTAATACATTTTACATGCAATTACCTTACATTTTAAATGTATAAATGCTTATTTAAACTATAATGTTACCATAGAATGTGTTTCTAACAATCGAGACTAATGGCTTATGATGATGTCGAAGTATTTTTTACTAGTTTACGGAGCAGTTAAACAGAAAGAAAAGTGTGGCGAAATTGTCCTAGTTTGCGTTAAGTGTAAATCGGACAATAAATTTACATTTACACTTTTAAAATTATTGAATTAAACAACAAATAAAGAATTCTTATGATTTTCTCTGTATGATGCACTATTTTTAATAAAACCGCAGTAAAAAAACATCATTCGTAATAGGATGATTAAAACGCTTGCAATAAAGAAACCGAATAGGTACTGAATTCTAAAAATAAATATTGAGAAACAAGACTTCTGAAATTGAAGACCATGATCTATTCTCATGTATTCACTAAATTAAATTTGTTCTCTGAAAGCAAAGTTCAAAGAAACATTATCTGAAAAAGAACAAAGGAATCGTGTTTGATTTCGTTAGAAAGAATTAAAAATAGATGTTTTCCGATTAAAGAAAAGGTATTTTTTTTCAATTTCAGCTTAAAGTTTCTTCCACGATTCTGCTCAACAAATGAAATTAATTCTTGTTATCTTCAAAAAAAAAATCTTCTGTTGATTTACGGGCAATCAAATTTTTAAAAGGCATTAAATTGATTTAACTTTAAATGATTAAAATCCTACTTAATGAAGGAAGATAGAAATTTAGAATTTAGGGAGCTTTCGTATACATAGTGCCCTGTTTTAAACACTAAAGATTATTTTTTTCCTTTATATTTAATTTATTATATATATATATATATATATATATATATATATATATATATATATATATATATATATATATAATAAATTTTCTTTTTTTTACGGTATTGTAGAAATATAGTTTCATATATTTTTTTCTATAACACCATCCAGTGAATAAGCTTAATCATTAGTATTTAGCAATTAGAAAATATATGTAAGGAATTCGTTAGATAATATCTTAAATATCATAGAATATTTATTTTAACTAATTTGAGCAAATTTCTCAGTAAAGAGATTGCCAAAATCAGAACTAAACTTCTCTTTCAATTAAAAGCGTTTAGCCTTAAGAAAAGTTTTTTTTTTCATTTATTCCGTTTTAAATTGGTTCATTTAAATAGTAAGGGCGATGATTATAAAAGTTGGATAAATATACATATCATTATCTAGTCTTTATATTTCATTAGTTTAAACTTTAAAAACATTGAACTGAATTTCTAATAGTTTTCAAAATTTGAGAAATAGTTAAGTCATCAATACAGAAATAATTAATAAATGACATTTCATTAAAATATATTATTTGTAGATATAAATATTTGTATTTAAAGAGACGTTTTGAACACAACAATTCATGATGCGTTATAATGTTTGATATTTCCGTATTATGTATCAGCTTAGCAAATGAGATACGGCATAATTATATCTAGTATTGCTTAGGTACTTAGTATTAAATACTTTATTTTAAAAGTAATTCTTTTAGTCTACTTTTTGATGATTTTTTGTGTTTGTTTTCCTACTTCATTTAATTTAATATTTTTTTTGCATATATATATTTTTTTACTTTTTTCGAATTTTAAAAGACTGTTTACAGTTTTATTTACATTAATTGGAATTAAATATGTCCTATGAAATAAAAATGTCATACAGTAATAAAAATGAAACTGAAAAAAAAAATCCAAATTAAGCAAACTTTAAAACAAATTATAGTAAATATAAAATTTCGATGCGATAATATAATAATTTTGGTTTCATAATAATATAATATATAATTTCGGTTTCCTTGGCTATGTATTTATTTCACATCCATTTAAAAATTTTAACAATTCCGCATAAAGTGAAATTCACCTTTACAAGTGTTTCAGAACTTGAAATCCTTCTCTGTTATATATTAGCTATCGATCAGAATCTAAAATAATAAACAATACTTCTTATCGATAAATGTCTGTTTCCTGATTGAAAATATTTGAACACAAAGTAAATCTCAAAGAAACTTTATGTGTGCTTATACTTCCGAGTAATATAATTTTGCAAACGCATGGTCAAAAATAAAATACAAATTTGACCTTAAATTCCATTTTTTTTCACAGGAGGGCATCATTTGGACATGAAACCCAATGCAACGCGCCTGCTTACATCACCAGATAAGAAAAAAATTGAGAGAAGATTTTCCCTCAGTGATTTTACTACGAGATTCTTTTAGAGATTTCATTGATACATGATTTGAAAAAGAGATAATGATATTTCAAAATCTAATTTAAATCCTGATTAATTTCCAAATTTTATCTTAATTTCATCCCATATTAACTTCATTCTAAAATGTTTCTTTTATTTTTGACCCTATTACATCTTTCTTATTTAATTAATCGTGCACAAGCTCTGTAAAACTGCTTAATCAGCAGTTTCTCACGCTCCGAGTGAAGGGGTAAAAATCTGTAATGCTTGCTACGTTTTTTAAAAGAAATATATATTTCTTTTACTTAAGCCTACGTATCTCAAAAAATACTTATTAAAATTTCACGATAAAATCACTGAGGAAAAAAATTTCGGTTCCTTTTGCTCTTGTGCCGCGATGTGAACGCATTTTTAACCACTTATTCTTGTATATATTATGTCTCCCTGATGGAATAAATATAAGTTAAACATTCAAAAGTGTCTTCTCTTCCTCCGCCACGCAACTGCTAAATAATATGTTATATTATAAAAAATAGGCTCGCTAAAAATGATTCCACTATCGATTCAAAATTGTTTTGTTCTATTTGTATCCTGATTTACAGATAACTGAGTCACATTAAAATTAATTTTGTTATTCGCTCTGCTTGTAATTTCTATGTAAATTAGATTCTAAATAAAGCAAATTATCATCTAATATTTTTCTAGTTTTTTTATGTTAATTTAATAAAAATTATCCGTTAATCAGAAAGAGCATTTCCGCGTTAACTTATCTATAACAGGTTATTTAAACGAAAAAAAAAATATGTATAAAAGAAACGCGTTAGATGTGAATGGTAAAACCGCCAATTAAATCACGTATTTTTACTATCAATATGGCTTATCTATTGGGGCTTTACTTGATCTAACCAGCTTTGAGTAAATCCCTAAAATACTGTATATCCAAAGTTAGCCTCGAATGATTGGTCACAGCCATAAAACAAAAGATTAGATAAAAATCAGTCTTAATTAACTCGCCTGTTTTGTTCTTTGATTGGTGGCCATTAAATGCCAGATCGATAGATACTCAGCTTATCTTTATTAGAATTTAATCCGGTTCTGACTGGTTTTCCCAAATTGCGGAAGAATGGATTGATTGGGAAATAATCATTAACCTTTTTGATCCCGCTTAAAGCGTTATGGGGAAGGAAAACAAGAAATATAAAATAGAGTGATTTAAGGCCATCAAATATGTATCCTTCTTTCATAGAGGTCAATGCAATTAAAAAGGAAATAAGGAAGGGGAAATAGATTTATAAATTAATATTATCTAATGCATTGAAATACAGGGTGGCCATAAAATAATTTTCGCTGTTTGGCGGTTTCTACAGCTAAAACGATTTATTTTTTACGTTTTCAAAACAGGGTTTCATTTACTTATATAACAATTCTAAGTAATCTATTATGAGTACTTTAAAATATTTAAAATTTACTGGTATATTCCGAATAAAAATACACTTAAAAATTGAAATGTTAACCCTTTGCACCCGATAACCCTTAACCCTCAGGCACCATTCAAGACAGTGCATCATTTTGAAGTTTTATTTGTTTATTTTTTCAATTTTGGTTATTAAAAATGCTGACAGAATGGTAAAAAGATGTAAATTAACTTTTTGAGTAAATTCTTCTTGAAACAATTACACATATATATATTTTGGAATAATAAACAAGCACTTGTATTAGGTGAATGATTTTGCATCAAATTACTTTACCAAATGTAAAAGATAATTTTCTCATAGATAGTTAAAATCAAATAAATCAGCAAAAAAGGACAATAATTTTAACAAGGAATTACTGAAATTAAGTTATCGTCCAAATTTCATAATTAACCAGGCATGTCTGTTTTTTCAGTGCTGTTCAATTTGTTAAAAAAAAATGAATGGCAGAGAAATCGTGTGTGCAAACTTGAAAGATCAATATGTGGAACCTATGAAACAATTATTTTCAGAGAATGTCTTTCGCATTTAACAGACTAGCACAATAATTATAATGTCAGAATCAAATAAAAAATTCACAAAATAATATAATATAAAAATAGGTATAATTCCGTACAGTCAATGACCACGTTTAGTTTAGTTGTATTAACTATCCGTTTTAAAACAACACTGAGGCTATTTTGAAATGGGACCACGGTTAGATGACGAGGATGACACCTGAGCTGAAACCCCCTCTCTAAATTTCCACACTACACCAGCGTGTGGTCGTTTGAGTCCTGACGGATCTAACTTGCACCAAACCCGCTTACACGACGGTTCTTCGACGGAATCTCAAAATTGAAACCCTTCTGTTCCGAAGCCGTTACCTTACCATCCAGCTACCGCGGACTTAGTCAATGATTAAATATATTCATTCGAGAAAGAAGAGCAGAGTGGCATTTTATATGTTATACTTTCATAATAATTTAGATTTCATGTGACGCCGTCTATTTTCATGATCTTCGTTATGCATGTTTTATTGAAAAATATGAATCGGAATGAAAATGTTATGCGTTCTTTAATTTCATTGTTCTCTTAGCGATCATTATTCAATAACTGTTAAACCAATGAACCTTTTCGCAACGAATTTGTTTTCGAAAGGTTTTCAAGTTGGTCGCTAATTGAACACAAGTGCAGGCAAGTTTTCCACTGACTTTCTCTTAACAAGCAATCGAACCTTTATATAAACACAATTCAAACTCCAATTCTTACAACAGAATTACTTTCATGGTATATTCAGAAAATATTCCAAAAAGTAATTAAAAAACACATTAAAATTCAAATTTTTACTATTTAATGGATATGAATTTCATTTCTACACAATATTTCTTGTAATTGTCATGATTTCTTTTAGAATTAAATACACTAAAATTATTGATAGCTTTGAATTACTGTACCACTATTTGCTTTTAATTTCTGAATAATTTTAATGTCTACTTTTTTTACAAGATTGGACTTGCATCAAAGTATTGATTTAACCAATTTACTGCGGAATTTATTTTTTAAAGACTTTCAAGTCCTCTTTTTCTATGTTCTCGCAATGTTGCATATGCACATGACAAGCAGTACAAATGGTTGTATAATAAATTATGCAAAAAAAATCATAATAAAGCGAATAATATTTTATTTTTATTAAATAAAAATTTGCACATCGACCGAGCCCAAATTAAGATGTGGATTTACATGTATACAAGTCGAACGCACTCAATTGACAATTAATATCGAAAAACAAGCAAAAGCCAATCGCTCAAACCGAGGAAAGAAAAAGTCAAATCTTTGGAGAGCAAATGAAGCAGACATTTGGCGACAGCAATAGCGTCAGGCAATGAGAAATCATCCAATAGTTTATACTTTTTTCACAAACACTTCGGCGGAAATTATTCCAAAAGAATTTGCACCATCTTAAAAATTAAAAAAATATATCTTTCTAACAGCAGCAATTTCATTTTGGGGCAATTTTTCTTACAATTATTATTAATCTTCAGAATATTTAAAATAAATGTTCTTGAAGTAAGGAATTTTATAGGTATTCCTTTGTTGGACAACTTTAAGTCTTTGAACTACACTACCTCCGTTTTTTTAATTTCTCTTTTATTTAATACTAGCCGCCTTTGGCGACCAGCCGGTTCGCCAATCTTAATGTTCGTTAAAATTTTAGTAATTAAATATTTTATGCAATTCCTACTTTAATAGCTTCTTCATCAAAATATTTTAAAACTTCAAATTTTGATTGTCATATAATTCATTCATAATATTATAAAGGCCTTCAGTCATAACGTAATATGTATCTCTCTCATTTTCTGTTAGCACCCGTAGAATTTATGCTTTAAATTAAAGTGGAAAGAATGAATCTTCAATTAATATAATAATATTTTTTACTGAAACAAAGCATTTTTTTTATAATCTGATTACTGAAAATAGAGTCACTCAGCGTTTAAACTTTATGGGCACTAAAGAATATCTTTTTTAATTTATGTAATATCTCAAGAGTTTGTCAACAAAATTTTCTTAGATTCATTATGAGCAGATCGATTCATTAACAATGTTTAAATTTAAATGCATCAAACACTAAGAAAATAAAACGAATCATTTAAAATAAACGGTTGAAAACAGTTTTTAAAAAAAACTACTTAAAAAACGATGTACTTAAAACTATAAGCATATACAAAAAATATATAACATAAATACAATTTACTTACAAAAGCATGCAACTAACCCAAAAATAATTTAAATCATCCATTGATAACGGTTGTCGTGGCAACAATCAGAACAGAATGCGCATGCGTGAATTTTCGCCAGTTACGTAACGCAAATACGTGATTTTTTCTACGCCAGTTGGGGTAACGCTATGCGGATTAGAAATTTTTAATTTCCTTTATTCTGTTTTATTTTAATTCAAAAGTACTTCAGAATGAATCTGAAAGATCGATTAATTAACGATGTTTAATTTTAAAAGCATCAAACATTAAGAAAATAAACAGAATCGTTTGAAATAATCCGCCGAAAAATGTTTACCCTAGCCTCATTACTGTTGGGAGAAAAAAAAAAAAAAAACGGAATCCTTACTCATTTGGCGGTGGGAAAAATGGAAGATTGTTTTGGCGAAAAAGTTGGCGGTGGGGAAAATGGAAGATTTTTTTGGCGGGAAAGTTAGTTTTTAATTTATAATTAAAATTCTAATTAAAAATTCGAAAAAAGGAACCCCAGGTGCACATTCCCAACCTCCAAGGTATACATGTACCAAATTTGGTAGCTGTAGGTCAAACGATGTGACCTGTTGAGCGCCCACACACACACACACACACACACATTGAGCTTTATTATAAGTATAGATATATGTCTTGAATAGGATTTTATAATTTTATAATACTTTATGTAAAAGTAATTTCTGCGTTAATATTATTATGCATGAAAAAAAAACTTTCATCCACAACAATATTGGGTCTATCAGCTAGATATTTTATTTGGTGAATTTGAAAAGATAGGATGCCAGGTTAAAAGAATCCTGAAACAGGTTTATATTTGGAATAGTTTAAAGATTATAACTTCAGAGATATTGAATTAGTAAAAAATTCCCATCGTAAATCGGATAAAAATTGAAAATATTTAAAGAATAATTATAATTTGTTAAAAAATTACTTCAAAGAAATTTGAAGAAATATTTTATTTTAAAGAAATCTTATTTCGAAGGATTCAGACACTAATAATTAAATTCATATTTGATACAGAACGAAAATTGCTTTTAGATTTTTTTTTTTTTCATTTGAAACTGAGTGCAAACATTCTATCCATAAACTTACTATTACGTTTTGCAAACAAATAAATAAAATGCAACATTAATTGCATTTCAGAAGTAAGTTAGTTTTAAATGCAATAAAATGCAACTTTAATTACATTTAAATTGAATTAAATATTTGATTCACTTTAAATTTACACGTTTTAAGCATTTTCATCCAGAAAAGAAATTTGTTTATTCAAGTTTTAAGATGAGGATATACATATTTATGCAATATTCATAGGATCTTTGAAATTTAGAAATTACAAATATGGAATTTTAAGTAAATAAAAACAGTTTTATAAAAATACTCTTTGATTAGTGTGCTAAAATCTAGAATTTCTTACCATACTTATGTTGACAATTTTGAAAATAATTGTGCAGCTTTTCAAACATTAAAATTGCATATTTAATTATATATTATTCTTGTTCTCAATTCTTATCCGGGTTTTAATTTGTATCTAGAAAATTATACAATGTTTTGATGAGTTTATGCAATTTTGGTTAAATTATGCATTTTAAAATACAAAGAGTAACAAATAACTTACAAATATTTGATAATAATAAATCCTTTTATTCAAATTCATAATATCCTTAAAATGTAACTCTATTCTTGCAGACATTATTGTATATTTGATTAGAAATCTTACATATTAATCAAATTAGTGATCTGATAACTTCAGTAAATTCTGAATAAAAATTAATTATCAGGTAATAAACTGGAAGTTTTGAAACAATTTTGCAACCAGTCCTCCAAACTTAACTAAACAAATTTATTTAAAACTATTTAAAAACCTATATCAAATTTTTGATTATTTCATTAATTATATGTTTGTATTTTCGTACACAAAATATTCCAAAAAAGTGCTTTACGCGTCAGAAAATTAAACTCGAGAATTTGATGAAGCTCCATGTTACAAAACTCTTTGTGCTCCAAAACACATTTTTGGAATTCACATCTGTCTGTCTGAACAAGATAACTCGAACATGCTTTGAGTTAGATGTGTGAAATTTGGTATGCTGTGCACTGTGGATTTATAGATTTAAATGAAATGTATTCACAGAAAGTCTATCTGCCCAACTGTCCGGGTACAAGTGAATACAAAAATTACAAAATACAAATAGATAGATACGATTTGGACTTTAATATCTAAAATATAGAGAAGAATCAAGTTTTGAACTAAACATTTATACGAGCTAAATATGTGTCAGCCTGTAATTTTGATGTAAGTAAATGCAATAATTCAAGAATGTATCTGTGTAGAAAAATGACATTTAGAAATTGTTCTTCTGACTAAAATTGTAATTTAATGTTGAAATTTTGGTTTCATTCGGCTGGAAACAATAGATTTAAAAACGCTTTTGATTTTCTGGTACTTCGGAAATGTCATATTTAAACTATTTGCGATATAATTTCTGTATTAACAATGTCATGAATATTATATTTCTGTGATTCTTATCCTTAGTCAGGTGACGAGAACGACACCAGTATATGTACCTTGTTCTCCAAACTTATTCCTGGAAGCCTGACTACGCCTCTTACAAGCTGCAAATGGGCAGAATCTATTACGAAGTTATGATGGAACACGATATGGAACCCAAGACTGCAACCAGCAAATTCTGAATCCACATATTGAGAGTGGCCATCGTAGACTCAAAAGACAGTTCCATTTATGGTTTTAAATTCTGATTACATTCCAGAAATGGGCGATAAAAAATGAAATTCTTTGCCGTACATCGAAATTGTTCTGGTTCTAATAAAGGAAGGCACGGGCTGGAAATTGAGTTCGGGATGAGATTTAGTATAATGGCAGTATTCCTTTACGCTATTCATTTTTTAAAATAATAAAATACAATAGGAAGACAAATGTGAGAAAATAACCTTCAATCTTTTTGCATAGCTTATATACCAGTAACTGGATTCCTCTTTCAGTAACCGAATGGCAGAGTTGTCAAGGTATTCATTTCAAAAGCTGGAGATTAGAACGAGGTCCTCGTTGCCTCTTTTTTCCTTTAAATTTTTTTCGGAATTATTCCTGAAAAGTAGTGATGCTGTACAACCAAGAAAAATTAAATACGCCTTTCGTCAATACCAATTGGTGTGTGTGATAATTTTCCTATCTACATTAGACTGCGATGTTCTATTAAATATTGTTCACCCTATCTCTTGTATAAATCTAAATTATATAGTTACCTGATTGAAATGATTGAAAGTATAATTTTCCTTCATATGTTTATAACATTAATTTCTTTTCGAATAGGATAGAAACCTTGATAGGTTGAGCCCTTATTATTTGCTAAAGATTGTCGAAATAAAAAATCGAATCTCTAATTATTGAAATAATAATAAAAAGTGACATTTTCAGCAAGTATTCATAAAACAATTGCGATTTATAGTTTTTCTAGTACAAGTTTATTGTGGCAAGTATGATTATTCATTTGTCCAAAAACGGCATTTTAAAGTTTTCAGATATACTGTTAAGTGTGTCCGACAGGGGGAAGGGCACTTCATAATTGAGGATGAAAGACTCAGGCATGGTGGTAGATTCTAGCCACCCGTGTGGGTACAAGAAATGGTTTGGGGGGTTGGCTCCTCCCATTAATGACGGGACGTACTCTCTTAGGGAAGGATTATACCCTTAGGACTCAACCACATTTGTCGCCAGTGTTGCTGTTGCGGTTGTCTGGTCATTCAGTTTTTTCTGTGTATCTCGGATAGGATCAGTCAGTCGTCGGATTAGTCTGCTTATAATATTGCTAAGTTTTGGAAGATTATGGACATACATATATGTTATATAGTTTTACAGATGAATGGTCGAAAAGACAAATTGGGGGTTCGATTCTTTTTTCCTACTGGTGGGAAGGCATAGAGTAAGGACCAATGAACGTCCGCTGCTTCACACCGGGACACAAAGAAAAATTGCGAGAAGTTTTCCCTTGGTATTTTTACCAAGAAATTCTTATAGAGATTTCTTTGAAAAGGAAATCTTAGATATTATTTAAGAGAAATGCGTGTATATTAGGGAATTTTTATCCTATCGTTCGGAGCGTGAGAATTCATGATTCAGCATTTTTTTTTTTAGAGCGCGCGTTAGAAAGGTTTAAAAAGAGTGGGATTTGGATTACGAAATAAGAGAACCTTTTGGAACAATGTAATATAGGCAAATTTAAGATTAAAAACAGGAAATTTAAGAAAAGCGAAGTGAAATTAATTAGGATATTTAATTAAGAGATATCATTATACATTGGTTTATTATCTAGAAACTATATAAAGATTGTACTTTCCAATTTATGAATTCTGAAAGCAATCCAATCTTTGCCTCTGCCAATTTTGACGGGGAAGTCTTAAAACGAAATATATCAGGTTTGGATTAATTCATAAAATATTGATGGTAAATGTATCAGGTAAATGCATATAAATGAAAAGTACTTAGGATATTACTCAGGAAAATTCTCCTAAGCTGCTTTTAATTGGGTACAAAATTCGAAATAAGCAACAAAAAATTTATGCGATGATCATTTTCACCAATACCATTAGCTACCCCTGATTTTCAGCAGAATACTGCATCATCCATTCTCCGCTATAGGACCACCAGAAATTTCTGAACTTCGCTAATTGCCGACATGCACGTTATGCTTCGGTTGTCGCATTACTACCAATTTGCGACGGCGCCACAAGAGCACTCTTGAGATTTCCGATGCAGATAAAGCGAAATGGCCAACATAACTTTTTCTCAACCTTCGCATCCACCCATTTAGGAACGATAAATTCGAACGGTTTTTCGGATATCCCAACATTTGTGCTTCCAACTCTACACCCACATCTCTTTATTAGTAGATATCTCCGGATGGCAAATGACGCTGTTCCTCCCACAAGACTGCAGCATTCCAGGTAGAGGGTTGCTTCAACCCAACCTGTTCGTAATTAGGCTCATAATTAACATATAGCGTCGCATTAATTTTGATGATAAATACATAGGCTTGGCTCAACGCTTTTCCCGCTCTGCATTGAGGAGATCTGAATTGAGAAAAGCGCTAATTTATATTTCGGCTAAATGCTCGGCCCCGAATAATTAGTGGAGGGGGGGGGGGAAAGCCTCAACCTTCTTGGGGCAAAGATTTAAAACGGTGTTTTAGAGCAAGTTATCATCCGTCTTCTCGGGGAAGGAGGTGGATAGAACTTTCCTGTGGGAAGGGGCAGGGTGCAGTTGAGAAGCTCGGGGAGTTTGGAGGTGAATGGGGTAATGCTCTGGAATGGAGCAAGGGTAATAATTCCCGTCTGGATACTGCTTGCGAAGAGACTGCAAAATCTGCAAATGAAAATATTTCGAGTAAAAATTTGGGAACCGTGTGAAAGTATGAACAAAATTAAAAAGGGATTACACAACGTTATCGATTCTGCCTGGGGAATAAAGGTATGATAATTTGTTTAATATTTAATATTTCAGACGTTTAAAGATTTGTCTATCTACATGCCTCCCTCCCCCCTTCCAACTTTTCATATGTAATTTGCATTTCCTATCCAAAATTAAAGAAAAAGAAGTAGTTTGGTGAAATTCGATTTAAATGATCAGTTGTGCAATTTTTAACATTTTATGAGCAACTAACTGCCTTTGGCGACCCAATTTTCTCTCTAAGATTATTGGGTTTTAAAGCTGTTAAATGATTCATATGGAATGAATTTTTTAAACCTTCATATTTCATACGACTGGAAGGCATAAATTGATTTTAAAAAATGTAATTACACATTAAAGAATGAATGTGCTACGACATAAAATTGGAAGAGAATATCCTATTATGCAGTTAATGATTGGTAAAAAACATGCGATTGAATGTTTTGATGGATGAGTTTGAATTCCATGAAAGCATTTAAAACATTGATAAGGACAGTATATCAAAATGAATTAAAATACTACAGAAATTCAAGAAACAATTACACAGAAATGTGATTGCTATCATTAAATGCCAATTTTTTTAATCTTAATATAATGCAAAGACTATTTTTGGAGATAATAGAAGATTTGAACATCAATTTTCGTAAGCAAATATTACATAGTTGGTGATGGTTAAACCTATCTTTACACTATATTAAATTTTCTATTTTAAGCCTATTTCTTGCTTTCTTTTATATCTTCTTTTTTTTTCTCACTAAATACACATTTCCATGGTACTGCGAACAATGCCCAGAATATTTCTAATAATCACTTGTTAACTAAGTGAAACGTTGGAACGTAACTGTAAAAACGTTCACTGAAACAGTCAAGAATTCTTATGATGGTTTGTCCACATTTGACTGTTGCCATTCGACAGTAAGAAATGAACACAGTTTTTGTGCTACGTACTTTAACGCTTTAAACATACAGAGAGATTCAATATTCGTCTAATAAGTTAACATAATATTTCATAATAGAAATTAGGAAATTAGAATGTCATATTCGTTTTACTATAACTTTCGTCTGAAAAGGTTATTAAATGGAAGTACATTTTGTGATGCACATATAAATAATGAAAAATAAATACAGAATTAGAAGCTGATGGGAATTTTCTTTACCGCCTGTTCTATATGGCAAAATATAATTTCGTAAAAAAACAATCGATATCCTTCTGCAATAATAAGGTAAATTATTTTAACTTTATATGTTTCCCTTTAATTCGAAAAAAAATTGAAAATGTCCATTGTCTGTCTCTCTGTGACAAAGATAACTCAAAAATGTTTTGAAATAGAGTGTTTTATCTAATTTGCAGATTTCTTACAAATGTTGTAAAAATTTGTTCAGAGGAAGTCCCGTCAAACCTGCTGCTCGAATGTAAGTTAACACGATAATTACAAAATGAAGACAGATAGATATGTAAAGTTCGTTTCGCAGAATTAACATCTGTAGTCCAGACACCTGCCAAATTTTGAGCCAAATCGAACGACAGGTTGACTGTCTGCCAGTTTGTATTTTGAAGAACGTGATAATTGAAAAACGGAATAACTTAAACATATCAAATTTGGTATAGAATTTTCTGACTGCAAGTGCAGTATTGCGTCAAATGTTTATTTCAATCTATTGAAAAAAAATGTGTCTAAACACAAATTCGATTACCTGATACTCTTAACCGCATACCAAAGATCAATCGTCAAAATCCTCGCCAAGGATGACGCAATAAATTCAGTAAAAATGCTAAATCCACTATAAAAGTTAATATTTCGTAACTACTGCACGTAGAGGTTACTTCTCTGGCATGATAAATTTATTAGAGAATATGCGAAAATGTTTTGGTGAGACACTCCCTCTGGCTATTTAAATGAGTAAAAAATTCAATAGAAATATTTATTTGAAAAAATACCATAAAAATATTTATGTGAAAAAATACCATAGAACTAATATAAATATATTTATATCACTTATTTTTTAAAAAAACTAAATGCATGTATGATAATGCAATTTATTTTACATAAAGAAAAATGAAAATACAATCAAAATATTTTGCGAAATATTCGAAAACTATGTTGTTGTTTTTTTTTTCGTTTTTTGTTCATAATGAAAAAAAAATATCTTTTTTTTGATAGAAGTTATTCTATAATATTATAGTTTATTAATGAAAAGTGTTTTCTACGTTTTTACGAAAACTGTGTATCGTATTTATTTATTTAAGACTAATAATGTAAGTTTAGTTGCTTAGTTTTATGCAGATATAATGCTGCCAACATGGGTCATAATAAAACTGCAAGCTAGAATTATGTGTTGAATTCCATGCGTAAAATTTAAATTACCATTACTACTTCATTAATGTGCGATTCAATTGGCTTTAATTTTTACTTGTTCAAAATAAAACACTTTGCACATTGTAGTTTCGTTTTCTTAATAATACTGTCATTAAATTTTTAAATTCCTTAATTTTTATTACTCAAAATGACGGTGAAGAAAAAGACAATCCTAGGAAACAGGGAAACTGAAACAGCGATCAAATTCCTCCCTGCAATAGCTTCTGAAAACTATTCTACAATAAAATAACGATCTCTTTCACTATTCCATTCTTTAAAAAAATCAACATACAAATCATAATAAAGAAGTCTTTATACTATTTCATTTATTTAGAACAACATTATTATAAAACAAGAACTTGTCTTCTGCGTCCAAGCCTATTATCTTCTTCGTTTTAGCATATTTTCCTTAAATTACAATAATCGTTATCTCATTTATTCTGCTTGCATCATTTTTTGGTCAAAAGAAATTTTCAAAAATCAATTTTCCCCGTCTTTTCCGAGAAATTGCCTAAATTATCATTTTCAGAAAAACAGCAAAGAGCACAAAATTGCTCTTTTCTTCTTTCGTACCCTTTTCTGCGAATCTCAAAATGGATAAACAATAATGTTTTGAGAATCTAAAAGTTTCCTTTTCCATATGTGTGCTTATGTTTTATCAGAAATTCGAAATTCAATTCCTTTCGATTTTTTTGCCAAGCTGTTTCAACATAACACAATACGCAAAATAAAATATATTTTTCTACAAAATGGATGATAAGAGAAATGCAAGATAAGAAGTTAAAAGAACATTTTTGTAAGACGTATATAAGAGTTCAGTAGACAAAGAAATGTTTATCATCACAAAGTTGCTTGTTAAGGATATATAAATGATCTATTTGAAGCATAAAATAAATTTCACGTGATTTTACAGCGTCAATTTTTCTTAATAATTTAAACCTAAAGAAAAGTAACTACATTTTTTTTTTAAATTTTACTTTTGAATTATCTAAACATTCCATAAAATGTTTAAATCTCTTCTTGAATTATGTATTCAGCTATCCAGAAAATGTTCACAAAATCCTTCACTGCAAAATGGAGTTTTAAAATCTTTTATTAAAAATTATTATGAAATAACTTTAAAAACAGCGGAAATCGATAATGAAATTTCCCATACTCTTAAATCATTTCCTTTCGAATGATTAAGTAATACTTTTACCAAATCAGAAGTTAAATTTCTAATTGTAAATACAGTACTATTATGCAATGAAATAAAAATAAGTTCTTTACAATTACTAGAAATTACGATAACATTTTTAAACATTGTAATATTCAATAAACGCTAACATTAAAAATTCAGGAACTGATCATAGGTTTTTATTATCTATGACTTTTTATTTTCCTATAATTCGTCAAAATGATTTATTAAAAATGATGCTATCATAGTATTAGAATAAAATATAAGCAAAGTATGGTTTAAGTATTAATGTATTAATTAGTATTGTATTTAAAGTGTGTATAAAGTAAAGATAAATAATGATGTAACATATGAACTACTCATATGACTCATGATGTGGAAAAAATGATTCATTTTATTACATAATATTATTTATGTAATTAAAATTTATTTCATTATAAGAGCAATAGATTTTATTATTTTCTTTTTCCATCTTTCAAAACGATGCTTAGGGAAATTTTTAAATTTTATTGTTAAATAAATAGGATTTTTTCATTTCTGTAGAAGATGATAGAAAGAAATCGCATAATTATAGCGTTCTAGTAACTACACTATGATATCGATATCAAATATATCCATTATATTTAAATTACTAGATTTCTATTTCAATTACCTTATTTTCTTGCAAAAAACTATTATTTATATCCAAAAGCCTAAACTAATGCCTTTATCCTTAAATTCGCCATAAGTTTAGAATGAAAATGATAAATGCCATAGTAAAAGTGCTGGGAATTTCAGAAAACTATCTCTCAAGAACAACAGACTAATAACTTCTCCATTAAAATTTTGAATTAGAATATTACATAATACTTTTCATTTATAAACACATAAAATGTATTTATCACTATACAATTTCAGTGTCAAGATTATGTCTAAAGTTTTTGACACTTCAGTTATTTGTCTAGAAAATATTTACAAACATTAAAACCGATATACATTTAAGTCTTTAAGTTATGTAGGAAAATCATTTGAATAAAATAAGATAATTGCTTTTTTACTTCAAATGTTGTTTAAAATTTAGAGGAATTATTTTTGAAACTCGTACTGACTTCAAAAAATATGGATGATTAAAACTCAAAATAGAACTGATACGCAATATGAAATAAACGCCAATATGAAATAAAGACAAAAATCGTAACTATGAAATAAATGAAATTTAACTTGTTCAATATTATATGATAGAATATAACAAATACCTTATAAATTTGGATTTATAACATTTTATTTTGAATATAACAGATACCTTTGGACATTTGGATTACAATTTAATACTTTAAAAATTTATTACGACATTATAAAATAATACCCCATCATTCCTTCTATCGAACAGATTTTAAAACTCTTTCATCTCTTTCTTTAACAAAAGGAGAGTATTTTATTAAATACACTACCAAAATTGTATTTCAGCAACTATTTAATAGCTCTGATTTTTGTTGTTATGTTTGCAGTAATGGATAAAGAAAATCTAACTGTTTATGGCGACCCGTTTATTCATTCGGATTGTTATATTTTTAGGCAGTAAAACGATTATAATAGAATACTTAAAAAAAATCAATGCGTTATTTAATACAACTAAAAGACACGAATCGGTCTATTTCAAATTACTGAAGGGGGGGATGGGGGTGAGGCAAGTTAAAAAAAATGTGTTATGTACTTTGAAATAAAGTGAAAATCCTACTTCGGAGATAGAAGGCAGAGTATCCGAAGAAAATGTTTTTTTTTTTTTTATCTTAATTTCACCGCTGACAAAATACACGCGATTAAGTGTTATAACTGATGAATGTGAATTTTATTCTAACAATATTTCAGGTTGAAATCAATGTAAAATTTTAAAAAAAAAATTGTAAAGATGTGAAATTGATATAATTAAAAAGATACTTTTTTGGGTTGAAGGTAATGAAAAAACCATTTTTGTGAGATAATAGTTTTGAAAGATATGTCAATTAATGCCCATAGGTGATCCAAGTTCTAAACGCTAAACAAGTTATGTCAGTTATCCATCTGGTGACATTTAAGCCTGTTTTCGCTGTCGTTTATTTTTTATTTTTTTATTTTATTTATTTTTATTTTATTTTACTCCTGTTTCCATCATCTTGAATTCTTTTATATTTTCTTTTCTCTAACTGAATGGATTTTTGGTAGCAGGGCGAGCTTATACCCGAGAAATTTTAATGGCATTTTGCAGCTCCATTAATTACTTAACCTAAATGTTGAATCAAGTGCAGCTCTAAAAACATTGAATGAAATTGTCTAAAATATTTGCAAGATGTTTTGACTACATTCCACTGTTGCCATTCGATAATAAGTAATAAAAGCGATTTTTGTGCCACGTACGTCGGCATTTTATACATATAAATATTTTCATAGGCAAATAGAAAGTAGAATTTCAATTAAAGAGTGTCTTTACAAACCTTCACCTCCCAAAAGATATTAAAACTTTGAAAGTTTGGTATCTAAAAGATTAACGTGCTTTAAAAGATATTTCGCGCTTAATCTCTGCATTGTACTATTTAAATTTTCAAATTGAAAGTACTTCTTGTGGAGATTGATTTTAAGCTCACCTTTGCCGTCGCAGCATACAGAATGCATAAAATATTAAAGAAAATAAGAAAAAGTAAACTAGGAGATAATTACGATGGCGTAGTCATTCTCACTACCACCTTCTCAAGAGTAGCATTTCAAAGAGAAGCTATAACAGCAGTGAAAAAAAAATTATCTTTGGACCGACAAAGGCAATTAGAGCGGAAAGAATGGGAGGAATAACCTAAAGGTAAAGTTGATCACGGTGATAAAAGACAATCGCTTTTCCGATAATGGCAAGCAAGTCACAGCGAGAAATCGATTCACAAAAGGAATGGTCTCCGCTTCCAATTATGCTAATTGCATTTTGTCCGTCAGAAAAGAAGATATCCGGCCGATCCAAGCTGTTTTTGCATGTTTGCCATTGTTGTTAGAAGTAGTTGTCCTGTTTGTGCAAAGTTCGGGACGAGAAAAAAGGACAAATATCGTATTTTTTTCCTGGATCTTCACTACTCCGCCTAGAGGGATATGTAAGCATGAAAGGAAAACAATGATTTATTCAGGGCTAAAACATCTTGAATGAAGGGGAAAAATATTTTCCCTAAAGTACATTGTCAACATACTAATTGCATAGGATATCTTAAGAATGTTTTTTTTTACTAGCCTTATCTCTTTGTTCCAGTCTTTAGCAACTGACATAAAATTTAATTGTCTGTAAGAATGTTTTCGTTGCCTTTTTAACTTCAATATTTTTTTTAGACTTAAGAAATATATTTCATTTGCATCAATCACAAGTTCTTCCATAATATTCCAATGTTCCCAAAATATTAATATTTTTGAAGTAATATTTAAAAGAGAAAATTTATTTTCTTTTAATTTTTAAAATATCGGTAAAAGAATTTCAAGAATTTTTTTTTTATATAGAATTTATAAGTATAAGGATGAAAGTTTTTCTTTTATTATTTTTTTTATGTAATAAGTAAAGTCAGTTTGAGTATTATTTTTATGCACACAGCGTTTAATATAAACAGAAAAAATGTAATCAAAAAGTATCAAAATAGACGACAAACATTTAGAGAATTGTAACAACTGTGAAATATTACTCAGTAATAAAATTAGTAACGTGAAAGGAATAAAGACTTGAATACAATTTAATTTTAAATTAGTTTCAATGTTAATACTATTGGCTTCCTACTGCGACTCAAAGACTCTTACTCTTCGGATGATTAAAAGATAATTTGTAATAAAAATTCAGTAAAAAATTGCATAAAAATATCGATTAGATGTATTATATTTGAAAATGTAAATAGGCATTTCTTTATGTCCAAAAATAAAGATATGAAAAGCATTAAAGAAATAATTTTCTTAAAATCTTCATAAAATCTATGTTATATATCACCTTAATACAAAATATTATATAACATTTTTTTTTCCCAAATTCTGTTCATTGGTCGGTTTTTCTTTCAGTAAACTCGTAAACTTTCCTAACTTGTTATAAAGATGAAATCTTGTAAGTAGTTTTTGTCCCAAAATTCTAATTTTCTTGTAAAGTTTCTTGTAAAGGATTTTGTCTATGAAAAATATATCTTGCAACCCGTTTTCATGGAGAAAGTTAATACAACCTTGCCCCGCCCCAACAACAACAACAACAAAAACTAACGGTGCGAAACTTTATCTATGAAGTTTTACAATTAGAATAGTTGATATCAAATTTTGCACAATATCAGTTAAATTCTAAGCATCTGTTAATCTGGAGAGTCGCAAATATGGAGGGGGAAACTTGAAAATATAATAACCTGCTTAAATGAAGAATAGTAAATGAGTTTTGCACAAAAAATAGAAGATATTTATTAGATTTTGATTTCAATGGTACGAAAGGAACAAATACTTCGAAGATGCATTTGTGGTTTCATACTTTATTACAAGATATTTTTCAAACCATCGCGCACACTATTTTGCGCCCGTTTACAAGAAATTTGAATGGTAAAAAGTTCCGCTGGCTTCACTAGATAAGAGATTTTCTATGTTATGGTCATTACAATTAATTTTATTTAGGAGAAAAAAATTATTTTAAAAATTTCAAATACGCTTATTTAAAACCTGTTCGAAATCTGTAATTGCATATACAATGTTCTTAGAAGAAACAAACAATCTTGATAATATTGCATTTATCATGTTAAAAACGAAAAAGAAAAAAAATATTCTTTAAACGTTAAACCAAAGGTCGCTAGATAAACATGAAATCTAATTCATTGTTGTTTTTTTTCCCACCGAATATTTGAATTCCAAGAAACTAATTAAAAATTAGAAAAAGATGAGATGTTCTCACATTCCAACTAATTTTGAAATACGAGACAAATATTTCAGAAAAAAATATTGCAGAAAAAAATATTTCCTATACCTTAACCATTGAAATAAATTTTGCAGAAAAACCTTCAATAACAAAAAAAGTGCAAAAATACACACACACAATTAATTAAGAAAATAAATTTTCCGCTAAGACACTGATTAAAAAGTAAAATAGAAAAAAATGAATATTTTTTATAATGAATGTTTACTTTCCATTTTATAGTTTTTAATTACTGCTTTCTCTAAAAAATAGGCAAATGGTTTTCATCTTTTTTTTAAAGTAAAAATAAATTATTAAAAGACGAAGAAAAATATATCTAAACTTCTTTCAAAATTAAAATGAGTTTTAACTAAAAACAAGACATTCGAATGTTCACAATATTAAAATAATCTTGGATTTCAATTAAGTTTTGTTATACTTCTTCCCGCTTTATGTATATTGAATACATACAGGTAAAGAAAGAAAATTTAATGTGCAAATCAAATTTTAATTCGCATGTATATACATATTGAAGATCTGTAAAAACTTATGCAACATGTATCGATTTTAATAGTTTTTTTATTTTTAGAATCAATTTCACTAATTTTTGATATCAATGTGCAAAAAATATTTTTCAGAGAGTTTCTTATAATTTCTTATAAAACATCAAGGAAAATATATTCAACTTTAATGAACTTAAAAGTGCATTGCCTTTATATAATTGTTGAAAATCTTAATGCATGTCACATGCTGTTCTAACTTTATTTGATCATATAGTGTCAAAAGTCATTTATAATTATCTTCCCATTTTGAAAATAAGATTCATTTCATTTCGCAATCCTCGTTAAAAAAGGTTTTTAAATCCTATGAAACTCTAAGCATTAGGATATTGCAAGAATGTGCTAAAATTTTGCAGATGAAGATTACCGTTTTGATTACCAACACTAAAATCTTGGGTAATCCACACGAAAACAAGTTCTCCGGCCTGCACTGAACGCCTAATTAATAGAGGTTCAATCTATAAACTCCATCTATTTACTTCAGATGTGTAATGGCGTGCAGTGATATTCGATTGTACATACATCAGGCTAGTGACGGGAAATGTCGGAAAAGCAATTGGCAATGTGAAGCGTATTGCAGCAATTACACATCCACAGAGCTGAAGTCTCAAACCAGCCTTAGCATTTTACCTGAGAGGAAAATAAAATGTTATGGACAATTCTAACTGCTATCATTGTATTTTGCAACACTTACTGCTACTCCAGCTTTTTATAACACGACTGACTTGCTCGACAAAAAAAAAAAAAAAAAAAAAAAAAAAAAGAACTCACTATCTCTCAAACTTTGACTTTAACACAAATTTCATAACTTGTCAGGAACTATTGATCCAATGCTCTAAATTATACGATTCTAATCAAAAATTCTTCCTCCTTACCTTCATCGTTAATGTTATTCGATTTATAGTTTTGTCTTCATAAGTTATACTATGTAGAAAATAATAGAGCAATCATTCACGATGATTAACATCGGTATTATTAGACATGTGAAAGATGCTCAGTTTATAATGAAGCGATGCCAACCACAGTCATCAATCAATGTAAACTAATCATATCAGTGAAATATATAAAAGCACATTAAGTATACAGGTCTGAAAGTCAAGCACTATTAAAAGTGTACAGTATCTTGTGAGCATAAGGGGAAAAAAAATACAAGAACTCTTTATCTAGCATTTTGTTTCTCATCATGGATTCTACCTTAGACTGAATCAATGCATATATTTATTTTTGCTGTTCATTTATTTGCTTCATTTATTTACTTTTTTTCTCATTTATTTATTTAATTTTTTTTCTTTGAAAACAGAAAAATAAAAAAGAAAGCAAAGTTTAAACTGCCTATTTTTGATAAATTTTATTATTCACTAATTCTGTTTCATTGATACGGTTACTGTGGCATACTATGTAGGCTCTTCTACTTGTAGCATTTAATATTTCTCCACTTTTTCTTTTTATGCCTGCTCCTTTATTTTTTGTTTCGTTTTTTTCTGTCTTTAGCTTTTTTTGCCTCTAGTACACACACATATGAAAGATTTTTTCGAATAGCTAATCCTTTGATAGATGTTTAAATTCTATTTCTTTTAAAATTTTAATTATGAGCTTTTTACCGGTGTAACTCCACTTTAGGCACACACCTAATCACCATTAGATGTATATGTTACGGCCAAAGCCCGAAATACGGCCAGTTCTCGAATTGGCCGGCCAATTCGCGAACTGGCCAAGAGGTTTGGCCAAAGTCCGAAATACTTGCAATTAATGTTGTATTTTCTACTTTGGCTGGCCATTCCGCGAAGTGGCCGAGAATCCTTGGCCAAAGCCCGATGTGATAATCTATACTTATAAATAAAGCTCAATGTATGTTTGTGCGCGCGCGCGCGCGTGTGTGTGTGTGTGTGTGTGTGTGTGTGTGTGTGTGTGTGTTGGCGCTCTACAGTCCAAACCGTTTGACAAACAGTTATCAAATTTTTCACATATATACCTTGGAGGTCGAAAATATGCACCGTGGAGCGATTTTTTAAAATTTTTAATTAGAATTTTAATTAAAAATTAAGCGTAATTTCGGCGTTTTGTCGCTATAACCAGAAAATATTACAGCACAAAATCGATTTTTGCATCAAATTAAAGCTTTTTTTAATTAAAGCTTATTTATAAATTATGCTTAGATTAAATTATGCTAAAATTTAATCTGCACGAGCACGTCAAATTAAAAAAATAGCTTTTATGAACGTGTTGTCATCACATTGATAGAAGTTTAAATTAAAAAAATAAATCAACTATTATTGCAAATTTAATAATAAACAAAATTGTAATTTTCTGCAGGTGTCTGTATAAAATGAAAAAAAAAATGAAATAAGATATTTTCTGAAAAGTAAAAGGAGGAAAAGTTTTCTATGAGCTTTGACAATTAATTCAATAAAAAAATTTAATTTAATGCAAACATAGTTTAATATACTTAGGATAATCATTCTAATCAGCTACCATCAGCTAATTTGGGTCATACATTTGTTAACAAAATGGTCTAAATTAACTAAATAATTATATTTAATATAACTTTAGTCAATAAATGCTCCGATGAATCAGGAATTTTAAATTTTTACATAGGTTCTCTACCCTTTGAATCATATTTAACAAAATATTCTTGAGACACCAATATTTTTAATAAAAATTGTTGAACTCCAACCTACTAAATCAATCACTAAAACTGACTGATTTATGAAATTTCAATATCACTCTTCTATAAAAACTGGCGATTTTAGACCACTTCACCGAGTGTCTCAATGAAGGTACGCTAATCCTCTGCAGGGTTTCTCGACATTGAAATTGAAAACTGAAGGTAATTGAAAACTGAATACTCAATTTGCCTTTGTATTCATACACGATACGCAACGCCTTTGCCAAGATATAATGTTTTCATTTTGAAGGGCACAAATCTAATCTTCACGCTATCACGTTGTTAAAGTATATACGTTCACTGAATAATTTCTATTATGGCTTTAATATGAGAACAGAATAACACGAGATCGTATTTTTATATATTGCAAGCTTATTTTTAACTCAGAGGTGTCACTTATATTTGAACTCGTTTCTGAAACAATTGTACTTAAAAAAAACAGTACACAGAAGTACTCATTTTTAAATACTTCATTTTTAACAGGGTGTAAAACAATGTGCTCTTGATTCCTTTCTTTCTACTTTGGCCGATCGTCCCCAGCCATTTCGCGAATTGGCCGGCCAAAGCCCGAAATCAAGAAAAGATCGGACATTGGCCGGTAAGTTTACAGCAACGTTGGCCAGATCGCGAATTGGCCGGCCAATTCGCGATCTGGCCGATTTCGGGCTTTGGCCGTAACATATACAAGTCTGGCAATTTTAAGAACCAACATGTTGACGATGCTCTCGTGCATCTTATCTGAACCGGTATTCTGTAAATTGCGATATCGTGCCCTTTAGAATCAACTATTCTTTTAGATATATTTTAGAGCGAGATAAGATATGTCATGTTCAATAGTAAATATCAAATAAATTTGTTTACATTGAATCAATATTGCCTAGTTCTGCACTTCCGAAATTGAAAATTAATGTATTCATTTTAGAAAGAAATTGAGGCAATTTGCTTCTTTAGTGCCAAAGAAAAATGCTTATTTGTCAGGAAATGTTCATTCAATTCAATAAATTCTATGATTTGGTCAAATACTCTAGATTTTCAGTTCGAACTATAACATCTTCCCAATGGCATACTGTTCTACTATTTTTCTTTATATTCGTAGTGTTTTTGATTTTTTATATTGATTTTATTTATAGTTTTTCCTTCCAAATCCATACTGTTTAGCAGGTAATACATCATTCATTTTAATGCAATATTATTCTTGCCCCTGTAATCGATAATCATACATGCGCGCACTTTGAAATCTATTTCATTCTTCAAATTCTGAAACGCAAATGAACAAATCTAAAAAACAATACATAACGAATTTTGTTCACCTTTTAAAATTTGAGGAAAAACCATACTTTAAGAACGCAGAATCAAACTAAGAGATGTTCTTGTTTAGTACATCATTATAAATTTGCACACAATGGCATGAGTTGCATTTTTTTTAAATCATCGGTTCGTTTTTCTCAAAACTTAATTTTAAAATGCAAATGAATCATTTTCTAAAAATGACCTTATGCCATTTCGAATATCAATTTTCTTCTCAATGTTGATATTTTCAGTCCTGACGGTCAATTTTTTTCCATTCTTATACCATTCTTATTAATTCTTCTTATTTTTATTTTCCTTTTCATTCTTTCTTCATGGGTGTAAATTTAATTCATGAGCGGTTTAAAATTATTTTCGAATCGTTCGAAATTATTCTATGCTTCAACTTCTCAATTGCGAAAGCTCTTATTTACTCTAGCGACTCTTTAATATATGTTAATCATCAAAACACTTTATTAGAGAAGATTCCTTTCTGAAACTATATAAATCCAAATTACTTTCTCACTGTCCCTTTTTTTCTGCCTTCTTCGGATTGTTTCTTTTGCCTGGTCATTGTTCTTGCAAAGAAATTTAAATATATAAAATTTAGGTTATTCCGTAACATCATGAAGAATTAGAATGATTTATTAAAGAGCTCCACTCTTAATTTCCTTTAAATTAAAGAATGTTATATACTTATTTAAAGCGATTACAACCCATTTAAATTATCTCTAAAAGGTAAATTTTGGAAACAAAAGTGATGCCTCTATAACATTATGAAACATCAATGAAAATCGAAAACGCGTGTAGTATTAAAGAATATTAAGTGCTTAAGTGTATCTTCGGCATTAACGTAGCGCCATCGAAAGATAATGCAAAGCAAATTTCACTCCCTTTTGAGATCATGTGTTTGATGAGATCAAAGACACTGAACTTAATGAATCGCCGGAGTAATTAGACGAGCATGTCCGTCTCGGTGGACGCTTTACAAAGGTTGGAAGCAATTTTCCCAAAATTTAGTCTGCCGCTGAATATATTCCTTGTGATGCACACAGAGATTTTCATAACTTGCACCCATGCAGGGAAATAATGTCTTTTGAAGTTACCCCCGAGGATCTTGCTGTAATTATTAAACCTATGAAACGTGATCTCCCAAAACTGTGTCTGGTAAATTACTTTGAAATATGTAGTTTAGATATTGGATAAATTTGTTTATCCCGGATAAACCTTGTGTTCAAGTTCATCATATATTAGACAGATGCATTTTTACTTTCCCGCATATGATGTTTACATAAAGGAGATTTTGTGATGGTGAAAAAATTTAATCTCAAAATTCTGATAAATCGTCAAGTTTCTGGCCTCCAAACAATTACTTTTAAATAATATTTGTAAACAGTTTTCCGAGTGTGTAAAAACGATGATTTATAAATTCAATCTCCTAGACAGAAAAAAAAATCGCTTTGAAGTTATGAAATAATATTTATATAATATTAATAATATTGATATAATATTATTAAATTTAAGATAAATATTTTTTTTTCTTTTCTTTTGCAACAAAAAATATACAAAAATAAAGTTAAGTTTATAATACTTTTTTTGTTTCTTACATTAATTATATATATATATATATATATATATATATATATATATATATTGCTCTGAGATTTGCCATTCAAGACTAAGGATATATACTATACACCTGATATCCCCCAAAATGAAACAAGCTTTTATTTTTCTCATTGCATAAAAGCCTATATTTCCAACTGCTTAGTTTTATTAAATAAAGTGTGAAATTGTATGGAAACACCTTGGCTTCTAAAGAGGTTAAAAATAAAATAATTTTGCAAAAATTAGTTTTTATTCTGCTCTCGTAGCAAAAAGGCATCAATAAGTAAGAAGTTTTTCTTACATTTATTTATGCATACAAAAATGTTCAGATTTCTATCCACAAAATTTGTACAAGTATGATTATTTTTACATTTAGAAGGCTAATCAGAAATTTCGAAGAAAACATTTATTTTAGAGATGTAAATTTATTCAATTCAAACAAATTGTCTTATATAAAAACTTTTGTCTAATAGTACATCATCATCGTGATCATCATGATTTCAAAGAAATCGCTTATCACTTTGATTTGCTGACAAACGATTTTAACTGATGACTGGCTGATTGGCTGTAAACCTCGATTTTAAAGGAAAATAAATTTAAGTAACTGGACATTTAAGATCTCAGAAAAATAGTGAATTTCTGAGCAAAGAAAAAAATAATTTGCTCACACCTGTGTGCTTTCTAAAATAATGAGATATTTCATAAAGAAAGAATTTTGCGATTTCTGCTGTATATAATCGTAAAACTGGTCTAATTGTAGACAGGTAATCTACAGGTCCTTATTTTCGGCATCTATCTATAAAATGGTTTAGTAATTGCAAACTACAGATCCTTAATCTTTCGCAAAGAAATGTGGAGAATGCGACTTTATATATGCGATGCAGAAATAAAGAATAATGCTTAAGTTACTCTCAGTAAATGAGCGCAATGTCATTCTAGAATTCAGCATTCTAAAACCAACAGAGTAAAAATATTTAAAGTGATAATGCTTCCGATAAACATTTTTGGGATGCATTGACTAATGTGATCATATGGACAACTACACAACCGGTGTACAGAATTTTACAGTTGGATCCTATCATAAGTAAAATAAATTAATCAAGTTTTTTAAATAAATCAAATCAAATATTTTTTTAAGAGACTAAAAGAAATGTTTGCGTAAACCCTGGGATATATTATATATATATATATATATATATGAGGGGGTACAATTTTCATTAATAACAATTTCATATTAAGCTGGAGGAATCTTTAAAAACCTGTTGAAAACCACAGATTAACATGAAAGATCGGAACTCAAAGGCGAGGTAATATTGAAGAAAGGATTCGTTTGCATAATTATAGTTTCGCATAGTGAAAAAGCCAAGTACGTTTATTTATTTTTTACAAAAACATTGTAATTGTAACTAGCATAACATAAAATTAAAATTACTAAAGAAACTCACTCTAATTAAATTATCATAACTCCATAAATAAATTGAATTTTAAGGTAAACAATTAACAGTCATAGAAATGCATCAAAGTGTTGACAAATAAAGAAAATGTATCAAAAACCAAAATAAACAGAACCATTAGTTGAGAAGATTATTTTGGATGCTCTTATTGGATTTTTCATCACTGGCTATAGAAGCTTAGAATATTTTTTTTATCCCTCTTTTGTTGTCATATCTCATAAATGAAATATTTATGTGGAAGTGAGTGAAAATCAATTCATGATTTTCAGCTGTGATGCTTTTCAAGACTAATCATTAATTATAGTGATATTTAATACATATTACTATGATCTTTCGTAAGGATTACAGACAATATTTATAGTTTCGATCATTTATCAACAAATGATGAAGCATTATTGAAATTTATTTCTTTGTATATTCGATAATCTTTATGTTGTCTGGGAGTAAAGAAACGTATTTCATTTCGGCGTTGGCGTATATTAATGAGCAAAACAGAATATTTCATTTGGTGCGAATGAAAGCAATGTTAGGTTACGGTAATATAGATAATGTTTCAGAAACAAACTTGCATTTCTAATGTGTATAAAAATAATTCGTAATTAATTTATTCGTAAGTAAGATTTATGAATCCACGATAGTGAAATAAAGTTTGCATAAGCGAAGGAGTGAAACTAAATGCATCTAATTTAATGATTTTCATCAAAAATCCATCATATATTACAATGTAATACTTGATGCGCTGTACGAAGTCTTTAAGAAATACAAAACCTTAAAATAATGCCCATGCTCTCAGATATAAAAGCTTATATTTTCACATATATTTGAAATACAGATAAATTTGCAAATCTTTTGAAGAATTAAATGTTATGATCGAAGATTCTAAAAATTTCAAAATCATATTAAAGACAATATTCTAGCAATCTAATAATCCATCTTACTGAAACTTATAAAAAGCATGGTGTATGAATGAAACTGCAACAGAATCAGGTTTGAAAATTTTGCAAATTTCTGAAATTTTTTAAAGAAAATATTAGCAAGAAAATAATAAACCAAATGTTTTATTCATTACAGTTGCTAAAATGAATAAAGCAATTTTCATTTTGAAATATATTTGAAAGTATTGCTAACGTTTTTAAGCGGAAAAACAACTTCAATTAATTGAAATTTCGATCAGAAATTTAAAAAAAAATCAGTTTTTTTTTTCTTTGAAAGAGTTTAATATTTTACTTTTCAAGTTTTTGTTTCTTTATATGAATAGAAACAATTATTAAGTTATATTATAACTATATTTTTATACAGTTACAGACATATTTTTTTATAAGATGAATTTGAAAAATGTACTTAGAACTCTCACCATTTGATTGAGTAAATCCAGAGACTAGTCCAAGTTTACAATTTTGGTGCAAAGAATTATACTAAATTTCAATCTTTATATTATTGTTTCTTAGAATGCTTTGATATGGGCACAGACGAATGAACAAAAATATATAAAATTCATCGATTGATGGATTTCCTTTATATTTTAATATGATCATAAGCTAAAACTCATCCATTTAGATTGTTACGATTTTCAGTTGCAATTCTTTCATGCGCCATGTTATAGTTAAATATATTAGACAAGTTTTATGTAAAACTTAATACACATAAACAACTTAGGTTTAAAACAACTACATAATAGATTTCATTCTTTTAGATCTCTCTTTTTCAATGTCTTGTTGTCCCAAAATACAAAAGCGTAATTTACAAAATATTTTTCAATGAATGTACTACTTAAAAGTGGACACTCTTTAAGATCTTTAAGATTACAGAATTTTTCACAATTTAAACACTTTCTTTTTGTAATAAATTTCCATAAGAAAATGCTTAAATTAAAATAAATGAACAATTAGGTAAAAGTACATTTATCATAGCTTAACAACTAAAATATAGCGAAACATTGTGAATACTTTAATCACGTTGATGAAAAAAGACTGATGTGGCTTAAGTTCTAATTAATTAGTTTCACTATGTTTCCTGTACTGAAGTTGCATGGAGATCATTCAATGATTTTACCCATTATATTTATTTCTGGTTTGATGCCAAAAATGGCATTTGAGAAACATTCCATTCCATTATTTAAATTTTCACGTCTCATGAATCTGACACGATTAATCGTAAAAATAAATGCTAAATGAAATACGAGTTAACACCCGATATTTCTTTTGAGAAATCAAGTTTGTAATTCATAATCTAGGAATCCCAGTCATTCATAAATTAACTTTAGACCACAACAACATATTTCATAATAAAAATTCTGAGAAAAAGTGACCTAATACAAATAAAATAAATAAAAAATAATTGTAAAATAATCTTAATTCTTCCCCACATATTAATCTATTTTGTAAACCTGATGCTTCAAATTTAAATAAAGAAATTTTGAAATATATATATAATATTTAAAATTTAAGTTGTCTTTTTGTCAACCTTATAATTTATTTATGCTGAAATTCAATAAGGTATAAATAAATTAATCAAGGGAATGATTTTATTTCATTTTAACCGATTTAATTAAAATTTGATTTAGACATCATTATATATAAACTTACACATGCATTTAAGCGAACTGAAATAAGTTCTACAACAGTTTCAAACAATTATTTCATGTTACTGAGATTTCACTATTTTTCATTTTGAGGATAAAAAAGTTATTAAGTTAAATTCATGCCAACAAAAATAGGGAGTGTATGATTAATAACAGAAAAATTCATTTTTCATGTCCCACACAACGAACATTTTTGTATGCAGGAGAGGAAAATAAGATATGCGTTTTTAAACCGAAAGGAAACAACAACAAAATTAATTAAAGCTTCATTCTTCTAAATCTACATGAGAGATTCATAAATTAAACATATAAAGGGGCACTTCAAGATGACAGGTACTGCAAAAGGGTTTTTTACTAAAATAAATCTCCAAAAGTAGAATTTGATATAAGACATTTTTTTTCTTTGTTGCTCACTCTCAAAATAAGCAATATTAAATTGACATAAAATTTCACTTAAAATGCCCTTATGAAGTCATTTTCATTGCAAAAGATCACATATTATTTCGATGGTTTTTTTTAAAAATCTCATTGAAAATGATTTTTGAATCATAAAATGGAATTGAACTTCACAGTATTTATAATTCAAGTCATCTTGCTCAGATGTATGTTGAGATTGGTTTGGTTGACGTATCTTGTTTGAACTTAATATACGTTAATTGCGAAAGTAATTTTACAATTAAAATTAATAATTAAAATTTCGAATACCAAGTGAAAAGGTGTCTCATAAAGAACAAAAATTTGAGAGACAAATCTTTATTTGATTCACTTCATTTCAGTTTCTTTAAGGTGACATGGTACCACAAAAAATTCTTTTAAATTTTAATTTTTTAAATTATATTTTACTTTTATGTAAAATAGTACTCTATAACACTTCCATAAAAAAGGTTTTGAAAGAATTTAATTTTTTTTTCAAAAATTAAGTTTTATTAAAAATGTTGAGCTTTTATTTAAAGCTTAGGCTTTACTCATTATGAAGATTTTTCTCCAAATTTTTTCCCAGGTTGCTATTAATATTCTACATAAAACTTAGTATGGATTTCCCCTTCCTAACAGCATTTATTTTTTATATTATTTTAATTCTAAAAAACACACAAAAAATCTGAAAAATGCAGAAATTCTGATTCTAGACATTTTTAAACAAAATTGCTATACACCTTAAAGCTAATTCCATACCAAGTTTTATAAAGCATATTTCTGAACATTCAAAAAATTTCACACCTCTACCTTCAATTTTAAGAAAGCCTCAGGCTTTTGAAATTCAGAATACGAACAAAAACACAGCACGGAGAAAAATGCATTTAAAGTTTTGTTTCATTTAAATCATAATATGAAATCTATTCAATTTGTATATAATTTTTTTACAAAATGCGATTCAAGTTATTCTAAATTGTTTAAAGTTAAAGAAATGCAAAAATTCATTGAAATATAATATTTGTATATTGAAGATATAAAGAATAGTTAACGAATGATCAAAACTTGACAAATATTTATCATAACACCTTTAAAAAATTAATACGCATATCAAAATTGAATAAATGTATATTTCTGTTATTCTCCTTGCTATTTCTGCTGTTCTGCTTGATCGATGTAGTTTGAGCATTTATTCCAATTGACACTGTGGAGAGTCTCACTGGAGTTTTGTGTCATGCGCCGAATACATCACTCTAATAGCTCATTTGATGCAAGCCTTTGGTAAATTGGCAATATTTTTGCCAAATGAGCTTCTTTTATAGTGGTTTGAATCTGAGAAGTGGGCGTGGCAACATTGTTTACTCTCCTGTCATGCATCAAAAATTCTTCAATAACTTAATAAAAAATAAAGCTATACAGCTCTAAAATTTTTCAGGCACATTTAGAAAGACTAAATTTATCATATGATCCATAAAAAAATTTCGATTTTTTTTAATGATTTTTCGAGTGCCTACCGTGTCGCATTAATCACATATTCAAAACCTGTTATGAATTTTTGCAGCAACATGTCGTGTTATTTTTGCTTTCAGTTCAAGAAGAGTTTGTAGCTTTCGTTATGGACTTAAAGTTTCAGGAATTTCCACAACTAGAAGTCACAGGGTTCCAAGCCCGGTAAATGATAAGGCTAGGAAGGGAAAAAAATGTCTCGAAATTACCCGATAATCTCCAAGTACCTTCACTTGTCTGACAGTATGGGGTTTTGCGTGTTGTATCTAACATGAAGATAATGATTCCTAAACATCCACTTTCTTGTAAAGCAGAAATGACTTGCTGCCCTAAAAAAATTACAGAAGCTAGCAAGCGAGATGGGACACTTTTTATACCCTTGAGGAATGTTCTTGTCATAGAAAATGTGGTGTTAGGGCAAGAATAGAATAAGCAATAAAATATTTATAGTTATTATTGGAGAACTATTATGTGCAGAGTCCATATATAATATACATTGCAGTTAAGCTTAAGTGCTTTTTATTTGTGAACATGGACGAAATGAAAACAATTAGAGGAACATAAAAACAAGCCCTTTATCGGGCACATTCAAAACAACGTCTGCCTAATGAGATGCATGCAAGGTGGCGCCATTCATCAGAAATAGTCCTCAATGGATACAAGAGGTAAATGGAATAACAGTGAAATTGTCCTAAGAAATCATACATACAGAATTGCAATCAAAATACAAAGGCTGTTAGTGCATAATATTAGGGTTTGTAGTACCGTACCGCATATTAAATAGTCCTGAGAATTTACTGCTCCGTCTTGGGTGGAATACGGCTGATCTGATCACAAAATGCTCCCAAGAAAAGTCAAAGACTATTTTGGCAGAACTATATAAACGCAATCAATTTGTATGGATACCACTTTAAAATAGATCACAGATTTTCTTTCCATAGATCAAGGGAAAGACAAATGACGTGACACGACTCGAGCATTTGTACAAGAATATTGGGAATAGGGTGACATAGCAACATGGTGTTTTCAATCACACCGACTTTTCTACATTTTCGTTTGAAATTAATTTCATTCTTTCTCACAGCACACCGTACTCCCTGGACTCTTAAAAGTTAAGAATCATCTTTTTACAGTCCATTCTTTGTGATATGCACTTTTCTGAAGCCTTTCAAACATCGAAATTCTCGCAGCATAGATGCAGAAAATTTAACCATTACTTGATGATTTAATTAATTTAACATTTACTCTGATGAAACATTTTGACCAGTAAAACGCGGTCTTTCTCTAAAGAATGATTTTACGGCACTGAATACTTGTATTTTTAAACCTTACGAATTTGCATAGAGAACTTTCAACGAATAGTGTCATTTATTAGTCGAAATTAAAACTAGTATTTTTAGTAGTTTTCTTTTTTCTGTACCCCATAAACCAAATTTTGATGAAGTATGTCAACCAAAACAGATTCCACGAAGGTCTGAATAGGGTCACTTTAATTATAACCACACAGCGAGGTACATAGATACAGTACAAAGGTCCCAGTAGAGTCACGTTAATTATAATCGCACAGAGTTACATAAATACTGTACACAGTTCCGAATAGAGTCGCTTTAATTATAACCACACTGCGTTTAAATTATATTGAAGATTCGACTTAATTTTTAACTAGCATAGTATTTATTCGTTTTCACACTTTACTTTTTACCAAAATATGAGACTCTGAAGGAAAGGAGCAATGTCATATAAATAACACTTTTATAAGAATTAATTTTTAATAATATAGAATCGAAATTCCCATTAAAAATTACAATTTAATACTGCTTTTAAACCCAACAGTATATTAAAAGATTCATTATTCAGATATGTTACAATATCCATCAAAATCGCTCTAAAATAAAACAAGTTAAATAAATTAATACTAATCAGTATTTGTTAAACGTACTTCATTAAATATATTTCATTTCAAATATTTCATTATTACCATCATTAATCACAGGAACAAATGAGGATGTGAAGTAGAGCCCATTTAACATTACAACAATGTGTTTCAACTCGCATTAAAACTGATAACTATTTTCAGAATAATCATCTATACACTGTTGTGACTGCAATTCATTGAATGGATGTTTATAGAAAAAGAAATAATTTTCATTGCATTTTTAGTTTCATAATTTCAAACTCAACATCCAAAGTTCGTGCTCAATTAACTGCTTTACTCAATTCAACAACTCATTTATAACCCCTTAAGAATTTGGAGAGCTTATTTTGATTTAAAACGCAGCATTTTAAGTAAATTGAGAAATATATGTATCAAGTTTCATTAAAATGGTTCCAAATGTTCTCAATTGACTACTAGTCAAGTTACTAGGTTAAGAGTAGTTATTGCAATTTAATTAGAGAAGACTTAAATACACGAAATTTCAATATAATAGGATACAATACGTGAATTAGAATTTGTATCAATCACACTATATGAAAATGTTTTTTTTTAAAGATTTCTGCCAATTCTTCTTACTTAGACTTGATAGTTAGATTCTGAGATTTGAGTCGAATGTCGATACAGATTAATTTAGTCGAACAGTAAAAGATACGAGTTCTAAATTTCATTAAAATTTTCTCATCCTCTTAGAATTGATGCTGGTACGAATGATTATTACGGAAAATAAAAAAAAATCCTGTAGGTGCGGTGTATGATGTCCCCCCAAAAAGTTAAGTAGCGGATAAAGACGTTTTATTCTAAATAGAAACCCCAATATTCAATATACAGCCTAAGAGTACAAACATCAATTACATTTGCAGTAAACAACAGTACACAAGCAGAAAATTGCTTTTAAATAATTTAGTAAGCACAACAGTATAAATCTAAAAGTGTTGTTTCGAGCTTTGTGATTCCATTGAACTTAATTTTTTAATTTCATAATAAAACTTTGATTTTCATTCGAAAAACACAAGATGTACATGTTTGTCTTGTCAAAACACAAGTAAATTCAAGTGACTTAACACAATTGCCACTCAAACTAATTTCAAAATTCCACATACTTTTTTTACAATAGTGGCACTTAGTCTTTGTAAAAAACAGAATTGTTCTGTTCAATGTTTTAAATGTTGGTTTACATGCAAATCATTTTTTTTAAATTTTATATTAAAAGATAAATTTTTTTTATCTCAGCAAAAAAAAAAAAAAAAAAAAAAAAAATTCCTAACGCATTCAATATTGAAAAATTGTTTTAAGGCATGTATATAAAGCTTGATTCTTTTACGAAAATATATTCGATGGAATAATTTCAAGATCACAGTAACTTCATAAAATAATTTCGTATGCAATATAACATTTAACTGGATGTTATTTATTACGTTTCATTGGCAAAAAAGAAGATTCTGAAAGTTCTCCTAAACTCAACTATCTTACAATAGATTTAAAAATTAAATTTGTTATCGATTAAGCTGTAAAAAAAAAATCCGTTTTACCATTTTTTTTAATTTAAAAACCAAGCTTTTCATTATTATCGCACAGTTATTAGATCATAGATTTTCCCTTTTCTCTATTACCTCGCCTTTCTTTTTTTGGAGGAAATGAAGAAACCTTTTGTCATTGATTTTGAACACAATTCTAGATATCTCCTTCATTTTAATGATTTCCAAAGTGCTGAGTGGAATGTATGCAAATTTGCAATCATATTCAATTATTTTGAAGGACTTGCAACTACAATTGCTTCATAAGATGAATCCTTTATTTTTTTAGGCATTTGATACGATGGACCCTTTGTTTTTAAGGCATAAACAAATTTGTCAATATGCATTTGAAAGTTTTCAATAACTTAATAATTAAATCTATACGTTGATAATTAATTCAATAATGGGTTAAATCCGTAATTTCATAAAAATATGTTTATTTAGGAAACAAAGTAGAAAAAGGAAAAGGCAATGATATTTATTTATAATATACTTATTAAAAATATCCTATAATAAATTAAACTCTGCTAATAAAATAATCCCATTACGTACATTATTCTATTTCAAATATTATATGACATAATTAAAAAAAAATGGAGCACAAATAATGATGTAGTGTTTACAATAGTACGAAGCAAATAAGTAAACTAAAATAAATAGATATTTTTGAGCTAATTGTTTGAGAAATAATTCATAAAATATTCAGTTGAAAGTTTACCTCTTATTTCTCTTTTTCATGCAGATAAAATACTCATGAAATTCCATTTTAGCATAATAATGTATTTAGGTTGGCATTTATTTTTCAAACTGTTCATTGAAGGAAAAAAAAACAACCCAAATAAAGCAATGACTGTTAATGCTGAAGCAGTTAAATATATTAATAAGCTTTATTTGACCATATCGTTGGCCATATTGTTTTAATCCCCGGTTTGTTAACATAAAGTTTTGTTTTTAATTTGTATTTATCTTTCTAAAAATTTCCAAACAGTCCATTTATTTATTCATTTTTTCTCGAAAATTTTTTAACCTTAACGTTGTAGATAATCATTGAGCAAAGTTTGGTTCGTTGTGTAGGAGCGAAAGTCATTCTTTTTGACATGATAATAATTTTAGATAAGAATTCTTTTTATTAACTGGTGGATTTTCACGTAAAGCCAATGCTAAAACAATAGCAAGCTGTAATGCTTTAGATTAGACGTTTGAATTTCTAATTTATTCTATCTTTTTGTATTTGTAGCAATTTCTGAATAATGCCTTTTAAGCACAGCAGAGTTGCTTTTACCAATCATTTGAATCACTTTTACAGGGTGGTTCAAATACAATGTTTATACTATTAAAAAGATGTAATGAATGCAAAATCAAGCCAGAAGAGTAATGTGAAAGCATTATCGTAAATGTCAACAGGAAAAAATTAGAGACCAAAAGTCATCTCCTTATTTGGATTTCAAATCTAATTATCTAAAATCCAGATTTTTTTGCAGAAAGCATACAATTTATGTACCGAAATGATTAACATGAATTTTGTGTATTGAATATTTAATGGCAATGAGAGCAAATTGTACGAAATTTAAAGTATTTTCGAATGTGACTGTCGCCCTTGCATTCCTCTTGAGAAATGTGCAAAACCAGCTGGAACAATGAAAATTATAAATTGGAATAACTAAAACTTTGAGTAGTTATGAACTTGAATGCATGCAAATTCTGTCTCAATATAAAGTATTAACGAATAAAGAGTTTCCTCCCAATATTGAATTTCTCATTAAGGGGGCATTTTTAATCATACATTCCGAAGTGATTCTCATTTATGTGTTTCATACCTCTCTTAAATATTTAAACGTGAATATTCCTGCATTTGTTAGAACATAGAAACTCTTGCATTCATACATTTATATAATAAAGCATATCAGTTTCATAGACAAATAGAAATATGCAATGAAATGAAATAGGCCTCAAAGAAACGCTTTGGAACCAGTTTTCAAAAGATTTAATTTATCACTGTTCAGATTTATAAACAATAATTTTGAAAATATTTCTTTCAAAATTTCTTGTATAATCATTGGAATGGTAACATGAAGCATCAACAAGCGTCATTTCATTTAAGATATCTTGGATTACTCATTATACAATGATTATCCTTCTTATCAGCAAGTGCAATGACTGTAAAAACCTTTTTATATTTAAATATAAAATATGAACGAACGTATGAGTAAATGGCGAATTATATGCATGTGCGATACTAGTAGCTAATGAATCTTCTGAATGAATCTTGGAATACTTGTAAATAACGGTATACTTAAAGATATTTATAATATATGTAAATAATGAATCATCCGCAGCTGCAATATTACAAATAATGAGTTAGACGCAGATATTGTTATAAGTGAAGAATTATATACAGTTATTGTCCTTGTAAGCAATGTTTTATTCATAAATATAAACCTCACAACCTGAATCGCATATCATGCATAATGTTTCTATATGCAATTTCCTCCTTAAAATGAGTAAATTCATTTGATAAAGCATTACGAGTGATACGTTTTATCGATTTCTTAACGATACCTCTATTTTCCATCAAATAATTTATAACTGTTTTGCACAACAATTGCATACTTTCTTAGAAGTATTTTTCTTAATTTAAAAGAGCATGAATATATATAATTATATTTTAAACTTCAATTTCCAAGGTTTTATCTTAATTTAGCCCATAGTAAGTTCATTCTCTTATTTCTTGATACAATTCCACATTCTCTACTTAATTAATTCAAGAGAAGCTTTATAAAATTGCTGACTGCGAAACGCCGACACATTCATACGCTCCGCGTGAAGGGATGGAAAACTGTCCAGTAAGCAATTCTTTTTAAAAGAACCCTGTATTTCCCTTACTTGTGATTGACATGCGTCAGAAATCCCCATCAGAATCTTAATATATTAGCACTATGAAGAAATGTTTTCCCTATCAAAATATCACGTTATATAAGACTAGGGGTAATTTATTTCGCTTCTTTTCGACTTCTGATTTTGTGCCGCGCTGCGCCTTCTTGTAAATAATCATGCTTGCTTCCCGAGAGAGAATAAAACGAAATTAAAAATACAAAGTCTCTTCACTGCTTCGAACATGCATTCTGCTTCAACCAAAATTATGCTTGCATATATATATTCAAGATTTCAAATTCCCCCTTTTTTTAATTAGAATAAAAGTAAAAAGGCTGAAATATTTTATGTATAATATCATTCAAATTTTATTCATTAAGATGTTTCAGCTTCCAATAAACTTTAAAAATAAAAAATAAAAAGTTTGAAATTATTGCTTTCCTCTAAGCTCTCAAAAGGGGCAAGTATATGCATGTTCCTTCATTGAAAACATTTCCAATATCAGCTTCGTTCACAAGCAAGTTAAGAGAATTGACGGGTTGAAGACAATACTTAGCTTCAGGCTCGCCGACTCGATGGATTTAATCGATAGAGCACTTCACTGAATTGAAGAAATCATTCTAAGAAATAAAGAAGATGGATGTGTGATTTCTCTCCCGCCCTCAGCAACAGCAATTACTTGCAAAAAAAAAAAAAAAAAAACTAAGAAAGCAGAAGAAACTTTTCATGGAGGGTGGGATCGATTTTTTCCCTGCGTCTTGACGGAAACTGCTGAATATGTAGAAAAACCCCCGACAAAGATTTTACTCTCATCAAGTCTGGTTCCATCCCCCGGGGAAAAGAGACGAAGACAATGATGACTCTTTTTGTGCTAAGCGAAGCGAGTTCTGACTACTTAGGATCGTGTTTACAGAAAGAAGTGTATGACGGTTCGCCGTAAATGGCTAAGCATTGATGCCAATTTAAAATCCAAGGACATTTTTTCCCCTGATTCTTTTATTTGATTAAAAAAAAAGGAAATGATTATTCCTGACATTGAATTAAATTGTGCAAAGGAATTAAATATTTTTTTTTATTGAAAAATTCCTTCTTATACTTCTTTTTTATCAAGTTCTGTAACAAAAGAACAGAAAAAAAAATTCCGATTCCCAATAAGTGGAATAAAACTCTTGGTGATGTTATAACGATTTGATTTGGTTCTGGAAAAGAATTCAAATATGCAGTTTTATTAATTGAATATATCTATTTTTTGAAATACTTACAAAGAATGAAGTATTGATTTCATTTTAAAATGTTATCTCGCCCACAAGGTATTCAAAATTGAATATTCAGACTTTCCAGGGTTATTAAAGAAAATAAAGTAAAATAGAACCTTGTTGTTCATCTGAAACAAAATTAATAGTTCAAAGATTAAATTCAACACAATTAAAGGTGTTCGCTATGAATCCTGGTGGAAATATGAATGATATCGAAGGAGAATGATAACTCTTTTCACACTTATTTTTCTGCATCTGTGGTGTGAAGTTTTGAAAGACTGGAGATATGTATTTATAGTAATAGTTTTATTTTTTGCTTAAGCTACATCAAAAATCAAGTGTTTGTTCCGGCGCCTCCAACAGATAGCAACGAATTTAAAACACTTATATCTGCAGCCTTTCAAAGTTTCACATCGAACATGCTGAAAGAAAGTTAGGGATCTGTTATCTTACTGCATCGATATGGTCTGTATTCCTGGAGGGAATCACATTAAGCATAACTGCAATATAAATTTCCAATTATTATTTTTGATATACGATAAATAAAGTTTTAATTTGTTTTTAATAGTCTTGTAAAGTTAAGATATTTATTTATAAACACAATCTATTTATATCAAGGTAAATTTTTGGAATTTGAAAGTTATACAGAAGTTTTCACTACTTAGAAAGATGTTCATAGAAAGAATGACAGTTAGCCTTCAATGGCAAAACAGTGATGTCAATTTAAAATAATAAATGTCAAATTAAAATAATCTTTTTTCTTTTCGATTGTTTATATAGATAGTTCCCTGCTACTTTTTTTCCCATTTTTCCAGAAGCTAGTTTTTAAAACATGAGATATATTTAGGTACTAATAATCATGTTTAGTAAAATATTCTTAATACATCAACATTATAGTTCATTTCAATCTTTTTATTTTAGGTCAATGAATATCTGCTTTCTGAGAATAATTGATCTGATTGAATGACTTCCAATGCGGTTGAAGACAGTCTAAAATATTATTCAAGGTTAAAATTATTGGATTAATTTTGATTATAAATGGAAGATTTTTTTGCTTAAAACGTTAAGAGAGTTAAAAATATTTTACTGTATGGGAATAACAGGATAATGGCTACTACTGTTATGTCACGTTACATTCCGTTTCTAGAGCGCAAATAACTTCCGATTAGTTTGGAATGGATATGAGTGGAAAAGGAAGATCAAAAAGCGATTTTTTTAAAACTTCTATTATGAGAAAATGAGAGAAATTTTAAAAATTATATGAAATAAAATTTATGAATTTGAAATTATTTTTGCAGTTTATGAGCTTTGAAATTTTTGATGGAAAATGCATTATTAGATTTACATGTCACAACTCTTTTCTTTTGAGGGACTGCTATTTAGTATTTGGAGAAGAGTGATAATTGCGTTTTTAGTTGAGATAATACACATAAAGTATTTAATACACATAAAGTATAAAGTAGACAATCGAAGTGAGATTGAAGAAATAAGGAAACACATATACAAATACAATAAATTCACACACTAGTATAAAATGCATTATTTAAAATAACTTTGGAAATGAAAAATCAGATTTTAAAAAGAAAACGAGAAAAAATTAACGTAAGAAAAAAAAATAGAAAAGAAACGAACTATTTAAAAGAAAAACGTTTATAAATTCAGGTTAACAGGGTACAAAAATCACCGATTTAAGATAACGAAGACACATTCCTGAAAAAGAGAGAACTAAAGTAATACTTAAAAGTTCAAGCGTACGTAAAATGTTCTCTACAAAGATAAAAGTGGATAAGTTATACACATATAAATATGTATTCTAAAAATTTTAAGAATGGCAAAGATGGACATTATAATCAAAAACAATATCTGTAAAAAAGTTCAACGAAATTCAGTGAGAAAAATTTATGATGAAACATATTAAATTAAGAAGATTTAAAGAGTTCAATATTTTGTTCCAGCTTGTATATTTGCATGACGGCGACATAATTATTTCAGTATTTGATCAGTTGCTCATTGGAATGCATGGGCTGCATTAGGTTGTTCATTATTGTCATTATATAGGGATTTGAAATTAAAAGCCAAGATATTTCATGAACATTTGATGGATGTTTAAAATGGTTGGTAGAAAGAACGTTGTGAAATGGAAAGGAGAATCTATATGAATGTTACAAAGTGAACCATAGGATTTTTCTTATTAAAGTCTAATAGTATAAATAAAAAGTTTGGAAGAAAAGAAAGTTGTAATCAAAGCCAATTAAAATAATTAAATCTGGAGATAATTATTGCATTACCCCACTATTTCAAAAATAAAAATAACCAGATGTTTCTTTATATTCGTTGAAATATTTACAGTATACAAGAAATCAAATGTATCAGATGTTTCTTTATATTCGTTGAAATATTTAACATTATACAAGAAATCAAATGTATCAGATGTTTCTTTATATTCGTTGAAATATTTACATTATACAAGAAATCAAATGTATCAAAAATTGATAATTGCAAGTAAATAATTAAAAAAAATTATGGATTATAAAAATAATTAAAAATATTTACCAGTAGACATTCATATATTCATTGAAATAAGAATTTCACTTTATACACATAAAAACCGATTTTTCTAGAGTTTATTCTTTAAAATATTTCCAGTTTCAGTAAATATATTCGAAAATTTTGCAATAATATCCGAATGAGTTTGTTTCAAATTTATCTCTTTCGCTAGATTAAATTACTGAAAAATGCAAAATTTATCCATACGAGAAAATAAAAAAAAAAACTCAAAAAACGCTTTTCACAAAATTAGAAATTAATAAAATATAAAACTGAAAATTTTCAGACTTTTTTTATCTTCATAATATTTGCTTTACGAATAATTCTGGTAATTTCTGGGTAGATTTGCAGAAAAACTTACCTAATGCTTGATAATTAAGGTAAAAAACTATATTCGTATTTGCGTACACAAAAAGCCCATGTTTGCAAAAAAGATTCGCATATTCCAGAAAAGATACTAATCGAGTATAAAAAAGAACACGTTCTCATTGTAAAGAACTATCATTGCCTTATGAAGAGTCTTCTCACAGAACGCGAGAAGGATGCAGCAATCCTCAGCAATCTCTCTCACACTTCATTAATTAACCCTATCTATGTGCGCTTCGGTTCTCCCTGCATCAAAGGCCTTGCTTATTTTATTTCCACCAATTCATGGAGCTCATTAATCACTATAAAGGTGTCCTGGAAGACAATCTCTTTACTTAACTCGCACTCCAACAATGAATTGCTCTGATGACAAATAGATTCTTGATGAGAAAGAAAGTAATCCAGTTTAGGTATTTTTCTTGCACTCAGCGAGTAAGTAATCTTTACTGATTTTTGTTCATATTTTGTTACTTAACAAATGATTCTGAATTGTCTCAGAGTATAAAGCAAAAACATTCTTTAAATGAAAATAAAATATCCTTTATTATTTTCTTTTTAACGAATGTTATTTTTAGATTTATTGTGCTTGAATTACGATACATGGAAATTCTACAAGGCATTATTAAGCCTTCAATAACCAATGTAAATGTGTTGCAACTACTGTGTTTTCTAATTAAAAATAGCGTAATTTTTAAAGAGCAGTAGGGTATAAGTTGAGTTACTTGAGTTCTTTTGTTCATTAATGCTAGATTCTCTATGATATTAATTCATGTTCATGTCATATTCATTAAGAAAGCTGCATAAATTCAATTTTGAAATCAAACGCTCTTTTTTTAAAAAATGAAAAGTACGCATTGTCACTCCCCGTAGCACAAAGGGATATAATGGACAATGAAATGTTAGAGGAAGTATACAGTTTTACCTTTCAGTTCCTTTAACATTTAATCCTAACAAGGAAGTCTCTGAAATCACTTGCTGTTATTAAATACAAATGGTTTAATATTTAATCATTATAATCTATTATACTTTATGTTATATATGTTAAAGTTACTGTGATTAATCCGGTGATTATTTATCATTGCTGGTGATTATTCAAAATCACCACTAAACTTATTATTGATTGTGAATAATCGCCATTGATGACATGAATAATCACTGGTAATTACACATAGCCACCAATATATTGCATTTGACTCAACATATATAAGATTTATATTTTTCCAGTCCTGCTTAGTCATTCAAAAATGTTCATGTAAATTGTTTAGGAAGGATTGCATTTTCGAATAGTCGTAAAGAATTTATAGAACACTTATATTTTCTAAAGAAAAATTTCATTTCTTCCACAATAATTTAATGAACAACTAAAAGAATACATAATTTATGATATGTGAATTAAAATATAAAAATAACTTATTTAAGTTCGAATTTTGAAAGATCGAATTCATGACTTCACGGTTCTTGGTGAAATTTTGTTAACTGCTTTGTTTCAAATCATTGTCAACTGATTTCCTGGATGAATCTTCCTTAAGTATTCAATTCCAGAGGTAATGCAATTTTCCTCAACCAGAGTGTTAAAACTTTTGATATATGGCTACAAAGTATTTAAAAATGTACCCAAGAGACAAGGGATTAGCTGCACCTAACGAAGGATTAATCTCTCCAAAATTGTCGTCGTAAAGATTTTCTCGCTTCCAAATATAATACTCCCTTGGAGGCAATGGCGGATTTAGGCATTTATTGCCTCAGGCATCACACATTATGAGTCTCCTTTTTTCATTAAGTAGTCAAGTAAGTTTTTAAATTTAATGAACATGTTAATGACTTATTTTGAAGAATGTCGGTAAACAGTAAGAAACTATTTTTTTTACGGAAATGTGATTTTTTTAAATTTAATTTTTATAATGTGAGAACAGTTTTTTTTCCCTATAAAGACGTTTGAATTTTGTTCATATTTTGGGAAATTAGATTGATTTTTATGTTTGTATTTATATATGTTTAAATACTATTTTGTTTAATCTATAAAAGCAATTTCCCCGATTTCGTATTTTTGGTTGAATATTTATACATAAAAAAATTCATAAATTAAAATTTAATACATACTTTTGTTAAATTTCTTATATTAATTTCTGAATATGTTCTGCAGTTCTGTACTAGATAATAAGTAATCTATTCATTTTGAAATATTTTATAGCTGCTTTAATACATTGCATTGCGAAAACAATGGTAATTCTTACAAAAAACCATTTTTAACTTTTTGATTTATATTAGAAACTAGGTAATACATTTTAAAAGCTATCTCCAAATTTTAAGCAAATCTAAACTAAAAAAAATCTCTAAATTAAAAGATCCTATACTTTTCTTAATCTTTTTCTAATTTAAAAACATTTTGTCGTTTAACTGATATATTTTGATTTCATATGTTTTATTTCATCTTTTTTATGTAAAAATTCAAAAATATAACAGATTTAGAGCGTTTATCAAAAGAATTATCCGAACTTATTCCCATAACACATTTTTAATTTAAGTAAGTTTGTGAAAATATATTGTTTTATTTACTTATTTAACTATATAGCTCGTTACTATTTGTGCATACATTTTATATTTACCAATTTCAGTAAAAACTTGAAGTTTATAAATATTGCAAAAAATTAATTTAACTAAATGAAGAAGAAAGAATCTTGATTAATCAATTTTTACAAAGTGTTTATATAATATTAATATTTTATTATTCTTAAAATTTGTCTTTAATACAAATTCATTTATTTGGCAAGTAGGATAGTAATGCTTTTTTTTTTCAACTGAACATATGTGTCCTTTTTCAATCCAGGGGCCCTAAGCATTAAACTCCATTCTGGCTTGCCTGAAATCCGCACTGATAGAGGACTATATTCCTTACATATCAATGATTTTTATTTGAAAAAATCGAAAATTGCAAATTTTTAATGAAATAATAAAATATATAAAACATAAGCAGTAAACAATGAATTTGAGCAGTTAAAAGCATTTGGTCAAATATTGTTTAGAAATATTTGGAAAGTTATTAAATACTTCAAATATACATGAAGAACCTATCATAAAATACCACATAAATGTAGAAAATGTGTCATTTTTTATTGGAAACTGGATTTTCAATATGCATTATAAAGGCAGCCACTAAACTAATAACAAGTCTAATACACTTTCAAACAATGACGAAAACTTAATGTACAAAAGATTTATTTTATTCAATTACCGATTCCATTTATAATTTTCCATTTCTAACAACATACTAATATTTTACGAGGAAAAACAAACAACAGACAAAACACATCCATTATCAAATTACATAGAGATATCAGTTGAGTGGACTAGGCCAGAATTCGAAGGCTGTAAAGCAGATTTGTTTATGGCCATAATGTCGGATTCAGCGGGCGACACCATGTCGCCGCGTAACTTTTATACAGATGGGTCGTTCATCATGAATGAATGAACACCAGGATAAGAGCTCTTTTCTCAACAGAAATTGTCATCCTCTTAATATCCAAAGTGGAATGAGTATTTGTGGTTCTTTAACATGCGGGGATCTTTAAGGATATTAGGCGGATGCTCAAGAAACTAAGAGAAAAACAGTTGCTTGCATTAATCGTCTGATTTCCTACCGTTCCTTACATGCATAGAGAAAATATTGTGATCATAAGAAAATTTCATTTCTCGCTTTTTCACGCTCTATAACGCGCTCTCTGTTATAGATATTATGGTATTGGAAAATGTTTTTGTGTTATATTTATGTACTAGTCTATTTCATTGCTCAAGTGTACTACAGGTTCTTGAAATCTACTTGCGTCAATAAATCAAACAGTTGAAATTATTTAAAATTAATAATGATATTTTCTTCAGTCCTTAATTTGTAATTCATTATTACTAGAATTAAGGAATCACAAAATTATTTTTCTCAATTTCATTACGAAATGGCGAGCGGGAAATGAAAATATTAAAATATTATTTTACTACAAAAAAAATGTATATAAAGATTTTAAAATTAGCACATCAAGAATAGTGTAAAAAATATAATAATTTTAATAAGATTTTCTAATAAAAAATCAAGTTAAATAAAGGTCTATAAAAACTAAACGACTCGAGTAGGTGAAATTCAGCATCTAGCATGTGAAAGGTTTTGTAATTTTACACCTAAAACAAATTTTCGCACAGACTATTTTAGGGGCTGCACCATCTTATAACATAAAAAAAAAAAAAAACGTAAATTGCATTTCGGCGCTTGAAATATGAAATATATTGTTCTTCACTTTTGTCATTGAAAATAAATTTGGAAACAAATGTGATAAATCAGGGAATTATGTTACACGACGGTCAAATTAAAATTATTGAACATACGAAGAATTGAATCTTAAGACAGCGTAATAATAATTTTCTACCGACGTTAATTCCAAGACTTCGGAAAACATCCATACTATGGCAAAAATCCTCGAAAACTTACAAATATATTTTAGACATATTTACTGATACCAATACAAAATATGCGGTTTAGTAAGATATAGAGAAAATCTTTTACGATACATTATACGTGTCATAATTTTATAGGTATATTAGAGAATTGAGGGAAACTATAATTAAAATATATTTGTTACGGTAAATGGGATAAATACGGTGTTTATGAATAATTACCAGTGATTAATCATAATCATAATTAAAGTTATTGGCTATTATGAATAATCACCAGTTTATTACAATTACCGTAATGCATATATATTGTTCACATATATGAGACTTTTGTAATACGTTCTTCAGTTTTATTGTTTAAATATTTCTTTAGAATTCGAGAAGACGTTATTTAAATATAATCAATCAAAAAATATTCTATTCAGTCAAAAGAATCTGAAGGTTATGTTCAACTGAAGTAGTTTTTATTTCATATATTCAAGATGTAGAAAATTAAAATTGTAATTTTGTAAATCAAATAAATGCTCAAAATGTTAACTTTAATATATATGAAATATTTTTTACTTGAAAAAAAAGATAAAAATCTTTAAATTCTTATAAGAAAAGATACTCTATTCGCATAATCTTTAAGTTTAGCTGGGATTTAAAGTATTGATTTTCGATAGCTTTATAAAGAGAGCACGGGCTCAAAATTTGATATTGGAAAAGCAATTTTGCAGATGGTTGCTTTGATGTGAACTTTAAAAATTCTGTAACATTTCTGTTATAAATAAATAAATAAATTTTGAAATAAAATAGACAAGAATGTATATGGATACAGTTTAACAAAAATATGCTTTCTGAATAACAAGCATTTTATATAAATGCGATAATATTTGATTCCAAAATACAGGGATACGATAATACCAAGTGCAGAATGTATTTCGAATACGTTTGTGTAATTCTGAAAAGACAAAGAATAATGTTTGTCTATATAAAAAGTTAGTCACTTCAATAATAAATATTTTGTATAAAAAATGTTTCATTATAATTGCATTCTGAAATGCAGCGCACACTTCAGTGTTAAATTTAATTCGAAAAAAGTTAAAAACTTTCTTTAAATCCTGGATGCAGTTTTTTTATAATTAGCTATAGAACTTTAATCTGATTATATTTGAAGAACAGAAGAGAAAAATTACTAACTGCAGATCTGCAAATGGGCAAAAGACCAACATAAACAATTAAATGTTTAAAAAAATTGATGGCAAATCTGATTAAATTAATGTGGAGGTCATTTTGAAAATGCTAAACAAATTGATAAATGCAAAGCAATATATTAAATGTTATTTGATAGCCAAAAATCGGTAATATTTTAGTCTTCTTGAATTAAAAAATAGTTAAAAATTAATTAAATAGATAAAATTATATAAATAATTTTTTTTTCCTGAAAGAATATCCTCGTTAAAATTGTGCAACTGATTAAAAAAATAGTTTAAAAAATTTAAGGAAATAGATATTTTTTTCTTAAATGAATCTTCTCGTTAAAATTCTGCAAATTAGTTAGCAAAAAAATAAGTTTCAAATTATCATCATGTGGTTAGAAAATAGGAATTAATCTAATTAAACTATTAAAATGAATTGGTTGATCAAATTCAACATTTTAAGATATGATAAATTGTGTTTGGTTTTGTCTATTTTTTTCCATCGAATATCTCAAAACAGCAATTTTGAAAGAAAAAAATCATCCGTAGTATTTTGTTTGAAAAGTTAAATACATAGCACAAACGCCATTATTCAGAAGTCTTTCACAAAATGCACTAATTCTCCAACTGAATGAATTCCTTACGCGATTTTTAGATTTACCAATGTTGCATGCAAAACATTGCATTCCGCAATGCATTTTTAAGTTTTCTGTCTCTCAGACATTGTTTACTTTGCAGAGTCTAAAGCATTATAAATAACTATGATTTGTTATAAAACATCAAAGTAGTATGTGCGGTGGAAAGATTTTCGAAAGTTTGTTGGACGAAAGTATATTTCGAAGGCATAATTTTTTATCCGTTGCTCCTGCAAGATTATTCTTCTGAGGTTTGTTACATTTTATCTGTTTTTCTGTCAGGAAACACGTAACAAAATTTAATGCTACGGATGATGGGAAACTTCAGGCCCTCAAGAAAGAAAATAATAAAAGGAAAAAAAGGTACAAACTGTGTTTTTATAAAATATTTTTTCTTGTTTCTATCAATTAATATATGGTACATGCTATGTACCATAGGTAAGTTCAGCTAAATTAACTTTTCAGCAAACTCGTACATCTTTTTTTTTTTGAATATTAGCATTCGAGCAGGGTCATTATGACTTCAAAGTAGCATGCACCTACTCCTTATTTTATTGGATATTTGCATACAAATAAAATATAGTAAAAGAATATGAAAGTTTTCCCCGCAAATATGTTCTCTTTAAGGCACAAATGCCTTTTTTAACTAAAAAAATTCGAAAGTGGACATAGCCCCTTTTCCTTCATACATTTCATATATTCATTCCCATTTCCCCGTTCGATTCGAATAGAACTTTTCATTTTTTAAATAAATATTTTTTTTTTCTCTATAAAATATTGAAACAATAAGAAAATTTATATTTTACATACAGTTTACATTCGATATCTTTTGGAAAAAGCTTAAGCATATAACTTTGAAAATTCATAACTTTTATTTTCCATTTCTTTCTATGTATTTACTCAAAACACTATTATCCTTCCTCATGCAGAATAAAAGGAATTTTTAACATAAATTTCAAAACAGTTTTATTCGTATTATAAGAATGTATTTTATACAAGGATTTGAAACATTTTTTCATGTGTCAATTTATTTCTAGTTCATTCATAATCTGCATTTTGTTCTGATTCTGTATCATGATCACTTTAAAATATTTCTTCACTATCTGATGAATCTGAACTATTATCTTCACTATCAGTTGAAACCCTTGCAAGATGATCTCTGAATCTGTGCTGTTTACATTCATACGTTCACATAGCCATAACGTTAAATCAATTTCAAACGCTAGCACACGCAGGAGTCAATTTAATCCCAAGCCTCCAGCAAAAAAATGAGATACATTGTCTCATTAATTATTGGTATTCTAATTTTCTTCTACTAGCTCTCCGGTGAAAGTATAAGATTTTAGTTTAGTTTTATTAACATCCCGTTTTTAAAGCAACACTAGGACTATTTGGGGACGGACCTCGTAATTTTGAACCAAGGTCAGATAATGAGGACGACACCTGAGCTGGCATCCCCCACTCCATCAGCTGGAGAACGTTTAGCCCCAACAGATTTAAAATATCCCAGACCCGTTTACAAGACGGTCGTTCGGTGGAATCGGGTCCCGAACCTAAAACCCTCCAATTCCGAAGCCGAGACCTTACCACCAAGCCACCACGGCCCCTGAAGGTATAGGAAGTAGCAGGTGTAAATATTTATAGATTCCTAGAATATCTAAACAAAAGAGAAAGGATGGGCTAAAAAGACTCAGTGTGCTGACGAGTTAATCTTGAATACATATTTATTTTAACTTTACATAAGAATATCAGTTACATATTCTAACTATGAGATTATAATGTTTAGATTAGATGTAGAGGTTATTTTTTGGCAAATGTGCGTTTGATTTACTGTAATATAATTTTTCAAATAATTATAATTTTTTTTTCCTTTTAAGACCCTATTAGTGGAAGAGAGCAAATATTTGGTGATTAATGGTTGAGATTGGAATATTTTATTCAAGCTCATAAAAATATTCTGAAGCATTGCTTGAAATTGAATATAATTTTTTAAATGATTAAAAATTTCAGAAAATATCGAATTACTTGCCAAGATAGAGGCACCCAGGACAAGAAATTAAAAACATATTGATCTAATTGATAATGGAAACATGATAGGGTTAGGCTAAAACAACGTAGTTCAGTTGCTAGATTAGAGTACACAAACGGTAAGTGATTAAATTTTAATAATTATTACTAATTTCATTCCATGGTAAACGATTAAATTGTAATATATTATGTAACAATCTAGCTAGAAGTTAATAATATCTATTTATCTTTGTAAGAAAAGACTACTACGTATTTTTCAAATTACTCGTTCATTTAGTTTTATAGACAGCTCAGTGAGAGATTTAATTTATATAAAAGGTGATTATAAGAGCGTGATTTTAAATTTAATGTACGTGAGGCAGACAATTATTTAAGGTCTTTTAGATTTTTTGGAGTTCGAATTGATTATAATCTATTTTAAGATAATTAATGGAGGTTTTCAATTTCTCTTTTTTTTTAATTTTCTTGGTTGTCAAATATAAATTTATCCAAATTCAATATTTTATTTGAATAAAGTTCAATTCTTTCTCTTATTAACTTCATCTTTTTAACTGTAAAAAAAAAATTAAAAATTAAAAACTGCTAGGTTCTAATATTGAAATTCAATCTTTCGATAATACAGAATTTAGTTTAAAAATGAAGATGTATTCTAGGTCTAAATTACTATATTTTATGAAAATTTAAAACTGTTCTATCAATTTATTCAAATTTTATAAGGACATTTATTCATTTTTACCGAAGTTTATTAAATTTGACTTGACACGAGAATGCAAAAATATAATTTTTTTAAATAATTTTCCACTCATTTCTTATGCACAATATTTGCACAGTTATGTACAATTGCGTATTCCCTGTGAAAATTGCAGTGTTTTATTTCATTTATAAATTCATTATAAACAAATCTTTTTATTTTAAATAAATTCCAATATTTTAGCAGAACATTAGGTGATTGAAATGTCATAAAAATAAAGTACGAGGTTTTATAAGAGTTACGAAAATAAATTAAGAAATATACTACAAACCAGAAAAATTAAAAATTAAGCATTTTGGGAAAGGTCGAAAAAAGTTTCTTTTAATCAAAAATATAGAGATTAAAACTAAACCATAAAAGCCTACGGCGCTATAAACAGGAGAATGAGGAAATTAAAAGAATGAATGCTATGTAAACGTAATTGACTGAATATTTATTTGAAATTAAAAATATATATTGAAAATGATTTAAACTCCAACTTTGCATAAGATTCTATATTGCATTACCACTTTGTTTAGACAGAAACTGTTTAATTAAAAATATTTCTACTTTTTCATGGACAAAGAAAATTATTTTTAAAAAAACTTTTTATTTTCATTTTTTATTCCCATTCTAAGATAATTCGTTTTTTTTTAACATTATTAAGAATTTTGAGTAGAAAGGAAAGGGGGGTAGGTTGCTTATAATCATTGTTTTTGCAGGCTTAAATAAATGCAAGTATAACCAACAGGAGTTGTCTCTTCAAGATTTTCTGATAATTCTTGAATAACAGTATTATCTGTCTATCTCGCATAAAACTGTGTGTTCTGTCCAAGTCTTGAACACTACGAATGCTTAATTTCCATTTTCACACACAATTCAGAGTTTGATACTTTGTAGTGTATTAATGAATATTAATGCATATTAGTTTGTAAAAATAGCATGCGGGGTAATAGTTAAAAAAAAAACGATCTTTAACATGAATCTAAAGTTACAACTGAAATCCAGCTTGAGATATTTGGCATTTATGGCGCTTAAAGGGTAAAAATGCATGGATCAGAAAATGAAATATGCATTTTCGGATATATACATTTCCCAAACCTTTTACAAATATACATTTCCCAAACGATTGCAATCAAAATTTAATACGGAATTGCAACAGCAATCACAAGATCACATACCATATTTCATTCCTTTAAGCCAATGCGCTTTTGCATTATATTACTTTCACAAGCATGAGAAAATAAAAATTGATAGACAATCAGCACTTCAATAAATTTAATACGAACTACATTACCTAGAATTATACATTACCTAGAATTATACATTACCTAGAATTATACATTATAGATTTATACGAATCTACATTATTATCTTCAACTAATCTTTTCCATTTTATTGATATCGTATTCATTTGCATTCGCACAACTAGACTGACATAATTCCTTCGAATGGATTTCGTTTAAAGTAAGATGCAAATCTATGAATTTCGTGTAAAGATCATATACCAGTTTTCATATTTCTATCTGAAGGCATTTTTGAATTATTATTGACAAAAAGACAAACATAAAAAAAATGTTCTTCGGATTCAGTTGGATGAAAAACTAACAGTAGCCAAAAAATCGAGTTCAAATTTTTTTAACTCTTAAAATACATTTTCCTTGTATTCAATGGATACAATAAAGTAACATTTTATACATTTTTGTGCTTAAGACTTTAGCAAAAATAAATGAAAAATAGCAGAATGAAAAAAAATCATACTCATAGTAAAATGAAAATTTTCCGTGATCTTTTTGTCACGATGCATTTCTGAATCAAATGTTAATAAGATAACTTTTGTTTTTCCTACCTAGATCTCTTACTGATATAGGGAAAAAAAAAACTCTACATTATCTTTCATTTCTCCGGAATTTCATTACAGTTTGATGTTCAGAGCTTTCTCTGACCTCGACATTTTACTTTTTTTATGACGGAAATGCAGTTAATTTTTTTTCTCTCTCCAAATGCCGGCCAAATGAACTTGTAATTTCCATTTTCTTCTCCCTGCTTTACGCTATTTTTTCCTTCTCAAATTTATTATCTAGTGCTTTATCAACTTTTTATTTGTCATTACTATTTTTAATTATATTGAAAACTGTACTTCAATATCACTTTATACAATAAAATAAAAAATATACGATTTTAAGAAAAAATATAACCTTACGCCATTAAAATGTATTTAAGGGCAATATCTTCATTCGACATGCATAAATATTATATCATATTTAACCATTTGCACTAGAGAGGTGACTCAAGGTCACAATTCCCGACGGTGCATCAATTTTAACGCTTTATTCCTTTATTTTTCAATTTTGATTGCTAAAAATACCTGCAGAATGGTAAAAAGATGTAGATGTAAATTAACTTTTCAGGTAAATTCATTTTGAAACAATTATATATATATATTTATTTTTCGGAACAATAAACAAGCCCTTTTGTTAAATCCATAATTTTGCATTGAATTACTTTACCTAGTGCAAAGGGTTATTAAAAATGTTCAAATACAGCATATTTCGAGAGAAATTTAAAATGTATAAATTTCGATTCTTTGTTAATCTTATTGGAAGTGAAATTCCATTGAATTCGTCATTGAATGCTGCAATCATTAATGGCCGAAAATTTCTGTATATTGATACAGATTAAATTAGCTGTTAACATTGATTATTGCATACTTGTTGCATACAATTTTTTTTTCAGTAATTTATAGTTGTAGATTATAAAACAAATAATTCATATGTCAGTAGAATATTTTTGTAAGAATTTGGCATCAAAACTCAAGTGTTTGCGTACAAATTTTGTATTTTTTTATATATTGATTTTATCATTTCAAATTTTAAGGCTAACGGTAAAAATTGCCTATATAAAAATAAGAATTCAGATTTAATTATTTTAAATCTTTGAGTAATCATTGCTCTTTTTATAAATCTCAAGATGTGAAGATCACAGTGTTATTTAAAGTCACATAGCAATTGTGCTGAAATATGAGCAAAAATCATTGGATTTGATATTTGTCCCTTGTTTTATTTTTTCCCAATACATATTCTGTAGATTGAAATGTATGGTTATTTGCATATATTCGTATTACTTGATAGTCAGCGGCGTTGTATAAGGTCAAAAATTACCAGTACTGCGAAACATATTTATCAAGAAATTTGAAAAACAAACCCTGTTTTATCCATAGGTATTTTAATTTCACGCAGGGTTATATACATTTCATTTGAAAAATATTAAATAAATATGATGTAAATTCCATGTAGTTTTGCTACAGAAAATAAAGTGAATGATAAAGTGATGATTTAGCAAATAAAAGTACCATAATCTCCACACCCTGCACATACTTATAACTTCACCTGTCTCCGCTATATAATATTAGGCCAAAAAAGAATATAAAATAAAATGCAATATAAATTATCTACTATGATCATAGATTCTAACCTGTAATAATTAATAATATTTGATACTTCCTTTATAAAAATATATATCGAAACATTTTAGTAAATTATCATTTTTGTTTTACCTCAAAGAGTGGAACTTGATACCAGAAATTGAATATCGAATAATTAAAATGTTTCTGCCCAGACAGCGAGAATCAAAATTTAAACTCACAAACGATGGTTGTGAGACCAAATTTATAGAACGAAGGCAAAATTTATATGGGATTGAAAAAAAGAATCCATCTGCCTTGTTTCAAACTGGTGCTGGTCTGATTGCAGCACTACAGCCTCTAAACTGACAGCCCCTTTCGTCAATCCGTTATAAACCCTATCGACTCTCAAGCTACCCACAGGCTATCTCCTTTTTGCCTTTACCTTAATTGTTGAGTAACTTCCTGCCTCTTTTAAACGTTTTAAGAGCTTTTTTTGTTCTTTTTTTTTTCGTTGATCATTGTATTCGCTCTTTGTTTACTTATAATATAAAAAAGGGCATATGAATATAAAAATGCGAAAGAAAATTATATTTAAAACCAATAGGAGTGATCGTTTTGAAACTTTCTGTCACAGTCTTAAAACTTTTTATCCCCCATCCACCAGCATGGAATTGGAAACCTTGGATAAGGCCGCAAATACTTTGCATGGCATTGATGTACGATAGTTACGAAATATAGATTTATGACTTGAAAGTAGAATTTTTATGGAATCTGTTGAAAATATGCATTGTGGAAGTCTTTTTGCCAACGGAATGACACCGAAATTTGATACGGAACTACAATTGTAATTAAATATAACAAATCGAATTTCTTTGATTTATCTACTTAGCTCCTTTCCATAGTCTTATATATCAAAAGTCTTATATTAGTTCCAAGTCCATATATCAAATTTCACACACCAAATTCAAAGCTTTTATGAGTTATGTCCAAAGACAATCAGATATAATACCAGGAAGATTTTTTTCGGTTATAGGCATGTCTGAAGCATGAAGATTCGTCAAAATCTCTCTTTCGAATTTTTCAAAAATTACAATACAAGTTCTATACTTCGTGTACTAAAAAATTAAAATGCTACTTCAAAAAATAATTTCAGGGTATATAGCAGCTTTATACTCTTTAAAAAGTGCTGCCGCTGGCAATAGCGGATTAGGAGAGAGGAGTTTTCCTGATCAATTTAAGTCTTTATTAAAAACATTGAGGAATTTATCTTCATACATTTTTAATCTCTTCTATTTTAAATTTTCCCTTATATACAAACCGTAATAACGTTAAGTCCTCTACCAAATTCTTCTTCAGATTCTCAGATTAAAATTTAAATTTTTACCCTTCTTTTTTTTAATAATAAACAGACGCTTTTAAATGCAGCTCTTTAAACATATCCATCTAAAGTTTCAAATATATATAGAATCCTGCGTCAAAATTTATACCCACAATATATCTAAAAGAAAGAAAATTAATATATGTTTTATATTTTACAAGATTATTTTCATTTACTTAAAACCATAAACATCTCATGATATTGCAGCCAATATTTATATTGGGTATTTTAATTTATATTTGAATATCTCAAAAAACTCAAGAACACAAACAATTTTGTTTCTAAGTAAAATGGAAATTTTTCAGGATTTTTTCGTTTATGATTAGCATTTATATATACTTCGTCTATGTATCTATGGGTATTGAGAATTTTGCAAGAAAAAGGAAATTTCTTTTAAAAATAAAGAAAAGAAAGCCTTTTATTCATTTTTTTAATTAACAAAAGCGACTTGTTCTTAAAGAGGTCTTGGTAATTCTTTGTTATAAATTTGATTTTTTTAATAAAAGCATATAATTACTATAAATTAAATTTTAAATCAAATAACTAATTGTGAATTCTAATAGAAATATTTAAAAAAAATCCAACAGCATCTTTCTAAGAAGTGATCAACAAGCAATAGTTGATATAAAATATTTTAATGCATAAAAAATGTAAAAAAAATTTTTACACATTTAAAAAATATGTTAAACATTTTTACACATTTAAAAAATATTTAAAGGAATTTAAATTACTTCCCTAATAGCTCAAAATACACAACAATGTTGTTCAAAATACCTTCTTAATAGTATATATATTTATATCATTGAATAACCTCTTGGACACAGCGTACAATATCTTGCGTTATTAGGGAAGATTATATACAATTTCTGATATCTCTAAAGTTAAAAAAAAAAAAAAATGTTAGAAGCATAAAGATTTCCGAAAAACTATTTGTACTTTAAATAACTTCCAAATTAAATAAATCGAAAGTTCACCAAGAACTGTTGAGTGAATCTGAGATATTCATTTTTAGTATATAAAGTCAAAATGTTATAAAAAATATTCACTTTTATATTTATCACAATCTGTTAAGAAGCTACAATTAATAAAACATTACTATTGATATTAAATAAAAAATAAATTACTAAAAGTTTAAGGAATTGTTTAAAAACTTTTTTTGCTTTTTTTTAATAATATACCATTTATCATTTTGAAAATTTATCGAGAAGTAAACTGTTATAATAAATAACATTTTATGCGACTAAAATATTTTCTGCAGAATGCAGTATAAATTTGTTAAGAATAATTATTCAACTATCAAAACCTCTTTACTCTTTGCATTCGAATGGTGACTCGCAGGCTCCATTCAAGACGATGCATCATTTTGCAGCTATATTTAATTATTTTTCAAATTTGATTATTAAAAATACCTATAGAATGGTAAAAAAACGTAGATTAATTTTTCGGGGAAATCCAACTGAAAACAATTATATATATTTATTTTTGGAGCACTAAAGAAGCCCTGGTATTAAGTGAATAATTATGCATGGAATTACTTTTCCAAGTATAAAAAAAGATAATTAAAAAAGTAATTTTTCAAAAATAATTTGATAAACATATTAGTTTATAAATTTCTAAGTACACTCTTTTGTTTATTAATTTGATTAGTGTGCCAAAAAAATTTGATACAAAATAGATTACTAGCCTCATTTATCTTTAATACATTATAAAACAAACGTTCTTGCTTATCTGATGAGATCTGTTTGATAAATATTAAAAATCAGAACTTGACATAGTGAAAATTTTACAAACAATTAAATAACATTTAATTTTGCCAAGCTCAAAAAGTCACAGGATCATTTTCTGGATTATTTTTCACAATTTTTAGCTTCTGAAAAGTATCAAACACTAATTCACGAAAGCGCTATTTGGGAAAGCAATTAAAAGCCACTTACCATGAGGAAGAGTGAGGAACAATTGGCAGACAAAAAGAAGAATCTCCTTCCCGTAGCGTCTCATCGTGGTCTTTGCTTGCGTCCAAATTAACTATTAATGCATCACAGAAATGCCTTTATTTTGATACATAACGAACATCCTGTATTTGAGCAATTTTATTTATGCACAGTTTAGCACGCAGATTTCAATAATTGAGAGAGCATTCTCTGCATACAAACATTTTCTCAAAATTTTAATTTATAACTTAATATATTTAGTCAAAATGGAGATTTTGATGTCAGATTGATTCTCGCCAGAAAAGAAACAATCTTAATATGGAAAATGGATGCAATTACTTTTTATGAATATATATTATCTTGGAAATGAACAGTTCAAAAGATATTGCAGCATACATATAGTCCTGCGCTATTAAAAATTAGGATGTTTCCAATATAATTTTATTTTTTTTATTTTCATTCACTGTGAACTTAAGTTCTATGAATTTTAATGCATGTTATCAGTTCACTTCCCTTTATATTGCAGATTGGGAGCGAAAAAATTGTTCTAAAATATAAAAATATCCAAAGTAAAGCATCAATTTCTATATACTTTTTCTTGATAATTATGTTATAAATATCCTGGGGAGCACCATATATTGAAACATGATTGCATTATAAACAGACTTAGGAACGTAAATTCCGCATCATTTCTTCAAAATATTAGCATGTCTGCATTTTTGAATGTCAATCATATTTTTCTTTTTATATTTCTGAACTCTTATTATATACAGAAGTATTAATATTTCAGTAAAAGTTGCATAATGCTAAATGAATTTAATTGTTATATCTTTTTTACATCTGAAATCTCATTTAATACTTTTAGGCAGCAGATAAATAATTATGTTATTATATATTTTATTATATTGTATTTTATCCAAAAAGACTAAACATTCTTTAAAAATTTCTGCACTTTGAGTTATTTATCAGTTTAAAATTTCTAGCAAACTTCAACAACTCCTTTGGCCCAAATGACTCAACTGCATTCAAGCACGCCTTGGGACACAGAAAAAACAGTTTAATAGTTGCTATTTCACAAAACTATCAGTTTTAGGAAATTTTAATAGTTGGAGGCGCTATAACCGGTGTTGGCGCAACACTAATCGACTACAACGACACTGAAGGACCTCCTCCTCTTTCCAAACTAACAACTAAACTCAAAGACAGAAAACATCCGGGGTGAGGATCTCGTGACGTATAAACTGGTCAGTTTTTTTGATAAATAAAACGTACGACGCCGCAACATATGAGAGACAGCATCTTGCAGGATATCAGGCAGAGTCCGGCAAATATGGGGAAGCAACAGGGTCCGGCATAAAGTCCCATGAAGGAAAAGCAGCGGAGCGCAACGTTTGGCGCCAGGCGCGTCTCTGCTTCTTCGGATCCCTCTGCTCCCGGTGTTCCATGAAGCTGCGCACGCGCAGTGTGCAGGTTTCGTTTCCAGGTGTGTCCGCCTGACGGATGTGGCTTTGATCCGCTGAAACAAGTCCTCAAGGGAAATCAGGGATTGCTTTTTAGAGGATTTCTCGCATCCCCATTATCTTTGGCGACTCGCGCAAGAATCAGTGAATCCAAATGAAAACAATTCCCTTTATGTTGCTGAGATGCCTTCAGTATAAAGTTTGGAAAGTTGTATTTTAATGCTATTTTTTTGTATTTTAATGATATTGATGCATTGCATGCTACTAAATGCATGACATTTTTTATAATTGAAAAAAAACTGCATTATTATATGCACAGTATGACTTCTGGAAAGATATGTTTTATTAGATTTCTTTGCAGTATCGTTTGCTCTGGTGTACTGTTTAAAATAAGTTGCTTCGGTATGTAGATATGACAATTTTCGCTGTTGAAGGATATGGCTAGTTGTATGTGCAGTATATAATCCCATCCGGAATGGAGATATCTCTAGAATCTTGATTGTTTCTGATGCATTGATTAGAATTACATTGAAAATAATAAAAATCTTGATGTATAAAGATATTTGGAAATTAAAATTAAAATATTTTTATTTAAAATAACGCGGGAGAAAAGTCAGGCAAGAGGATAAGAAAATTGATAGTTTGCATTACAGGAACATGGAAAAACAATGAAAAATCGCGAAAATGAGGAATTGGGCAAAATGATCTACAGCCTCTTACAAAAGCATTATTGAATTTTGTAGAATAATGATTCCATCACAGTGGTGATGCGTATTCATTATGATGTACAAAAGGCGCAGAAGTTAACTATATAGAAATAATTACCATCAACATTTATAATTAAGCAACAAATTCGTTGGTACATCTTGCTATTTTTGCAAAACATTTGTTTTTCTTTCATTTTTTTGAAATTATTTTCCATCATACCTTTTCCTATATTCTGAAATGAATAATCATTCAAACATTCTAATTTAATGATAGAATGTTTTCCTTTATAATTGTCAAAACAGTTATCTTGTACTTGACACACCAAGAGATCACATTACTATAAATGTATCGTATAAGAGTTGCTGCTTCTGAAAATATTTATTTCAATTACAAAAATAAGAATACAAAAAAAAAAAACCGTAGCACCGTTTTAGCGACATTACAACACTGGTTAATCTAATGAATTTTTGCCTACGAAATAATTATAAGTATAATCTTTCATTTATCATGTGATCCAGATTAGTAAAAATTTGTAATACTGCTTTCCTGTGAAGCCACATTCTCTTAAGAAAGATGTTTTTACAGATATCTCTAACGAATGTTCGGTTAGTGACCTCAAATGATGAAAATGAATTGCCCGGAATATTCGAGAATCTTCACGATATCTCCATTAGGAATCGATTTCCAACACTGCTCCTAAACATTATTTGTCCTGTCACGGAAACGATAAAAAAATAATTAGAGATAGAGCAGAAGGCAGTTAGTATTGAGTCAATTCAGTTGAGTAGATTGGTATTGATCTTCTGCTTATGTACTGATTTTATTGTAAATGCGCTTTTTGTGTAGGTTTTGTCTCGTTTCGCTATTGTTAATTCCGTAATCCGTTACCGAGCTTTTTAGTTTCTTTTCACTATTCAATCCACGGATGAGTTCTTGAAGATTTCCAGTAATATGATTATACTGCAATGCTAGCAATTATGTTATTCTAGAAGATCTCATCTTTAACTTTTTTTAAAAAGGAAATTCGTTTGAAAATTGATTTTCCATTAAACATAAAAATATTTTTAACGGAAAAAAAACTGAGGGGGATTTCCACAATGGAAAGGGATAATTGATTTTAGGAGGACGGATCGTCTCAAATTCGTCTTTTTGTTATGCTCATAAGAATGATAGAATCATTACGTCAAGAATTCGTCATTTAACAAATGTGTTTCTCCCTATACTTATATCTTCTTGCCTTTCTTAATGCTAATTTTACAGTCGCTTACTTTAGTTATATTAACATCCCATTTCAAATGTACGAACACTCTAATAGCGGATTTTGAATAAATACCCTTGGATAACAAGAATTTGCCGTATTGCCACAACCTATTCCTACTATAAGTTGCAGGATATAATGCACGTTTCTTGATTATATTATTCGTAATTTTTTATCGAATCGCAAAATAATGATATGCATGCATTCAATATGTATACCATATAATATGCATGTAACTTAATTTCAATTGATGATAAGGCTGATTGTGAGTTGGCTTAGGTATAAACATACATAATAACAATTTCGAAAAGCCAAAAACTTTTCTTTATCCGATTTTGTTATAAATGAATACAAAAATATTATCCGCTATCATTATCAATATCCTATTCCATTTCTTCATCTGCATGAAAAAAAAAAATTAAGAAATTGCAAGGTATACCAAACAGTGCTCAAAAACATTTCTTCGTGAAAGTGTTAGGCTGGTTTTGTATTCGCCGGCTTTTGACATACAGACGCATTTTGTATCTCGAATCAGTAGATTTTGGAGTTGATTAATGTAGTAAATGTAGTTGTCGAAAAAGAACTAAAACCGAATGCTTATCCTTCCCATTCTAATGCGTATTTTTCGAAGTATATTTAAATCATACGTACATTAAATGTTTTGCATAAGTATTATACAAATAATTTATTTAATAATAGAAGATGTGCCTATCTGGACGGGCTGTTATCCTGTTAACAATATCTCAGATATGATTGCCACAGATTAATTAACAAAGTTGTAGTAAAAAATATCAGGCGCATAATTAAAACAATAACAAATGTCAGTACATCTGAAATTCAGATGCAAATACATCTGAATCGGTTATTCCTTTTAAGTCCTTAAAATTCAAGACGGCATCTCTCACAGCCAGCAAAGTAATATGTACATGGTACCAGGCAATATGTACATATGTAACCAGGAAAAACAATATGTTTATACTGGATAATGCATTTTCCAATTTTAGACGAACTCTTTTTCAAATCGCAAAAGTTCATAATTTTAATTGCAAATATCTCCGCCAATTTTGCAGATAACTCCATGAAACATTTTTTCATAGTATAGCATAGATTTTTTTAATTATACTTTTGCCATTTTTATTTTTTGAGATATTTCTAGTAACTTCGTTATTTCACCGCATGGGGCACTGTAATTTGTTTCCATAAAATCAACATAGCCACTTCACTGTAGGTTCCAGCTTTACGAGACGCTGTTTTTAATTTGAAGGGCTTAAAAGAACTGCATAGAAAACTCTGTATATATTATATTAAAAGTTTTGTTTTCTTGAAGTAGGATCTTCTATGTCTATAATGCTCACGAGTATTCAAATCAAAAATAATTACTGAAATAAGTTTGAAAAAAAAATAGTTATCCAATGATAGAAAAAAAAATCAATGCCAAATGCAGAATAAAAATAATGCCGAAAGAAAATATTAGCAATAGCCTTCAAAAGAAATAAAGTGCAATCAATCATCAGACCCCAACTCATTAAAACCTTTGCTACAATCCAGCATAAATAAATTTAAATAAAATGTAAAATTTGCTATACCATAACTAATTTTTATTCCCTTGGATTTGTATCGCCTTCTCTTGCACAATTTCCTGTTTTCCTAGCCTTTGTTTCTTGCAGTGCAAAATCTTTTACACGTCATTTTCACATATACTCAAATTAGAATCAGCAGTCAAAATCGAGTTTAAACAAAGGGTGATGTAAAAAAAAGAAAAAATTGTATTGCCGACTGTAAAATAAAAGATGTTGAATAAAAGAAAAGAAAGAAAAATTTCAACTGCCAAGTGATGAAAATTACAAACCTCAACTCATTGATCCCAGCTACAATCCAAAATAAACAGGTAAATAAAAATGTGAAGTTTATGACCACAACTAATTATTATTCATGTTTAGTTTTATTCGCATACATACAAAAAAAATGTCCGGTCCTTAGACGAGAAAGCAGAAATTGGGACTTCAGATAGGCAAGAATATTTTTTCATATTTCTTCTAGCGTAACAGGACAATTCTATATGTTAATTCTATTTAAATATTGTCGGTGGAACGGGTGGTCTTGGGAAATCTGATTTCTAATTATAAGAATTTCCTTTTGTTCCAAATATTTTGTTAACCATTTATTTTCCGACAGTAGTCCAAAGTTTTGTTTAAATCTTTCACAATGTGACTATTTTTTTCTAATAAAATTTGAAAAAATACGAAGAACGTATTTCCAATAGAAAGTAGTAGATATTAACTAAATAATAACATTAAAAATCGTTTATTATTAGTTTAATTAATTGAACTATTTTAATTAATTAAAGAGTTTTTTTTCTTCTCCCCGGTATTATTTTGTACCAAAACTTAACTAATAATTCAAAAATAAATTTTAAAAAATGATGGTGAAATAATTCGGCAAATAAAGGGGTTAAATAGAGAATTAATTGCATTTATCTTCTAAAAATTTAAGACTGAAATCATAAAAAATTCTGAAAGAATTTTTGGTTTCACTTTTTCTCTTACAATACTCATTAAAAATAATATTGCTGATCTATCCTTATCAGTATTATACATACACATGGGGCATAAATACGGGAAAGATTTTGAAAAATCCACAGATATCTTCTCATGTAACAGCGGGGCATCTTTCATGCAAATGTATGCAAATGCCAAACGTGTTTGAGTATGTTCCTGAAGAAAGAGGAGAGGGAATACGCATTAGGAGGCTAGTCCCCACAAATGTCAGGATTTCGAAATGGCTCGGAAGTGATGGTCCAGATGTACGATGAATAAAACAATCTTCGAGAAATCGAAAGTACGTTTCCTACAAAATCTCCACTCTCAAAACAAGCAAAAAAATGAGCTTCTAAAAAAATAAATCATTAGTTGGTCTTATCCCAATAAGGCTACTTTTGTCTTTCTTTTGAGGAAATATTTACCACTTACACCAAGAGGAAAAGATATCGATGATATTTTTCTTAAAAGTTTCGATTACATTTTAAGATGAGTGGCTTTTCAAGTTTCTTTTTTTCTCTACCTGCAAGTAAAACAAAACTTTAAAACTATAGATTTTTAGAGAATGGATAGAAGAACTTGTTACTTTAGTTTAAATATTCAGGAGAATGGTTGCATTTTTCTATTTTCCGAAAGAAAGGCCTGTGTACTATTTGGATGAAGAAAATTTATAGTATATCTTATTTTTACGTGAACTTGCGTCATATAAATGTAGACAATTTTTAATGTTTCTATTTTGAAGCTTACTTAATTTTTATTTACATGCCGTTCAGTCAAAATTTTAGGACAACGAATTAAATTAGTAAACTTGTGGACATTTTGACTTCAGATTTAAAAATAAGAAGATTATTTAAATTCAGAAAGCGTTAACAGACAAAATAGAAAAAATATATTTTTACCTATAAGAAACTTCTTAAAAAATAATAGCACAAACACTTGTTTGTTTGTAAGCTTTTGTGTGTGCGTGTGTGTGTGTGTGTGTGTGTGCGTGTGCGTGTGCGTGTGCGTGTGCGTGTGCGTGTGCGTGTGCGTGTGTGCGTGTGCGTGTGTGTGTGTGTGTGTGTGTGCGTGTGTGTGTGTTTTAACTAAGTTTCTATGTGAGCAAAAGCGATCTTATATTGAGATAAAATATTCATCTAACTTTAGCTGACTTGCATTCGATTCTTTTAAAAACAATAATTCGGATATTGAATGTACATGATATTCTAGTAAATTTCGTGACAGGTTTACGTATTAAAGTCAAAAATTAAATTTACCTAGTACAAAAATGGAATGTAACGTTATACATTGGTTGCATCAAGTAAATAGAAAGACAGTTTTCAAAAGACGTCATGAGGTGGTTCAGAATTTTAGTAATGTTCAAAAGACCAAATTATTTTGAAACTAATGCTTTAAAAATGGCTTCCGAAGTTGACTGTATATTATGCATACTGATTTCGGATCATTAATTATATTTTTACCTTCTAATGCAACTCAACATTATGTATCATGTCCATATTTTTTTAGCCCAACACATTCGGTATGCGTTTGCTCGTAGAAACAATTTCATCTGAATAATTTGAGACTAACAACTATAATTTGTTCTCTTATTGGTTATTTTCAGCGAAATGTTATAAAGAACCCTTGAATATCCTATGCAACCAGTATAATCGATCTCATACTTAAGGCCATATTAATAACTCAAAACTTATATATAAACATCTCAGGTCACTTAAATCAATCTAGGTCTTTGCTAGCTTTCGCTTTATAATAAAAGTAATACATACAATTGCCTAGAAAGTTTGTCAAAATAATTAATAAAACTACAATTTTCCCATTAAAAATATTATTCCGGTATCGTTAATACATGTGGTATCAATCATAACTTTTCAATTGTTTCAAAGTATTCATTCTTTAGATAAAATATTCTGAAACAGAATTCGAAATTTCAGTAATGATTTGTTGAATTTAGAGTGTTATGCAGTCATTCAAAATGGATAGAAAGTCAATCATTTCTTACACAATCATATATTTGAAATAATTCCAGATTCAAAAACTGATCAAGGAATACGCGCATCTAATTATTCATTCGTCTGTAAAATATAGCCATAGAAATTTCTGAATACATGTCCCAATGTAAAATAACGTTCCAATTTGCATGAATATGGCTGACTGAATGCACTTACGCGTATCAGCAGTGAAAACTCATTGAACTAAGTGGATTAGGATTTATTTTTAAATGTATATACAGAGATATTTTAAAGCCTTATAGAAAATTGGATGGAATAAATTCAATTTAGTTGCATTTTTTAAATTAATGATATTTTCTCAAATACATTAGAAAATAGAAAAAATTCTGATATTTTCTCCGCCGTTCAGAGTATAATTTTTCTGTAACTTACTGTCTAATTTTGAGCTACCTTATAAATGAATATCATATGCTAAAACCAAAAAAACGTTGGATTAATTAATTTGGGGTAAAGTCCTTCTCGAACGTATAAAAATCTCGAACCTGTCCAACACATCTTGTTGTCTGCAACCGGCGTCAATATCACGCCACTCAGAAACAAACAAAAATACATGAAACTACCTACCTACTGGCTCAAGCAAACTAACACATGAAATCCTATCAAAAGATGTGAATTTTAGCGAATTCCATTTGAAATAATATTTTATAAATTGTCATAAATCGAAACCCAGTTGTCGAATATAGAGAACATTTCTAACTATTTCTGCACTGTTCGTGAGCACATGCCCAGTTATCCTGTTTGCAAACAAGTAGAAGGTTCTACGGAAGAAAAACCAGGAAACGATTTTCTTGACTAGTCATCCATTAAATAACATTTTATAACACCTATAATGGTTTTAGACCATTCCAATGAAATTTATGAATCTTTTATTAAGTGGGTAGATTTTACTAAATTTTATTCATTTTCTAATTATATGAAATAAATATACATGCAGAGAATAGTGTAATGGTTGAAATTACCGCCTTCCAGATAAATGATTTTTTTTCGAAAACTATATCTCGCAAAACAATTTACTTTTTTCGTATATGTATGAAGCCATCGAAGAGCAAGTATGTAATCGTCAAAAAAATTGATTTTGATATTTTGATGAAAATGTTTACATTACAAACCTCCCTGAATTCTGAAAAACGCATTTTTGGAATTATATTTGTCTATCTGCGAGAAAATAACTCAGAAAGGATTTAAGCTACATGGATAAAATTTAGTATACTTCTACACCAGCTTCGTAAATTTCAGTCAAAGAATTATCAATGAAGAATAAAATCCAATGAAAACAAGTATGCTCCTACCTCTACACGAGTACATAGTATATGTGAACACGATAATTAAAAAAACGTGAAAGGCTAGGAGGATTTAATCAAAAAAGATAATACGTATCAAATTTGAAACCAAATCCACAAAGAGATTAACGTCTGTTAGTGTATTCTTCCCCAAGCATGTAAATACGATAACTCAAAACGCAATGATTTAAATGAATAAAAATGAAATCTTGTGAATACAATTCCAGTTTTGTATCACATTTTAGTTTTAACGGATTAGAAAAAAAATGACACACAAAATTCATGTACGATTTTCTGATTCTTTAGTAACAACTATATCCTAAATATTAATCGCTAAAGGTCACCCAGTAATATACTCGTTATTGTTGTTCGCTAAATTCACAGGTATAATTATTAGAGAGACCGTTTCGGAGAAACCACACTTCTTGGTTATGTAGACAAGAGAAGTAGATGTAGTAGATGAAAAAGTACAACATTTTTTTCTTGCATTTGTTGGAGTATTTTGTTAAGTTGGATTTCCGAAAAAAGCTATTTTATTTGCTGAACTCTTTATCTAGCTAACTTCTTATTTAATCTTACCATTGTCGAACGTCATTTGTACAGAAAACTCTTTGAAATATGAACATTAAATTTGAACAGAATTTTTCTTCACATTTTCGCAGGTTTTTACTATTTATTTTTCACGTATTTTTATACGTGAAAAATAAATAGTAAAAACCTGCGAAAGGTATAGTAAACTGACGAGGTTAGCATTTTCCATAAACAAATTTTATTGTTTTTAAATCACTTTAATTAAGTGCAGAAAATCAATTTATAATTTTTCTATGAAATAACTGACTCAAAAGGCAAAACGATTTAAGAATGTTTTTTAATCAGGATTTTTTTTTTTACCTTGAGGGGGTAATTAATCAACATACTGACCAAGTGTGCAATGGATGTCTTTAGAAAAAGTCGATCGTTGTAAAGGCGAAAGTCTTGAAAAAAATCAGTTTAACGCTAGAAAGATTCCCTGACAGCTTTTGTGGAAGCCTTTGAGGCATTCACTCTCTTTCTCAATTTTTACGGTTTATATAATGGGAAAATACAAAATCTTTTTTTTCCACCTTTGTTTCGTGACATATTTTAGATTTTGTTTCGTTCAAAAGTTGTGTGCTTTAAACTTTATTGGAATTCATGAATATCATATGCTTCATTTTCAAAATAAAATGTTTACCCTAGTGGGGAAGAAACTAAACACAAATTTACCATCTACACAGCATGGATGAGAATTTTTTTTTAAAGTTTATAGTCTTGTTTTGTCTGCTACCTTATATATTTCCTAGACTTCATTCAAGACAAAGCATTTCCAGTTCTGTGACAGGCATGCAAAGTAATGTTTAAATATGTAAAAAATTAATTTTAAGATTTTTTTTAAAAAAAGGAACATACTGATATAAAACATACTATGAATGATGTTTTAACATTTTTTATGAATTTAGCTACTTTACAGGAGTGATGACTTAGATAATATATTATATACTGGAAATTCTTTACTTTAGATATTGCAAATTTTTTGGAAATATTGTAAATTAATGAAAGAGTAAAATTGTAATTATAATTTTTATCACAAATAACTGAATTATTTATAATTTTTATAAATTATTTAAATAAATAAACTGTTACATCTGCATGAGCTAAAAACAACATGAACAAATTAAATCATTTTCTGAAAAAATGAAATTATAGAAAAATCTTCTAAAAATACAATCATTTTTTTTTGCTCCGCCCATTTTAAGGAAAATATGGTGTAAGATATTTAACGAAGATAATTTCTATGGTTTTAGGAGTTCAAAAAGTATTTATACAGAAAATGAAATATTTTATCATTGAAAATGTTTGTCAATACAAAGAACGAAGGTCTTTTTTTTCAGATAATTAATTAGTAATAAGGATTGGTAATAATAGTTAAATCTTATTCATACTAAACTCAAATCTGTTACAAAACATTCTAAATCTATAGAACCCCATAATGAAGAAAAGCCATTCTAAAACAGACGAAGGCAATGATCTGTAATTTCAGATAATAAAATTGAAAATAAAGGATTTCTAATCAAAGGTTTTCCATAAAGACAAAGCGTGCAATATACGATTTCTTCAGGAGTACTTAAAGAAAATTCGATTCATAATAAATTAAGTTACTGCTTAAAATATTTTATAAAACAATAGTTTCATTACGAGTCAAATGACATATTTATCCTAATGTACTGTAAAGTAAAGACTTATTTTAGAAATAAATAACTTAATTATTTAATTGCTGTTATTCTGAATCATATACGGACTGAATTATTACACTTTTGAAGCTAAAATTAAACATTCGTATTTGCTATGACTAAAATAAAAATAACATATAATCCATAAACAACCATAGTGGCGGATAAATTATTAGTTGAATCAATTCAACAACATATTTACAAAATGAAATATGTTTGATTTAACAGAAAGTAAAAGAGGTTTATTTATTCTTTCACGATCACCTGTTTTCCAGTAAAGGAAAAAATAAATATATTCTCGAGAATGAAATTGATTTGAATCAGAAATTCATTTAGTCTAATAAATAAAATAAATTTGATTTATTAAACATTTTCTTTAATTAACTTATCAAGACACTTGTCATGATTTGAGATAAGAAATCGGGAAAAGTATATTATATGGAAAAATATTAAGAGAACGTAAGCTAGTTTTCTTTTCAGATATAGACGTTGGTATACGAATGTCTCAAAGTACTACTACGAATAATAATTAATTTTATTTGTTTAAATTTTTATTTTGCAAAACATTTGTATGTTAATTATACTATGTGAATACCAATAAAGGCCTACCTTTCTTGTCTTTCCGAGGAAAATTTTGAACGTTATGCAGTCAGTAGCAACACAGTTTGGTAGTCCATTAAACAGGCACCCATTAATGAAAATGTTGAACTCTTTTCTTTGGATTACGAACAAATATCAATATCACATAATATTCAACATAGCTTCAGATAGAGCGTATATTAGGTAGTTTTAGCCAGCATCTCAGGTTTCAGTCTCTCTTTCACTTTGGCCAATTCAAATGTGTTTGTAGTGTTTAATGACGAATGCAGCACGGTTATGACGTGTTGTCATGTGATCGTCAAAGTATCTGTTGCAAATTGCATCCCATAGCCAGCCAATCAGAGCCAACCAGAACTGAGGTCAGCTGTTTTGATTTCCCTTTTTTATAGACAAGAAATATACTATGAAATTCTTGATGTAAAGTTGATGTGTGTGTTTTGTGATTAAATGTTTTATATGTTACATCTTTGTTTATTCAGTATTTTTTAAAATTCACTTAGTCAAAATAGACATCTGGCAGATGCCAGCCCATCACAATTATTTTGAAATTATGTGTGGTATAGAGTTATGCTACAATATCTTTTGTTTCCAACATTGCCTTTGAATTACAGTTTACAGTTATGAATGTTTTGTTGTTACTGTGGTTCATAAGTCATCAAGAGGCCTCAACTATGATGAGAATAGATAAAATATCTTAGATTGGATATGTAAATAATAATGAATGTGATGATAATTTATTGTTTCTATGGTCTAAGAAAGAATCAAATGCCATTGAATCATTTTTTATATTTTGATTTTTCAAATATCAAAAATACTCACTCTTAAACTTTAAATAATGACTCAGAATTCCATAATGCATGGTAAAATCTGACCGTGGACATGACAAATGAGAACAGTGATAAGGATATGAATTGCATTCATTACTTTTACATTGTCTTTTTTTAAATTATCATTGTTAATTTCTTATTAAGAGATTATTGCACCTTTTTGAGATTAAAAAAAATAGTAGTTTTATCGAGAATGAAATTGCTTTTTCGTTTAAGAAAATCTATTTTCGCATTTTTGTGTTACCTCTGCCAATTTCAAGAATTTGACAGAAAAACAATTTACTCACTTTTAAAAAACTTTTTTTTTTTTTTTTTTGAGATTGAAACTTTTAAATACAAGGTTATTTTGTCAATAAATTTCTAAGAAAATAATAGAAAACGAAATTAATTAAGTCATCAAACAAACAGCAGGAAATTATCTTTGAAAACTGAAATATCGTCTAGTATCGGAAAACTATTGACATGTAATAAATTTTCCCGTTGCAAAATATCATAGTTCTCTAAACTGAAAGATCGTTCTCTTTCAATATAAATGAAAATGCATCCAAATTAGATGCAAACGAACTTCAAAATACTTTCACAGAAGGGCAAGTAAATCCTAATATGAAAACATTTTCCAGTCTGTATGTGTAAATGTTCTGTAGCTGGTGGTGTTATATGTCTAATAATAATTTAATTATCAATAACTACTAGATAATAATAAGTAAAACAATGGTTTATTTGCCGAAATTTCAATTAAATTATAGTAACATGTAATGCTGTTATTAGAGAGTAAGAAGCCGTAATTTCTTATTGATCTTCACAATATATACTTCTCGTTGGACCCTGATGACGTTGCGAAACACAATCCAAATCAAGTTAGATAGCTGGTAATGAGAATTGACAGGTTCAAAACAGAGGATCCCAGGTTCAAAAACCGCCAAAATTGAAAGAATTTTATTGGTGCATTGAAAATTTTTGTCAAGTTTATAAAAAATACGATGTTTTTATTTTTAATATCTCATGATATAATGTAGCACCTTCATTTAGAAAGTTATATCTTTTAACTCACAGCCTGTTTTAAAATGAGGAATAAAAACAAGTATTAAATAAATTCGTTTTTTTTTATGCTTCCAAATATTTTTTCCAGATTAGTGATTGATTATTTATTCGCTTGCCAGATTAATTGCTATCTATCATTATTATATTCCGCATATATCACCTTGTCTATCTGGGACAGCCCCAGAAAATAATTCCTAAATGGAAATTTAATTTTTGAAGAAGAATAAATATACGAGTCATTAGTTTTGAGTTTCTTGTATAATTTCTACAATGATCCGTCTTTTTGTATTTAAATCAATCATGCAGTGAAAGGAATGGTGTATGCAGTTTAGAACAGTATCTAGATTGGTTAGGTTTGATTTGGTCATATTAACGTCGCGTTTTAAAGCAACACTATCGCTATTTTGGGACAGACCTCGTAATTTTGAATCGCGGTCAGATGACGAGGGCGACACCAGAGCTAGCACCTCACTTTCCCTCTTCCACACCACAACAGCGGGAGGACGTTTGGTCCCAACGGATTTAATGTACACCAGACCCGCTCACACGACGGTTCTTCGCTAGAATCGAGTCTCAAACCTGGAACCTTCCGGTTCCGAGAGTTTACCACCAGGCCTCTGCGGTCCAACAGTATCTGGAAGTCTCACTGATCTGATCAAAGATTTGGTACAAATCTATAATATTAGAGTAAAGACAAAATGGCAAATGTTCATGTGAGATTGTTGAAATGTTGAGTCATTGTACATGCAAGTACACATAGCAAGATGGATAATTTGCAAATCGGTGAATTTGCTGCAACATTTGTCACAATTCTTCAACTTTGATGTAATGATTATATGTAGAATACGTTTTCCCCCCTAACTTCAGTTATATATCTATCTGGGTGATTCATTAAAGGAGAAAAAAAAACATATTGTGAATGTAATGACTACAAATCAAATTTCATTTATTTCTTACCATTTTTAAAGTTAATATTCAATGTACTACACATCAAAATTATATATAGAAAGAAGTTTAGAGTGCATTCTTTGGATCGTTCAATAAGCTAAAATTCGGAGATGCAAATTTTTTAACCTAGTTTTTCTACATATATATCTTATAATTGAAACAGTGTGTATATATATATGCATATATATATACATGCATGCATATATATATATATATATATATATATATATATATATATATATATATATATATATATATACATGCATACACATGCATGTAATAACTTATAATTAATCTACATTCTAAAAAAAATTCTTAATCTCCTGAACCCCGCGCGTAAATTTAACTTTTAAACTGTTGGGAATCAAAACGTCGTGTTGATAAATTCTTTTCTAAAACTATATAAGTTAAAAATACTTTCATGGTCACTATCTCTTTCCAGATTTCTGTCTTCCAATTCTGTATAGTGCAATTTCCACCTTAATTGCAATCGCTTTAACAAAAAAATTGTCACAATAGATAAAACAGGATTATTTCCCTAAAATTATGAAAAATAAAAAAAATTTTCAAGATATTTATGTCTGTTTCTTCAAACATTATTTTACAAGAACACGCTTGCATCGCTCTTTCTTTCTCATATAAATATATATTTCACTTAGTTTAATCACAATTAATTCTAAAGTATTATTTACTGCGTTTTTTCCTTATATTATTAATTTTATAAATGATCTTGTTTTAAGCGTCAGAAGGGGAATTTTATACTTGATGAAAATACTTGCTAAATATTAAATACAGCAATGAATTATTACACAATCTTTTGTCTTTTTTACTTTTTTTGATAACATTGTTTACTAAAGGATGGTGCAGGTAAGAAAATTAATTTCAGGTGGAGATTTGACATATCAATCGTGTGCCTTGAGACTAATGAATAGTCGAAGAGGGAGAGAATAGAAGAACAAAATATTTCTAATGAATAGTCAGTTATTAAAATATTAAATCTAATTCCTATAAACTTTCAGACTTTTCCCATAAACTATATTAACGATTTTTTATGGGTATTCACAGTTACGATGGCATGGTTGGTGAACAGCTACCTTGATTGCTAGTTGATCGAAGTCCGATCATACAAGCGTTTTTTATATAAACAAAAGAATGTTTTTTAAACTTCTATCACTTATATTATAGACCGCAGTTATTAATATATTAAATACATAGCTAAAAGCCCAAAACTTGAATTATAAAATGTTTTGTTTAGAAATGAACTCTTTATGCATGGATGTTGTCTCTTCCTTTTACCAGAAAAAATTTATCAAGTTTCGAAGCCATAATTTAAAGTAGTAAATATTTAACAACTGTATTCCCCTTTTTTTGCAGTTCCTCGAAATTTAATCTCTATTTCAATCAGATCGAAAAGCTCACTGAATTCAATCAAGCATGATTTGAGATTTCATCGACGCTTCTTGACTCTCGCATCTTTCTTTTCATTGGTAATGCTGCGTACTTTTGAGCTGTTTGTGTGGAGATCCGAAATCAATTCATTTCATTTCCAACTGGACTGATCTTTCCCTTTATTATGTGAACGGAAACATATAACGGCACTATGACTTAAAACAGAAATTAAATGAAAAATTCACCCATGTAATAAATATTTCTAAAAATTAATCTTATTCTTCCAAAAAGAAAATTTAATCTTGCTTTGAATTTCATACTTTATTCCAAATATGAATTGGCGTTGTATACACGCCAAAAGGAATATGTCAATTAAGATCCAAAAATATCATTAAATAGGTTTAATTACATTAACGTCCCGTTTTAAAGCAAAACTAGGGCTATTTGGGGACGGGGCTCATAATCTTGAACCGCAGAAGGATAAAGGAGGATCCTTGGCTCCAACAAATTTAGCGTGCACTGGACCCACTTATACGACGGTTCTTCGTTGGAATCGGGTCTCGAACTTGATGGACTCTGGTTCCGAAGTGCGAGACATTACAACTATGCCACTGCGGCTCCGTCTTTAAACAGGATATGAAGTAAAAAAATACTTTTTTTTTTAGAATTGTGGGTGATACAGTTTTTTAATAAAAATATAAATAAATTTTGATCCTTATTTTGTTATTCTGATCAATTTAAAACTCCACATTCATATTGAGTGCCTGTAAAGTGCGCGTTTGTTCATGATGCAATAATTCTAATTCACCTGAATGCTATATTTCGTTTTTTAGGAATAAAACATTCTTATTATCTTCTCAGAAAAAAATATTTAGTTTAAATCCGAAAAAACCGAATTCGAAAGAAGAAAAGAACAGTATTTTCACTGTTGTATCGTGTGTGGTATCTATTTTATTAGAAACATTCTTCGATAAGGTATTTGTTATGATGTTGTTCAGAGATATTTGCAGCATTTTAAAAATTAAACACTACATATAAAAAAGATTGTATATGTTATTTTTAAATACATCTTTACATCAAACGGTTAACATATAAATGATTGAGTCGAAAGATAATTTTTTAGTTAAATATCTGCTTTAAATTATAGAAATTGATTAAGAGCGTATAAAAAATGTTTTAATCAAAATTGCTGCACTTTCAGATTCAAACAGTTAATTTTTAGACGAATTAGTACACACAGTTAAGGATGATATTTAAAAATATCAAATTCCATGTTCTATAACATGATGTTTAAGGCTAACTTCATGTCGTCTCATCGTTCATAACAAGCTGATATTGTGACAACATGATGCAAAAAATCATTTAAGGAATATAAATTTGAACCTATAAGTAGAAAATTTGGATAATGGAGAGTAGGCCCACAAAGAAAAACATTTCCCCTTATGATAATTCTTAAACAACTCTGAAATACAAAATATTAGATCTTTAGTGATACTGCTTTTATTTCTGCAAAAATGTTTCTCTGACTTTATTATTATTATTATATTATTTAATCTTATACTTAATCTTACTTATATATACTTAATCTTATACTTTATATTACTTAATCTTTTTTATTCTTTAAATTATTGCGTTTATATACACGATCATTATGGAATATTTCTGAAAATTAGTTTAAAAATAGACAAATCAAGTTCAAAACCGTAATTTAACAGTTATTTTTTCATTGTTTTCCTTTTGACTCCGAATCTGTTCTGATATTGATTCCAGTAAAATTCATTCACCATTTGAGATATTTATGATTCTATTTCATTTTTCTGTGCTTGTATAACTTTATTAATGACTTAGTTTTGCCCAAAAGGTATAAAACTGCGATGATACGACCCATCATAATGTTTAAGCATGACAAATAAAAATTAATTTAATGAGATGAAAGGTCATTTCAGAAAATAATGACTCTTAAAATCTGTGCAAAAATATTTAATGGTTTAGAATATTGATTACCTAAAATAAAATGTGAAAACAAACAAATTTAAAAATTAAAGAATCTCCATATTATATGTTACAGCATCGTCAAATCAAAAGCAAGTTTGTACATTATACAAAAAAGAAAAAAAAAAAATAGAAATAAAAACGCATAAATAAGTTAAACTTTCTGTTAAGATACTCGCAGAAAAATGACTTTAAAGTTGGAAATGCCTAATTTGTTATAAAAAAAATTAATGAAAATCATTTGGAGCTCATGAATTTGCTGCATCTATTAAGATTCAAGCTTTACAATCAGAAAAAAATATACAAATAATAAATAATTTAGTAAAATATTCATCAATTAAAAAATTAAAGCTATTTAATACAGTTAAAAATAGTTTTTCTTTTATCTGGATATAATTCAGACCATTTGAAAAAGTAATTTTTCACTTTTCCATTTTTTTCAACTTAAAAAAGAAAATAAATGAGGAAAAAATTGCGCTCGAACTTGTTTTTAATCAAGAAAAATGGAGTAGAAGTGTTGGGAAAAAGTAGAATGGAATTAAAAGTGACTGTCTTTATATCTGTATTCTGATCTCATTCTTCAGACCATTAAATGCAATTATAGATCTGCGCTGCTTCTCTTGAAAAAATTACGAAACATGGGATATAAAAAAGTTATTTGTTAGTGAGTATTATAATTAAATCATAAAAACCTCGCCTTTTTCCTCATGAGTTAGTTTTTTCTTCCTTTTAATATCTAGGAGCAAAATAATGTTCCTTTATTTTTTTCCTCCTTTGCAGTATTTAATGTGTTGTGGTCTGGTATTCTGCTGGGTGCTAACACATATTAGATTTTTTTCATAAACAAGAGTTAAGTTGCCTCAAGGCTTCTGGAAGTAAAAGAATGCGTTTAATGTAAACTAGAAAAGAATTTTGTTGTTGCTGCTGAATGGTAAGTCGATGGGAAGCAATTAGTTCCGTTACTAGATATTTTTTGCTATTAAAAAAACCCTGATGTGTAAACCAAAATAAATATAAAAAACAGCACAGCTTCTAAATAGTAAACTAAACCAATGAACATGGCCACCAAATTTTATTCCAAACAGAATTCAATTAAAATTACGGTTACATAATTTTTGGGTGACAGAAAAAAGAAATATAATGATCCATTTTTTAAAAATATTAACTTCATATAATTCAATGAGATTGCATATTCCACACCATACCGAAATTTTCTTCATATGTAAACAATTTATCATTTTCGAAATTTTAAAAGAAACTCTTTCTTTTTTTCACAAAACTCATTCATTAAGAATAAATTACTTTATTGGACTAGAGATTTCTCCGTTTTGCAAAACTTAAACCAAATTCATTTCAAATTATTTAAGAAATGACAAATAAAATAAGGATTCTCATTGTTATTATGACACATTTGATAATGTCCAAATCGATAACGATAGGCACACACAATTTAAAAAAAGGTTTAACTCACTTTAAGCATTATCTGATGGTGATGATGTTGTTTTCGAATTACAGCAAAAAAGAAGGGTGCTACAGCTTCTGAGGATAAAGACCCCCAGAGCACCTGAGGGCAGAAGTTTAACTTCAAGCTCATATGAAGACGACACTCACTTGCACAACCCCTTTTTACCAGGGGGGGGGGGCTCTTTCACACACTTCACAGACAGAACATAAAATCAGGAATGACATCTATGTCGATTATCTCCATCATTACAAACCCACACATTCAGAATAAAAAAAAAATCTGATTAATACTGGCATAGCTTGGTGGGGGAAATTTAAATAAAGTAAACTTTTCTGCATTTTAATATCATTAAAATAATTTTTTCTAAAATATATAGAATATCCTACAACTTGAAAATCTGAAAGGTACAAACAATATATTCCATAATAGAAATGTACTACAACTCAGAAATAAACAAAAATAAGTTTAATAGATACAAAGCACAAATAAATATTATATTATGAAATTTCATAAACCTGGATGAAAAAAAAAATACTAAGAGCCACACGTAAATTTCATAAAAACATATTTAGATAAAAATGAAAAAAACCCAAAAAACTCCAGTCTTTATTTGTTAAAATGAAATTTATCATAATTCTACAACTCATATTTTTTTTTAATTAATTCAAGAACTTGAGTTTTTTAAGCCTAAGCATATTATATGTTTCTGGTATCAGTAAATGTTTTTATTTCAGATGGCAAAAATTAAACATTCAATTGTTTTATGGCATCAAACCTCCTTTCAATTTGTTGTGGGGGAAACTAAGAAATGTAGAGCCATACGTGCAAATACACCGAAAGTACTTTCTAGATCTTTGCTAACTATATAATAATGTACAGTTCATACTTTTATAAGAATAATTATTAAATATATAATTTTCATGAATTGAAAAGGAATATAATTCCTGTGGGAAGTTGTGATTCAGTTATCGATTCAATAAATGTTTACCATGCTTATAAACTTGAAGGATGTGAAATATGGATTAAAGAAATGTCAATACAGTTTAGCATTAAGAGCTTATATAGTAAAAGGAGACCAATTCATAAAGGTTGTTTCATCGTTGTCTGAGAAGATAAAGCACTTCAATCCAATATGCAATGGCTTAAAATTTTAGCTTAATATATTATTTCTATATAATTCATAAAATACTCGCAATCACTTTCTTTATATTGTCATTCTTACTACGTCATCTTAGATACACACATGATTAGAAAGACACTTCTTCTATTTCATTTTTCAACCAATCCATAAACCGAAAAAATAAGAAACAATTTCTGCAAAAAGAACTTAGTATGTTATTTTCTCATTCATTTAGAGTAAAATATAAGTTTCCAAAAGCTTAGATGAAATATTTCTTCAAGTATTATTTTAAAATTTCGATTGCTAAAATATCCGTCAAACCTAAACATTGTGTTTTAGTTTCTCAAAAGTTTATAACTTTGCATCTAAATTAAAAGAAAATTTTCAATAAAAAATAGCTCGCTAGTGCAATTGATTTATTTTTAATTCGGTGCCTAATATTTAGAAAATAAGTAAAAAGTTCGAAGTAAAAGAAAATTTGCAATCAAAAACAATCCGTGAGTGTAATACATTTGTTTTTGATTTAATGACAAATATCTAGGAAATAAGCAGAAAGTTCAATTTAAAATATATTTTGCAATCAAAAGTAGTGTGTAATAGATTTTTTTTTAATTTCTTGCCTAATATCTAGAAATTAAATAAAACTTTTAAAATGAAAGATTTTTCAATCAAAAATAGCCGTCTACTATAATATTATTTATTATTTATTAGTTTTTGATTTAGTGCTTAATATCTAAAATATAAATAATATCTGTCATTGATATTATTATCATTTTTGATATTATTATCAATATTATTGTTGTCCAATATTATTTTCATTGATATTATTATCCAATCATCATTTTTTCATTTCTCATTTATCGCAAATCTAACAACTGAATCCTTCCAATGACATTTAATTCAATCATGTGCTTCAATTTAACCTCTTCTTAAAAGAGAATGTACACTATCTTTTTCTCAATACACATATGAAACATTCATGTTACGCTATGAAAACATGAACAAGAACTAAATTATATATAAAAAAAAAACCGCTATACTGATTCTTGGTTACTATGTAATACTTAACTGATCATTAATGTCTTTCATGGCTTGAATTATAGTAACAACTGGACTTACTTCGACTTGTCTGCTCAAATGAATGGTCTCTTAATTGCGCCGAATACTTGGAGGTGACCATATCATACGGGCTAATATCGGAACTCTTCTGTCCTTTCCTTTCTGTCGAAGAAGACAGAAATGAAATATACCTCTGAGTCAAGCTATACACTAAATAAACGACTTGCCCACCGATATTAATTGTGGAGCATGCAATGGATGCATTAAATGTCTCAAAGACTCACCTATTTTAATCATGTTTGACACGAGGAAACAGTGAAGTGATTTTTCCTATCAATTCGGATCTTCAACTAAATTCATTAAGCTTTTGAAATTTTAGAATGAACATACATATCCGCTTTCGATTGAAATGAACTGGAAGAAATGCACATGATTAACGAATTAATGAAATAAAAATTGAAATGGTGCAAAAGTGTTTAATACATTTATTATAATTTTAATTGATTAAAAATTAATTGAAATTTTAAAGTATTTCTGTCAGTAACTTCAAAGCGCATTATTTTATAAAAACTATTTATAACAATTCGATCTTTAATTTTAATATTTTTTTTCAAATAATTTAAAACACAAAACATGTAACTATACTTTCCCTTTATATAACTGCTGAATTAACCTTTGCTCAAAGTAATGTGTGTTTATAACATAATAATGTTGCACTCTTATTATTATGCAACATAATAACGTTGCATAATAGGTTGGCACTCTTCCGATTAATTGATGTAAGATTTACATTGCCCAAATTTGATCAAATTAAACAAATCAAACGGAAAACATTATCATGTTGCAAAAATTCAACTCGGATCCATCCTTTTTTACATAAATTCATTCTAATAATTCATTATTATTTTCATCAGTTTCTAGCAAAGGAAATAAAATGACTTTTTCCTTCTAATAGGATTTCTCTTCGTTTCTAACGACCCTGAAAATTCGTATAATCCGCCCTTAACTAAGAGCCTTTCTTTGATTGGCATTGGCGATCGTATTGGGAGGATGATTGGATTAAATGTTTCCCCGTACGTTTTTCCCCAAACAATCAGCGACGCACTGACTTCAAAACAGCAAAGCAAGATAAATCAATTTTCTCTTAAATACATTAGTGTGATTGCTTATTATTTGAAGACAAAAAGAGCCTGAAAGAAATATAATCAGATCATGTCTCTTTTCTAAAAAAATAAATATATAAAAATATCGCGAAAAGATTTTTTTTAAGATGTTAGTACAAAATACGATGAAATTATTCGACTATGATAAGGATGAGTTAGTACAATTAATTTTGTAAGCAAGCAAATTAAAATTCTCTAAAACTATCAAGGAAATAAAGTTTCATAAGCGTAAGAAAAATCTTCAAAAAATATCAAAACGTCCTGTTTCGAATAATGTAACGTATTTTGTACATTTTATTAATAATGTTATGCAAATTTTATTCTTCAAATTTTCATGTCCACAAATCACACAATTAAAATGTAGGCAATTTCACTGGCGTAAAATAATAGGATCTAATTTATAGGACATTTATTTCAATATATATTACTTGTTGTAAAATCTTTACATTTACCAAAATGCTTCAAATTTTAGAAAACATGTTATTCTCCTTTAGTCATAAAAAACTGTTTAACTGCGAATGCGACCGATATATATATATATATATATATATATATATATATATATATGTGTGTGTGTGTGTGTGTGTGTGTGTGTGTGTGTGTGTGTGTGTGTGTGTGTGTGTGTGTGTGTGTGTGTGTAATCAAATTAGTAAAAATACCAAATTAATATGTTAATACTAACAAAAAGAATAAAATCAAAAAAGTAGAAATTTAGAATCCGGCCTGAAGATTTTTTCCTCAAGCAGGGATTGAAACAAGGGATTTTTTCTGTGAGGGATCTGACTTTTGTCCAGTAATATTGAACCCTCGTGACCCGAAAATCCCCTGAAATTGAGGCCTTAGAGATAAACCATTTTTTACAGAAATAAAACAATAAATTACAATATCCAATTTAAGCTAAAATTATAATAACATAATATAAACTATAAAAGAATATTCATAAACACTTATAGAAACAAAAAGGAAAGAACATACCATTAGAAGGTAAAATCTCTACATAAAAACATTTATCACAATTTCCGCGTAATTCCTACATAAAAACGCTTCGTCATTCAAAGTAATAAATAATTGGAGGATCTCAGCGCCATCTATTGAGTTAGTTGACATGTAACCGAAAGTCTATTTTTAGTTGTGCCAAAAGATAAGTATGAAGTCAGTCCTTTTCTATTATTAAAACTTCTATATTGCACTAATTTCTGAGAAATTCATTAGTAGTGAAGTTTTTAATGATATTATTTGTTGCTTCAGTATAAGAAATTTTGTTATTACAAAATCATTTAATCCTATTAAATTGTCAGAAAATTAAATTTGTGAAAATTTTAGAGTTTAGATTACAATGGTAATTACTAAGCTTAATTATTTTAAAGTTGAATTTATCCTTTTTATTGTAGACACCAACTAATGTTTTACCATTAGAAATTTCGATTTTTAAATCCAGATAGGTAGCTTCAAGTTGATTTTTGTTTGTTTCAGTTAACACAAAATCTTTTGGATAGCAATTAGTAACAATATTAGTATTATCTAAGTTCAACAAAAACAAGTCATCAATAGATCTCCAATCGTTTATTAAATTATGTTTAATTATTTTTTTCTCATAGCAATGTAGGAAAATATTGGCTAATGCACTTGAGAAAGCTGTTTCTATTGGAATGCCCTTTACATGTTTATTAAAATTAATTCCATTAAAAACGTAATTTTCAGTAATATTAAATTTACATAATTCTAGTCAGTTATTTTTTGTAATAATGTTTTCATTTAAATATTCGTTATATATAAAATTACAGACATTTGTTAATTTTTCGTGAGACAGATTAGTGTATAAATTTTCAAAATCATGAGTATTTTTATTAATGTTGTTATCTTTTATAAAATCGAAAACTTCTTTGTTACTATTAATTATATATTATAACTTATTATAGTTACTATTAATTATAAGTTATCTTCATCTTTAATTTTATTCAGGAAAATTTTCAAGTATTTAAACAAAAATTTTCCCGTATAGTAATTATAACTGCCAGTGCTACAAGTCACGAATCTAAATTTTAATGGTCTTTTAAGAAATTTTCTTGTTGGGAACAAATAAGGATAGTTTAAAGAGCAAGTCTTATTTTTAGTTTTTTTCGCGAAAGCTAGCATTCCTTTTCCCGTTATTCTTTAAAATGTAAGTTGCATTAGAATTATATTCATTAATTAATAGCTCTCTATAATAATATTTAAACATTAAACAGAAATTATTTGCTGATTTCTCTATTACTGTAATAATAAATTTCTCTTTTCAATTTTTTTTCTCTTTTTTTATGTTTTGCTAAAGTAATTTACTTTAGCAAAACATTAAAAAAAAATAAAGGGCAACACACAACAGTAAATATGATGGCAACATGCTCATAAAAGCTAATTTTTTACCATGATCATGCAAATAAAATTTTATTTTTATTTTAAGCGAAATAAATTAATGAAAAATATGCTTAAATTATATTTTTTAAAATTCATTCAAAATAGAAATTTAATTTATTAGTCAAAACGTTAATAGCATTGAAAAGATTATTTTCTGAACTTCAATATGATGTAAAAATCAATTTTGTGTTGCAATATTTTCGGAAATTATAGCGGAAAAACGACAACATTTCTCTTAATTTTTCATTAGTTAAAATTATAATTAAAATTCTAAAAAATCTCTCCGAGTTTCACATTCCCCACCTCTAAAGTATGCATATGCCAAATTTGTTGGCACTAGGGCAAACGGTCAGGCCTGTAGAGCGCCAACACACACAAATATACATTGAGTTTTATTATAAGTATAGATATATATTATATATGCGATTATAATATATGCTGAGACTTGGAAAGTCTCATTTACTATGCCTAATAGGTAAGCGTTAATGTTGCAACCAAATATAAAAGAATTTTTTTATTACTAAAGTATCTGAAATCTACAAAATTAAGAACAAATCGGATTTTTTAAAATTTTAATTTTACGTATGAAAACTCATAGTTTTGGGTCAAAACTGCAATTAAATAAAAAAAAAAAATCACGGCTATTTAATCAATAAAATTAATATAGTGGTTTTAAGAATATTACAGACTATAGGAATTAGTCAAGTAATATTTAAAATAAATTTTAATTAACCAATACTATAAAACAATTACAACCAGAAAGTAAACATTGGGTTACCGCATACACTCAAAGGAATCACACACTGACTGAAGAAATCTTGAAAATTTCGTTTTCCGTTATGAGGGGTTGCCACTCAATGTTTATCAAGTCGCCAAAGACAGAGTTCTGTTATCCTATTTGACGACGCATTACAGTTCTGGCGAGTGGAAAGAATTTTCGCTAGAAGACCTATTTTAGGTATAATTTGTGATGATTGAAATGCATACTTCGAATGAAACAAAAGTTGCATAAAAAAACTTCATCTGCACATGAGATTTAAAACATTTTATCATGTTACAATGTTAAATCATGTTCCTTTTCAACAACATATGCTATGGATTCATAAATTAAACTGACATCATGCATTAAACGAATGTTATTTGAACAACAATTTATTTCACTACAGATTGTTTTGTGTTTCACTACGGATTGCTACGTCATGCATTAAACGAATGTCATTTGAACAAGAATTTCTTTAACTATGGATTGTGTAAAAATTACTAATTATATGCATACTAAAGGATATTTATGATTATCATGGAAAAAATTTTCATAGCATAGATTTTAATTGGCCCAGTTTTCATTAAAAGTTTTAAACACGGAAGTCAGAAACTTTTACATGAGGAAATGTTTGGAGAGAAATATGAAAATCTTATTTAGCAACAATTTTTGTGACTTCAATAAATTATACAAAATTAGTTTAATTGTAGTAAATGATCTGCAGATGGATGCTTTAATTAGAATTACGAAATCGTCCAAAAAATGTCCGGGCAAGCTTCTCATCAGCAGTATCATACATTTTCAATGTTTCAGTCGTTAGTAGAAGCCAAAGAATTGATCTTCAACTATAATGGTAACAGTTTGGTTATATTAACGCTACGTTTTAAAGCTAGAACTATTTTGAGGTGGACCTCGTAACTTTGAACAGCTGCCAGTGGACGAGGACGACACCTGATCTGGCACCCACCTCTTCAAGCTTCTCCAAGCTTCAAGGAAAAGAAAAGAAGAAAATAAATTTAGATAAAGAATAAATAAAAGTTTAAAAAAATAAAAAGAAAACCATTAATGTTCACAAACTGGTATGTGTAGCAAAGATAGTTCAAGTTTAAATTTGGAGGAATAAATCTGTTCGACGCTCACCCATATAAAGAAGCAATTTCTGGACTTCGTTTATCAGTTCTTTTCTTATCTATAATGGCTGTCTTCTTCTGATGTGTGTTACTTGTAGGATAAAATTTATTTAGATCTTTTAATTCAAGTATGAAAGTAAAGTCAATATAAATACATGCAAAAAGAAAGTGTATTCGTATAAAATACATTTCCTCTTTATTAACTATATCATACCAATTTCATTTTTATTTTAGCAATATAGGATTAATTTCAAACAACACACATCTGTATGCCCTTCTAAAACAGATACTCAAATTTAAAAAAAAATAAACCTTTCCTTAACTAAAATAAGTTAAAAAGGACTTTTAACCATGTATCTTTATGAGAAATTAGTAGTTTTATGTAATGTTTATTGCAATGAACACAAAATAAAGAGACGCTTCATGGGAAAAAGATGCAAATTATGTAGTGAATTTAGTTTTAAAAATGTTAAATAAATGAAAAAAGACTCGAATGAATATCCTGCATGAAATTATTTTACCATTGTTAGAGTGAAAAGGCAGGCCATTTTCTCTAGATTCTTGTAATACAAAAACTTTTATTATAAAGTACGAAGGATAACACGATGATTTAAAATTTTATTACAAATATTGATAATTTGGAACAAAAATTAAAATACTTAAAGGGATGTTGAAAAGATCAAAAACACACTATTATATAAATGAAATAAATGAAAGAACTTCAAAAGATAAAATCTTTTTAAATTCCAGTAAAAATTCAAAGAGTAGAAAAGTGTGAAGAATTGGTTAAAAATGCGATAGGGACACATAAGTATTTAAACAAAAGAATTCGAATTTCTAAAATTCGAAGGAATAAAGTAATCAGATATTACAGCCATTAAAATTCTTATCTGTCTAAAACTAAATTTAATAATTTTATTTTCGCAATTCACGTAAGAACCATAAATATTTCGATACAATTCTAATGGGGGAGATATCTTGGGATGCACATAAACTCGGGAATTTTTCCTCTTTTGCTCCAACTGAAAAGTAATATTTAATAACATGACAAATGAAATGCTCTAAATTATATTTTTTTAAAAGTTTGAATAATTATTTAAAAATACGACAGCTTAAAATCAGTATTTAAACAAAATATTCTACATTCCGAAGTTTAGTTTAGTTATATTAACGCCCCGTTTTTAAAGCAGCATGAGGGCTATTTTGGTACACACCACGTAATTATGAACAGTTGCCAAATGACCAGGATGGCATCTGAGCTTGCATTCCCCTCTCCAAGCTTCCACACCACATCAGCGTCAAGGCGTTTGCCCCCGATGGACTTAATGAGTACAGGATCTGCTTACAAGACGGTTCTTCGGTGGAATCGGGTATCGAACCTGCTCGAAACCATCCGGTTCCGAAGCCGATACCTTACCACCAGGCCACAGCGGCCTTTCGACATTCCGAAGGAATAAAGTAATCAATTATTGCAGCCACTGATATCCTTATTGGTCTAAAACCAAATTTAATTAATCTTTAGTGATTCACTTAATAATCGTAAGGGTTTCGAAAAGATTCTAATGGGAGAGGTGTCTTCTATCGGTAAGCGCATAGTCTTGGAAATCTTTCAACATCCGCTGTAACTGAAAGGCAATGGTTAAGAAAATGATAATTAAATTCTACTTAAAATTAAGAATTTTTTTTTTTAACAAATTCAAACATTTATGTAATAGCATTTAAATTTTAATTCATTTTAATCTTAATTTCGTCACTGAAGTGAACTCCTTTCTTTCTTTTTTCTTTAGGAGGGGGGGGGGTGGACGTAAAATTTTAAAGAAACATTGAAACCTCAATTACCATGCTAACAACACTTGTCGATTTACTTTCAAATACCTTCTCCTCAATAAACCAAAGTGTAGAAAAATATCAAGCTAAATTACAATTATTTAAAAATGAATATTAAGAGCTCTCCATGGAAGGTTATTATATATAGTGGAGCCAATAGGCTAAAAATAGATAGTTCAATTCGACTGCTATCTTGGAACATTTGACAATTTGAGTTTTTTACCATACTGATACTTTGTTAGTGAAAACTAATGAAAAAGTTTCGTGGGATATCAAGACTGTGGTAGCATATTGGCAAAGATTTGTCTGCAACATCCAAAAAAAGTCATGGGTTAGATCCAGGTTTTATGGAAAATCTACTAAGAATCGTAGCACATTAAATTGAAGCATGATTTAGATATGTCTAAGAGTGTTTCTGTACGGTGTTTTAAAGACAGAAGGAAATCTGTATGTTCAGTTGTTGTCCTTTACGTCTGATTGTGGTTCAAAATTATAAAATACCCAAAACAGCATTTATATACTTTTATTACTGATAAAAATAATCATGCATAATCTTTATATCAGAAAAATGAATGGAAAACATTGATTTTATTTTAATTCACAATATTTTTTGTGTGATATAGTTTCATTCTATATAATTTTCTTTTATTCTGTTTTGCAATAAATTGTAACAATAAAAATACGAAAGTGGTTCTTAACAATTGAGAATAAAATTTAGAATCATTATTCAATGCTCTTACGCTTCCAGTTTCATTTCTTGTCGACAAATTACGTATGAAACATATCTTGTAAGACGAATAAATTATTATGTAAAGAGTAAAATACAGCTGAATTTTAAGTTATTTAGTTGGGCTATGGAAAATAAGGTCTACTTTCATCTAGATAAAACTTACTCTTAACTATATTAACTCTTTCTCCGTAGAAAAAAAAGCAAAAATTCGAGTCAAAACTCCTTCCTCCAACAAATATCCCTTAGAAATTCGTGTTTGGCCCAACCATTCTTCTAGAGATTCATTCGTATGAGCTTTTCAGACTTCATAAAATGTAATTAGACGGTATCACCACTGACATAAATGAGTTATCCGCAGTGCCGAGCCAGCAAAAGGCTGCCCGAAACTGCGAAATGTATGCGAACCGTTTCAACATTAAGACGTCTCTCATATGTTTAGAACTCTTTTAACTAACGCGGCTGTCACGACTGTTTGGAAAATGTTTACTTGAAGTTGAGTATAATGGCTGACAACACGCGAGAGAAATTGTTTCTTATTTCGTTGCTTAATCATGATGTGGAAAGATATTTAACAGCAGTGCATAGATTTCGCGTTTTGTTTCCGTGAAAGGTATTTTCTATTGCTGAAATAAACTGCAAAAGTTCAGTTATACTACTTGTAAGTTTTACTTATTAGTAAGACAAATCAATTTCAAATACGTTTTATTAATGAAAATCGAAGAAAACTTTAGATGATGACTTACCATAATGCTTTCACCGAAGGCGTTTCAGGTTTTTCGATATTACGCATTTGTTAAAATGCAAATTTTACAGTCACAATACATGATGAGGTACAGTCACAATATGATGTTTACAGTCACAATAAATGATGATACAGAAAAGGTAATACCAAAAAATATAGTTATTGAATCATTTGAATATATAACAAAATATATATTACTATTATACAGCAGTGGTTAATATATTAACAATACTGTTAATATATTAATGTCACAATACAGTTAATACAACAAGAATACGGTTGCGGTTAATAATTACAGTTTTACGGGCAATACGTTTAATATATTAACAATATATTACAGTTAATATGGTTAATATATTAACAGTTTTGATATAAATATGATAACTATCATTCTTTTATTCATAATTTATTGTTAGTAACGGTAGCACAAAAATATTCCAACTAATAAAAATATTTAATCAAAAAGTTTTTGTACAATACTTGCAGCTTTTTATATTGAGAAGTCGTTCAAACTTTTATTATGTTAAACTTAGGGCAACTATAATTGAGTAAAATCAAGTGTTGTCATCTGATAAAAAAAACGTTACTGATCATTTTGTAATTAGCATAACTAACTATACTTTGCTCTAAGCTAAACCGGGTTTATACCTGGTAACATTTATATTATTTAAATAATTATGTTAACAACTTTTTTTAATAATTATGCTCATGATATTGTAAAAAAGAACATTTTTTGGAGTGTAGAACACATATATCTACCAACTTAATATTTCGAATAGACTTTTTTCCTCTCTCATTAAAGAAATAAAAATGCGAACTTAGCCATTCGTATGCAGAACATATAGATGTAGAATTTATACATCAATGGCATTTGCAAAAATGAAGATTTTTATTATCTTGAATATAATATGACGAAAAAACTTAATTATTTATTCTAGCAATTTAATGGTTGTCAGATAAATTAATTTCATAAAAATGATAAATCAGAACCAGTTTTTGGATTTAACAACATATGAATGTTTTTTGGTAGCAGTATCAGCTTCTGAATGCTTATATTTCGATTTTCAGATTCTTTTTAACTGAACACGCTAGAAATGGTTCGATTGCTAATGATGAATTCAATTTAACTATGAATTAGTACATTTAACCTGGTAAAAAATTAATTCAGTTTAAGATTTAATTAATATTTTACAATTTATTATTGCCATCACAGTTATTTCCCAAATTAAAAATTGTGAGCTTCGCAAATATATATTTTTCATTCCTCTGGGACTCCAGGTGATTCCAGCATATACAGTTAAAAGTTGGTGTAAGAAAGTAGTTTAATTTAAACAACGTTGTTTAATTAGAAATTCCCTTAATATTAAAAGAATCGCTCTATCTTAAAAAAATTTATTTAAAAGAGTAAATTAAAATTCCATTTGCATATTCATTAAAGGAAAGTGTGTACTTATCTGGGGATTTGAATCTTAAGAACAAAAAAAACCATTCCGAAAACGAATGACATCTTCTTTTTAAATGAAATTTTAGAATAACATTTCTTTATAATGAGTATACTGCTATTTCTACTTCGGCACAGAAACTTTAAAAGAAATATATCTAATTAAGAGACAACAAGGATTCTGTGGGCGGAATTTAAATTATAAGTAATCATATCAAGTTGAACATGACTGCATATCTTACAGCCGCAATCCTGTTTCAAAACCAATCGTTTGATTACTACGGATGTGAAACACTATAAAATTACTCGCAACTTTTTCAGATTAACTAAAACCGAAATTCTGTATTTTTTATATTTTATCATTTTCTGAGAGTACATTTAGAAATAATCTGTAAAATTCCTAAGCAATTTTGAATCTTCATTCTTCTTTGTGACTTAAGTAATATTACGTGGTTGCTTTCCTGATTGAAAAATATGCATTTAAATGCTACATTGATGTTACATTTAGAAAACATCAGCAAAATTTCTAAGCAATTTTAAATTATAGATTCAATTATTTGTGACTTATTTAAAAATAATGTACACTCATGTCCAAAATTAAGTTCACAAACATAAAATCTGCGAAAAATGAAAAATTATTCACTGTGTTGCCACCAAATTTGGCACAGAGGTACACTACAATGGAAGAAAGAACAATGACACATAACAACATGGAAAAGATTTTAATTGGGAATTAAGAAACAAGATATATCAAAAAGTGTTACATTATGAATCAGAGATAAAGCATTTATCTCGGGAAAAACCTGTCTAATATGGAATGTGATCACCGTGCACTGCTATACAGGCCTCACAACGAGCTTTCATATTGTTTATGAGGGTGTCAATAAATGCCTGGGGAAACAAAGCCCATTCTTCCAAAAGCGCAGCTTTTAACTCTTGGAGGGTATTAAGAAGGGGGTTACGCTGTGCAATGGCTCTTCTGAGACCATCCCAAACATGTTCAATAGGATTGTGATCCGGAGTCCTCGAGGGCCAGTCCATACGTCAAATATCCTCTTCCTCAAGAAAATCATCAACGATCTGGGATCTGTGTGGAAGCCCGTTTTCATCCATAAACATGAAGTGTGGGCCAAAAGCACCCCAGAACAACCTCACATAGGCTTCAAGGATCTCATCCCTATTGCGATGTGCATTGACAGTATCCGCATCGAAGACGTGCAGTGGTGTACGACTGCCCAACATTATGCCATCCCAGATAAGGATTCCTCTGCCACCAAATCTATCGATTTCTTTTACGTAGGAGGGTTGATAGCGAGCTCCTTACTCTCTCCAGATGAAGATTCGACGAGTGTCACTCTGTGTGGTAAATCTCGACTCATCACTGAAAGGAACACGCCCTCATTCTTGCTGTGCCCAAGACTGATATGTTAGGCATCACAACAGCCGGGCTTTTCTGTTGAATGCAGTCAAAGGGACGCCCTCAACTGGTCGCCGGGCATAAAGAGCCCTCTCTGCTAGACGTCTGTATACTTTTTGTCTGGAAATTCTTATTCTAGACGCAGCAGCAAGGTTACGAGCAAATTGAGGAGCCATAGTCAGCCTATGCCGTCGTGCGCTTAATGCTAAATACTGATCCTGTGCAGGCGTCGTTGCTCTGGGACGGCCTTGGCCGGCCTTCCTGGTTACAGTACCACTTGTTTGGAATTTATTCCACAATCTGGATACCACTTTCGATGCCACTTGTAACCATCAAGCCACCTCCGCTTGAGACTGGCCAGCTTCAAGCCTGCCAACGGTTGTCCATCTCAAGCCATCGTCTAAACGATTATGAGAACTCATTCTCACTGGAAACAGGTTAAATTTTTTGTTTTAATGCAATATTCACAAAATTGCAGGCAAAAATCCCAGATGCCTAAACGGTCTAATTTCAGTAATTCCCCCAAAACTAATGCTAAACAACATTTTTTCCCACGACAAAGGTTAATATCGTATTAGCGGTCCTTCACAATATATAAAATATAATTTGTTTAAATTTTACTGGTAGCCATTTACAATTACTTTGAAAAACATTTTTGTGACCTTAATTTCGGACATGAGTGTATATCTTTTATTAATGTTTTCTAAAAAATATATTCTAATTCTGATAGAGGTCATATTGATGCTACATTTAGAAATAATTAGCAAATTTCGGCAAGATTTAAATCTTAGCATCCGTTCTTCTTTACTTATTTAAACATCGTACATCCTTTAGTGATTTTCTCTAAAAAATATATTATGAAGCCTTCATCGAAAAATAATTTTAGTACTCACTAGCTGTTTTCAGCGAAAAAGTTTCTACTTTATACCAGCGGTCAGTCATTAATTCAGTAATAAGCAGTGATGCAGAAAATAAATATCAAGCGGTTGCAGTTTTAAAAAAAAACACTAGTCAATCAAATCCATATATGCAATTTATTGCATTTGAAACATGTTAAATAACATATTAAAAGTTTGGGATAAAAAATCCTTGCAGTATATGAAATAAAATGTGTAATAAATGATTTGCAACTTTCATTATTTTTAATATATAATGATTAATAATTGATATCTCACAAAATTTTTCATCCAAATAACGCTTTAGAAAATTATCCACTCATCTATATTTTTAAAATTAATCTCTAATAAAATGAAGTGAATATTCAATAAAACATTTGTTTCTGTAAAGATAGTAAGAACCGAAATCGAAACTCATTACATCCAATGAGAGAAAAAGAAAGAGATCCCAACTTAAGGAGGACAAGATTTGGATAGGTGTGAAAAAAAGAAGAATTTGCTCTGATTACAGCCCCAGCACCTCTAAATTCAAAGAGAGAATAGGGTTGACTTTTTTTCATCAAATAAACCAATCAGTTGCCTGTGCAGTGACCCTTCATGACGAATCATCTCGACTTGCGTTGTTGGTTTTGCTTTCTGGTACATTTTATGTTAGATTTTTATCTTTTTATTGCATTTTCGATTTTTGATGATTATTGGTCTCTTATCTTTAAAACTATTATGCTTTATTGAATGCTCAATCCTTGAATCCAATGCAATGAATCCTTCAATGCTCTAATTATTACGATCTTAGAATCTCCTGGTTTAAAAAAATTAGCTTAAAAAACTAATTTTAACCAGCGAATCGAAATGTTTGCTCATCATTACATCTCTGAAGTCTTATGAATACGTTTTAATGATTTTTTTAAAAGAAAAATATAGATCACAATATGAATTAACGTATTTTGAATTAAACAGGAAAAATGAGAAATCTGATTCCACCTTTTTCATCGATTTAAAATCCATAGCTTACTACTCATAGCCCTGAAAAAACTATTACAACTACATGCATAATCTTGCTGCTCCTTTTGAACTGTTTATTAAATTGGGCAATTTATATAAATAATTAACTGATATGCTCATACTGATTGCTTAGATAATTTATACATTCCAGAATTATAATGATTTTACTGAAAATATTAGATTTGAAAAACTACGAAACACTCAATTGCTTATAAAGTAGGAAAAAATTTCTATCAAGAATAATGACAACATTTAATAGGTAAGAGAAATTTTACATAAATTATTACATTTTTTCATGAATTAATATTAATAATATTCTTACCTTGTCATATAATGAATCATGCATATGATCAAACAAATGTCAAAATATTTAATTTTCCAAAAAAAAAAAATTGTCGCGCAAATAATGATTATAAAAATTGCATTCTTTTCACTAAATTTATTTCAATTTTTCTCGTTGCCTCATTTGGCATTATTAAGAAATAATATTATTTTCGGTTTCTTTAAATTCACTCGTAATTAAGTCAATACTTACGTTCTCATTTTATTTTAGCAAATTCAGATATTTAAATAAGGAATCTAATTTCCAATCATAAAATAAAAAGTTTCAAGAAACTCAATCTATCATTTCATCTCTATTTTAACCATTTCAAATGCAAATGAAATCAAGAAATCTCGAAAAGACGAATGCTAATCTTATTTATTTTTACTCGTTACGTAAAATAAATTAAGAGCGAAATGGTTTCTTTCAGAGAACAATTTACCCAAAACCATAAAATTAAGCGCCTTATTATTCAAAACACAATTATTATAATGATTAATCCATGTTAGTGACATCAGCCTTTTCAGCTGCACTTTCTAAAAAGAACGCTGTAACACAGAATCTGTTCATAGAACCTTGAATATTAATGAAGGACATTATTTTTCCGGGCTTTTCTCTTTCGCTGTAAATGTTCTTTCCAACTAAGTGGTTACAGGTGACTTCTCATGATAAAACATCATGAATTTTGTACCACTGCGATAAAGAATTAAGCCACTTAGACGACACACATTAATACCGAATGATGGCGTAAGAAGAATGCTCATTAGCTGCTATTTAGTTCCTTACCTTTCGAAAACATTCCGTTCTTTAAAACGGAAAATTCATCTCATTTAGATAATGGAACTGCTGTATCGCAGCCATTGGCCAAGCATTTAAGGGAAGGAAAGACAAAGAAAACGATTTGTATATTTTTCTTTACTTTTAATAGCATCTTAGGTCATACGTATTTTTATAGATATTTATTATAATGAAAATCATTTATTTATTATTGAAATAAATAAATGAAATGATTTTTATTGCTTATAAAAATTATTTTATAGAAATTAGAATAAATGCTCTCATATTCTGAAGTGTCGGGTTTAATTCGTTCAGAAACATTTTATTTTATTTTTTATGCGTCCCATGAGGAGGGGGTACCTTGTAATTCAGGATGAGAAGCTCCCGGTATGATGGTTGGTTCTCGTCATCTTTCTGGGTACTCAAAAAGATGGTGGTCTTGCTCCTTCCATCGATGACGGGACGTATTTCCTTAGGGAAGGGTTGTGCCGTGGACGGTGATGACCCTTAGGATTCAACCACAGTTCCCATCAGTGTTGCTGTTGCTGCGTTGGTGAAATATTGAGAATTTTGAGCATATTTTCTTTAAGTCATTGTCTGTTCCTTATTTAAAGGGAAGATAGGTGAACGGGAGGGTGAGGACCAAGGTCAGTGATTGATCACTTTGTTGCTATGGGCCAAATGCTTCGAAAAGGGTGTCAGTTTGGGAATTGGTCAATGTTATAAACGGACATAACTAAAGATGGCAGTCAGCCACAACAAATCCTGTCGATACTTCTAAGTTCAGTGGTGGTGGGGTGGTCAACTGTACTTAAAAAGAAGAAGAAGTGTTGCTGTTGCGGAGGTCCGGTCATTCAAGTCTTTCCGTGTGCCTTCTGGCTGGTCGGAATAACCAGTTAGAGGTTTAATTTTGTGCTTACATCTTTTCATTTGAGGCTATTATTATGTCTCGAAGAATTATGTATCGATATCAATATCTTGATTTTTAGAAAGATGTATCATGGTTTCGGGACTCAATTTCATGGAAATTATATATTTAAGTAATCGCATCCATCATTCGGAAATTAAACGTTTTAACGCTGGTGCGGCGAAGGCATTTGGAAAGTATTGCACAGGACATTACATGCACAGCAGCAGATACATTCGTCAGCTCCATTTCACAGAGTTCTATCTTAAACAGTCATCTAAGAAGCTAATCGTGATGTTAATTTAATAATTGAGTTTAAATATGGTAAGATGATTTAAGGCTTTAAGAGAAATTTCAATGAAAGCTAATCTGATATTTTTTAGTTATGCTTATTTAACATATAAATTAAAAAGAATTCCAAGTTTCTCAAAATTATTTATATTAAATTTAGCTTGTATGCTCTTATAAGTATTCTGAAACAATGGTTTTGAATCAAGAACTTCTTTTCAAAATGCCGAGTACTTGAGTTAAGTGATGATGCTTGGCCAGAAGTCACATGATATGGCAGAATTTGTATATATATATATTGTCTAATGTAATGGGAAACATTTCGAATGACCCAACTTTATCATGATAATTTAGAGGTTCGTTTAAACTTTCGATGAAGCATCTTGAATAACTACAAAAAAATCTCTTTAAAATTTCATTTGTGCATGTTCTTTTGAAAAACAAGTTTAAAACAAAATTTGGAGACGAGACATGAATTATACTATCCTTTATCTTTCAAAGAAATATTTATTATTTGATCAAATGTTGTATTATCTTAATAAATATATTAAAAAAATAGCTTGAGAGTTTATTAATTAAGAGAGTAAAGACAACCTAATCTAGACTGAATGCATTTTAAATACTGAATGTATTAGAATTTATTGACCGGAAATGATAAATATGAGCCCAGAACTTTAAAAAAGAAAAAAAACTTTTAACGAGCATCAGAAACAATTGAGGAAATTTATTTTGAAAATAATTGTTTAAATATCATTCTAAAAATTGGCTCCAATCTTTTATATAATTGTCAATTTCTGTTCATTAATAAATTTGCAACTTATCAATTTTAAAAGTAGAAATAAAATATGGAAGGCACGCACGCACACGTATATACTAGTAATTAACTAGGATGATACAGGTAACACTGAACGCTTTGTGCATTACACGACTAACGTAGTGTTGCATAGTACTGCAAACATCATATTCTATTTTTCCGACATTTTCTCTATTTTCTCTACGCTTTTCATTATGCTTTGTTTTGTAATTATATTTCATTTTTTCTTTTCAACTTTTAGGTTTGCTCATTGTGTGTATTTATTATTTATCACTAGTTTTGTCGTATAAAACTTTTAATTTTATGTCTTATACAAATTATATTCTAATTTAAATCAAAATTAATTTCTATTTTTTTAATCTTAAATTAGTATATATTACTTTATTCCAAAATGTTCCATTATTTTCTCATCCAAATCAAACATTTTATTTAATTATTTCTAACAAGCGCTCTATAAAATTGCTGAGACAGGAATTATCATGCTACAAGCGAAGGGATAAAAATTCCTAACGCCCACAGCTTACGTTCCAAAGATACCTATGATTCACTTTTCAGAATCGACCTGCGATAAAGAAATCCATAGGAATATCTCTTAGTAAAAGCACTAAAGGAAAAACTTCACATATTTTTATCTACCCCGATGTAAAAGACTCTATTCAAACGTGTTTCGTCTGTTTTCCCCATGTACAAACCAAACATTTTCATTAAAAAATAATTTAAAGTTGATACCAAATTGGCCTGTTTTTCCATCATTTATAAGCAAAACTAAGGTACACTAATATTACATTAAATTAATATTTGTATCAATATCCAACAATAAATGGAAGAGTTTTTTTCCGTTATAAATTATTGAAATACAACATTCTGTATTTACATTTTTGGCTGACTTAAAACTTAACAACTCGATAAAGCAAAAATAATTACTTTTGTATTTTAAATGGGGGTTAAGTTGCAATCATTAACGACTGATGAAGGTTGAGACATTTGACTCCAACTTTCCAAATACAACTATTACGAGATTTAGTGGTGTTCAAGAAATAAGTAAACAAGATTTTTGTAGAAAAAGAACGGAGTCCTATTTATATCACTCACAATTAAGCAAAAATTCACAAAATCAGCTTTTGATAATCTCTAATCATATGGACTATATGTCGTCTTTAATAAATTTTTGAATTCAGTTCATGAATATTTCGAATACACTGATGATAAAAAAATGTAGTTTAAGCAGGTTGAAACAATAGCTGCCATTTCTGACAGTATATTCAAGAAACAAAGAATTTCTTTGTTTATAAACAAAGCTACTTCAAAAATTACTTATAAAACAAGCAATCATTTTTGTTAGAAATTATTAAAGAAACAAATCGTGGAAATGAAACTGCTTTCAATAACCACTATTTGAATAAAAATATACGAAGTCCCTTTCTTAAAGTTACAGTCATTTCAATTTCAATTCAGGAACACTTACCTTCCTTCAAATCATTTACTCCCATTTACACGCTTGTCTCGCTTCCTAATTAATAGGAAACTTGCTTTCATCGCCTTGCTAAAATCTAAGGAAAACTTCATTTCATAAGTTCAGGGGGAGCAGTAATTTAATCAAGCAAAATTCCCCAGCGTTAATGCATACTCATTTGCATAATTAGCACAACTCTTTACATTTTAGAGACATTCTGTTTAGATGCCAAAATTCTACACTCTTTTTAGCACATTATCAACATTAAATAGGAGCAGAGTAAACGTTTAATCTTTTTGGATATGTTTTATAGTTAAAATTCTTTATCAATAGGCTCTTATGTGATCATTTCTCTTTCTGCATGTACAGGTGGTTATCAAAATAATGGAAACATCTGTGAATAAAAGTGACATTTTTGAATGCGCTTCGTAAGCATTAAAATATAATAATAGCCACCATTTTTTTATAAACAGTAATGTATATAGTTTTATAAATAGTAATGTATATAATTTGGTAGTATGTGTTAGCTTTATTAAAGTTTTGCAATTCTGGGAATTTTATCAAAAGCATAAAATGTCGGACCACTCAGAATTTCCAAGCGGCTAACTTGTAGGAAGGAATCTGTCTCGCTGGTGCAAGTGTGACCGAAACATCTCAACTTTTAGGCGCTTCTAGAGGTACGGTACCTAAATTCATGAGAGCATACACATAGCGCGGCAAGACAAGCTTTGCAAAGCAAAATGGTGGATGGAAAAAGAAGCTCAGTGAAAGAGACTGACGGGTATTAAAGTGAATTGTAATGTCTGAAAAGCGAAACACTACAGCAAAAGTGACCGCAGAGCTCAATATCCATTTGGATTCTTCAGTGTCAATGATTGCAGTTAGAAGGCACCTTCATAAACAGAACATTTATGGCAGTAGCAATTCCCAAGCCACTTGTCACAGATGTCAATGATAAACGTCGTCTACAGTGGAGTCATACTCACAAAACCTGGCCGAATGATAAGTGGAAGAAAGTAATATGGTCTTAAGAATAGTGTTTCACACCTTTCCTTACAACAGGACGGGTGCACATTTAAAGGACACCTGCAAAACCATAAGGTCGTGATTCTTTCCTTCCAACTGTCATGATATGGAAAGCCATGTGGTGGTTTTCTGCTGGACCAATCATGACCCTGAAAGGAACACTGGCGACAAATATAGAGAAATTTTACCTGACCAGGGACATACTATGATGCAAACTTTGTTTCCGGCAAGAGATGGAATTTTCTAGGCTGATAATGAATCTATACATGCAGCGAGACTTGTCCAATCAGGTTTGATGAACACGAAGATGAAATTAAACATTGGTCCACACAGTAACCCGACCTCAATATAATTGAAATGTTTTGGTCTATTTTAGAGCGTTCAAAACGGAAGCGATATCCTCCACCGGCATCTCTCCCAGAACTTTCACAATATCTCCAGGAAGAATGGTACAATATTCCTCTAAACACTATTCTACACTTGTATGAATCGATTCTTAAGCGAATCCAAGCTGTATTACATGCAAACACCATACAAATAAAGAATTTTTTATAAATCTAAGGTGTTTCCATTATTTTGATAACCACCTGTCGATATTCCTATCAGCTTTATAATTTTCGATAAGAAACAGAATGATAATGGTTATTTCGTTTATTTTCTACACATATTAGTTAACGTTTCCTTTAACTTTATGTATAATGAGGCTATATACACATACAGGAGACTGCATGCATACCATTTGATTGCTTAAATTCATACAAGATATTTTCTTTTCAAAATATTATACCTGGCTATTCATTATTAAAGAAGGGATCAAAAGTGCGCAAACTTTTTCAATTTTCAGAAAGACCTTGTCAAGTAAGAACAAAAGTAAATAATCAAGTTCTTTCTTCATATTTTTATTTCATATTTGCAAAAGTGAATCTTTACTATAGCATTTTTCATTCATTTAACTTCAGTTTTAAAACTTAATACAGTAAAAGAGTTTAATTTTTTAATATTTTTAAAACTTTGACTCTTCAAAAATAAACTCATCGTTGTACCCGAAGCGATGGAGCTAGATATCATTCGCGAGATTCACAACTAAGGACGCTTTGCTCTGCAGAAAAATGAAGATTTGCTGAAAAGTTGCTTTCTTATCTGGAAAGCAAAGAAGAAAATTGCAAAATTCCTAATGAATCGTGTTGAGTGCATCCTTTGCAATCGAAAACGAGGCAAAGGAGAAGGTCTTTTGAATCCAATTCCTAAGGACAATGCTTCTTTGCGCACATACCATACTGATTTCATTGGTTCCCTACCATCTACAAACCAAGAGATATAAACACATATTTACAGTAATAAATGCTTTTGGCTCTATCCAGTCAAAACCACATCAGCAGCAGAGGCACTGCAAAAACTCAAGATCCAACAAGCTGTCTTCGGAAATCTTTCTAGAATTATTTCCCACAAAGATTCTGCCTTTATTTCTAAAGACATTGAGGACTACTGCAAAGACGAATGAATTCAACATATGCAGATAACAACATAAGTGCCAAGAGCAAACGGCCAAATAGAAAGGATACATGGAACACTTATACAAGTACTTGCAAAACTGTCTTAAGTTCCTACCAGGCGTTCAACGAATCATTAACAGCACTATCAGCAGACCCACCAAATCCACTCCCTTTTATTGATGACAGCGTGAAGATGCGAAACAAAACGGACCTAAGAATCAAAGAAATCCTTAATGAAGAATTCTTGCACTCTATGATTCAGGAGAAAGAAACAATTCGTTAGGAGGCCAAAGCAAACATCTTCAAAGTGCAAGAAGAGAACCGATGCCAATATAATAAACATAGTAGAATTGCTCCACTATATAAAATAAACGACTTGAAACGAATTGAAAGAACTCAGTTAGGAGGAGGTCTGAAGATAAGACTTAAGTTCCTAGGACCTTACCAAGAGGTCAAGATAAAGCCACATGATCATTACGACGTAGCAAAAGTAGAATCTCATGTAGGGCCTGAGGTAACTTGCACTTCAGCTGATCACATGAAGCTCTGGACTGCTGCAGTTGCAATTTGAGATCAACGCCTTTCTTTCTATTTTTTTCATTATCACCCTTTTTTTTTAATCCTTTCTTTTCAATATCCTCTACCTCCCCCTTCATTTGTGTGTTTCAGAGTTCGGAGGACCTCACATGTCGATGGCCGAGCGATGTGGTAAATTAACTCCACGAGAGGGCGTTCTGCCTTCTTCCGGTTCAGAATTCAGCAGGGTGGAGAGACAGACATCATCCAAGAAGGGTACGACCGGATATCGAAAAAACATGATCCTCGGAAAAAAACCGAAACTGGAATTCTTGCGTAGAGGAATTCATCTGCAAATGCCCAATGTACCACGCGTAGGTGGGAAAGGTCCCTTGAACAACATCAACTGTCCATCTTCATGTAATATAAATTCCTTCTTCATCACTGAATTCTCACTTGTAAAAATCATCAATTCTTTGTTAATTAAGAAATAAAACAATTAAGCTAATCCAAATGGACTGATGCATTAAAACCCATCACAGTCACATAAATAACTTCTATTAGATTGTACATTTTTCATATTCAATTCAATATATTGTCTCTCATCTATGATGTGATGATTTAATTTATATTCTTCATATAAATACATTTAACTAACGTAGCAAAATAATATATTTAACAAATCCAAACTTTTCTATTTCATTGTTAAATCACACATTTTAGAATTGCATGTATTTTATGTATTAGCTTCTGGCGGCATTTTATATTATAATTTCAAGATTTAAACTTAAAAGCACTTATATATCAAAGTGTTTATAGTAACAAATCAAAACTTTCATTTTTTCTTCTAACAGATTTATTTGTTAGATTTTCTAGAACTCAGAAAAATACTTATGAACAAAACACTTTGTAAAAAGAAAGGATACAAACTTGCGACAAATAAATCAGAGTAAATAGATTGCAGAAAGACATTAAAAAGAATCGAGTCTTTGTAGAGGGAAGAAGGAAGAATAGGTCAAACAATATAATCATTGAAATATCAAATGATTACGTCTCTATTTCAGGAAATTTAAATAAAGTTTTTCTTGTTATAAAATCACTTTAGAATTTTTTTTAATTATTTTTTTTAAAAAAGTGAGTGATTATATTCTTCAACCTACTTTACAACTTTTTTTATCCTTTTCCGTCTGATGAGTGTCGATACTTTTTCTTGTATATCATTTTATTTATATGTTCTTTGATTTATATACAGTACACTCCCGAGTATCCGGCCTAATGTAGTGGATGGAATGGCCGGATTATAACAAAGCCGGATAGAACGGAGTACTCTGAACTCATTTGTTTGCCTACCAATATCAGGAGATAAAGTTTTTATACCAAAATTCATGGTTTTAATTCGTATTTTCTCTCTTCTTATTGAGTGCTCCATTTATTTCAAGTTACGGAGAATGTGAACGCAACCCGGAGAATCATAGAAGCAATTGCTTGTAACGTGTCGAGTTGAAATAGAAGGCTCTGTACTGGTGGCTTATATAGGTTTATATAACTCCTAACTCCGAAGCTAGATGTTTTTGCTAGAATCTAGTTGTTGTATAGCGCGTAATTTCGCCTCCGTAGTCACTCCAACACTTTTAGTTTTTTACCATTTTGAAATCTTTATTGTGGTACTCTTAAAAAAAGTTAGTACATCCTAGGAACAATTTACAAATAATGTACGTTCTGTGCAGTTATAATCAGCAGCAGCGGCAACAATTGAGCAACGTCCATTACACACTGACGAAACAATGAACAACGAGGAGAACGTTGTTCTTTTCCTGTCACAACTTCTATTTTGCACATGGCATATAGTAGAAGGATCGTAGCAGACGCCCGCTTCCACTGTCTTGGCAATGTTGCCAATGCAACACCTTGCCTTCCTAATTCCTGCCTTTAATTACGATAAAAGAAAACTAAGCCGGATTGTTGCTTACCAGATACTTGGGAGTGTACTGTAATATCAGCGAAGAATTGTTGTATGGAAACGGATCATATTGATCCTATTAGATTGTTTAACTAGCTGTCTGTTCCAAGGTCTACCACCTCTGTAAAGAAATGATATCGCAGACCATAGGGGTTAATCATGGATAGCCATCGAGATGGAATATTCCCTCAAACCAAATTGCTGTTGGAAGATTTATTTTTAAGTTCTAATACGTTTTTTTTTTAAATTGATTTAATATTCCTAATATATTTCTTACCATGTTACCTGTTAAACATAACAAATAGATGGATATATATTTACCTTTAAAATACAATTCCATTTTAAGTAATTTAATTTTTATCTTTGAAAGAAATTGCAAATCATAGTTTTAATGTTATATCGGCAAATTTTATATTACGTAATATTATTGAAATTTGTAATTGTATTCTTAATATTATGTATTTGACCATTTCGAATATCATCAATAAAAGAAATAAATATAAAAAGTCATTTTAAGTAATATTTTAAGATTTATAATTTATTTTCTTTGCTTTGAATTTGTATTGACACATTATCCAAATCTGGTTTTCTGTGTCAAAAATAATTGAAGGTTATTAAAGTAAAATAAATAAACAGTATTTGTAATTCTAGAAATTTTTCTCCTTACCAAGGGTTTTGTTATTTACAAACTGTTTTTCTTCGAGGCAAATAGGTGTTGATATTTTTGATTGATTTGGAAATTATTTCATGCTGTATTTTAAACAGAACCTGGATAGTTCATTGCGAAAATGTTCTTATTTTATAATAGATTAGTCCCTTCTTGGCAATCCGAAGTTTTGAGTCTATATATATATATATATTGTTTTAGAAAAAAGGTAAATAATCCGATGGTATCTTAACATTCATATCTCGCTTAGTTGCGAAAATTACATGAGAAAATCTGTAAAAAAAATGCTTAGAGTTTCCTTTAAAAACTCACTGATATGATTATTATTTAATAATTATTTTTTTTATTATAAAAACATATGAAATGATTTGAACACGAATTACTTAATACTAAACTTTCATCACTTAAAAATTAATTCCTTATTGTATACACTTTGCAATTGTTCATCATGGATTAAATTGTGTAGCTGTACATTAACAAAAATGTTAGTATTCAAAACGTTCTGTATTTGGAAAGTCATGAACTACGTAAAAAATTTAATATACATATATATATGAAAATATCTAACATAAGAAAGTAAAAACATATGCATGAAATAGAGAAAAACATGCTGTAATGCATTCCAGATCTGGATTTTCGCAATTATTTGCTTTTACAATAACTTTTTATTTCTACAATGTTCTTCGACTGCACAGTTTAGAACTGGAAAATATCTCTTTCCTGGAAGTTCTTTCGGGAAACGTCTATCCTAGAGCCCCAGTGAGAGTGCACATTTTCTCTAAGGAAATATTTGGGGATCAGATTATGTAGTGGTTTATAATACAATTCCTTGCCTTGCGGGAATTCAAACATGGGTAAGGTGTCAAGTCGAAATCTCTGGTATAAAAATACAGACAGATTTCTTCTTAATTCTTTGCAACAATTTAATGCTCTGCAAATAATCGATAAAAATATGGCTATCCTGAAATTCTTACAATTAATGAAAATTATTGAAGCTATAAGGTTCACTTATTGAAATTATGTTCTTACATGAGATACTATGTTTTCTTTTTGTCTATTTTGTCAGCTGAATATACTTTTCTAAATGTCTCTTGGATATGATGTGGCGACATAATTCAAAAATTAATTAATTAAAATTAAATTATATTTATGCGACGATTTCAATTATATAAATATATATATATATAAAAGGTCTGATATATACGGTTTCTATGAAATGTTATACTCATTTAATATCCAATTGATATCTTATAGGTATAATAATGTCCGGAAGACTTCACACAAGAAAATGGATGTTACAATTTCAAAAATTAAGAATTTTAAAGTCCTGCGCTCTTTATATTCTCCATACTTGCAGTGTCCCTGGAGGAGTGATTATTTTTTCTTCCTCCGCTGAAAATTGTACTATTCTCGATCGAGATCGATGTCAGTTAAGCGGTCTCTCAATGATGTATAAGTGTAAAAGATATTTTAGAATACAAAAAGAGGGACGGCAGTTGGCAATCAACAATCTATATCGCAAACTTCATATAAATACAATGGTATGTTTGAGATATTAAGATTTGGTTTTATAATCTACACTACAATTAGTTCAGGCAGTTGTGTAATTTGAAATATTTTTCGTCACCGGTTTAAATATTCTTTATAAGAGATTCGACTGTTGAATTAATATAGTTTCTATTTTTATTTGTTTTGTTTAGTTTACTTAGTAACATCAAATTTTGAAACAGCAATAGCCTTATTTTGAATGGACTTTAGAACTTTTTAAAGATATAAACAGTGGAGCTTTCAGACTCAGACTCCATTCAGTGTTCCATGCCACCCAAAAATACGGCATTTAATTCTTGAAGCCAAATGACTACGAAGTCCAGATATAAGCAGCGGATCTTTAATGAAATTGGATTTCGTGATTAAAATTCTCCTTTCATATGTCATAGATTCTTTGCAACTGATGGGAAAACCTTTCCTGTAAAATTAGAAAATAAGTGCCATGTGACACTTATTTGACTTACTGGTGATAACTGGTTCTTAGATGACTGGTACTACATCATATTGGAGAGCATTTCACCGTTTCCAAATAATAACAGACTCCCGTACAGATTCAAAAATTATTTTACTTCATTAATAACCATTGAAGTTGCACCGGGGGTGGGGGGTATTGATCTATTTTCAGACCCTATTAGAATAATTTTATTGTTAATATTACAACGAAGAGTTTTGAACATTCCTAAATTGACAGCCCTTTAAAGTAAGTAAACGCATTTTCCGTAACCATGCAAGTGACACCCCGGCCTAGCCAGAAGCCATAGGGAAACTTGATGGGGCTGCCGAAGAGCAACCCTATCTAGCACGAAGGAACAAACGACACTTGATGGCAATAAACACTTGCAAACAATAAAAAAACCCTCTAGAGAAAACGCATATTGGTACAGAAAAAAGAACAGAAAAATAAACATTACATATTAAATTGTGAAACATTAAAAAATGCGTAAAATACATTATAAGTACGTTAATTTTTACATTAGGAGAGAACTAAAGACAAGAGCTTTGACAAAATGTCCCTAATAGAAGATTTAATGACTGGAATTTTTATGAGTTCTTCAACGTCAAAAGACACCCAAACTCTTGACCATTTGAGTTTGTGTTTTCGCCATACTGCAAAAGCTTTGATCACGTTATTTATAAATCCTTCTTCGGTCCCACACTGACAAGTCGAACTTTTGTCAAAGAAACAATTTTGATGCAGAGTTATCAATAGTTTTAGACTATTTATTCTTTTCCCAAGGGCAACAAGCTCAAAAATTCTTTTATTTTCCCTGATATAAAATTCTAATTATTTTTTAGAAAATGTTCAACTTTTTTCTTAAATACTATGAAAATAGATTGTTCTAATTACATCTTCAATGATTTAAGCTTCTCTCAAGATTCACATAAAATTCATAATCTCCCTTTCTCACATAATCAGATTAAAAACATGCATTTGAAAATTTCTGATTAATTCTATAAATGAATCTACTTTACATAATAAATATCTTAATATCTCGCTTTCATCAATATTTCCCAATTCATTAATTAATAATTATATTTTAAAGTTTTTATGTAAAACATTGGCGATTTTTATGCATCAACTGTAGAAAATTAATACTCTGCCGAGATACCTTATTTTTGTATCGCCTAAATCACTTATAATTTAGAAGGCAGTGTCAAACAACAAAATATTCTATTAACAAAAACGAATGCTCATTAAAATGGGGACTTTTTGTGTAATTAATCTGTAGCTTATGAGTTGACGAAACCTCTAACATCTTTTAAAAATAAGAATTTTAATGAGAAAAAAAGGTAAACTTCTATTCTTTAAAGATTTAAGAAATAAAGATTTCAAATAATTTCTGACCAGCTATGAAAATTCCAAATATGTTCTTCCACCAATAGCAGTAAATAGGTTTTATGATAGCATTAAAAGAGGTATGCAGGGGTGTAAAACACTTAAAACTTATTGAAGGAGTATCAAATTTGTAACAAAGGGATTAGAATTTATAATTTATTAGGATGGATTGTGTATTAGCACGTAATGTAGAGAAAAATATCATTTTGTGATTTATTTATGTCTCAAAAAATAAGGATAAGATTAAAGCTGTAAATTTTAAGCTTTAATGTTACGTTACCGGAATTCCCTATAAGCAAAAGGTAAATAAAATTAAAATCAGTATTATAATATTTTTGATAATATTTTTATTGATAATTTTTTTAGTATTGATAATATTTTTATAAAATTAACAATAACTAAATATTAGTCCGTAGTTTTTGTTCCTGGCTATATTTCACCTATATCCCTTTTACATCGGGTGTGTCATATATGCATCACCAGCGAATGTCTCTCACATTCGTGCGTACCACCCGTCTGGAAATCGAACTAATGGTACGGTAATTATAGGTGCATTTTAAACCGGAACAATTTTTAAATGCCACTAGATGGCTCCCTGTGTCCATTACTTTTGAAATAAGTATAATTTTAGTATCCTGACCTTCAGTTTGCTTATTCAACATTTGGTACTTGACTCATCAGCGTTGAGGGGAAGGGGGTAAGAGTAATGTAAATAAACAGAGCTGGGTTGTGTAACTTTCCACTTGACAGAATCTTTCGTGTTTCTGATCTTCCTCTGAATATTTTTCTTATTCTTTTTTTGTTATTACTGTGTAACCGTAACTAATCTTTCTGAGTTTCATCGTCAATTCTGTTGTATTTCTCGTAGCTTTCGGATACATTTCGCTTTTTTCTCTTTTTATTATGGTTTCGGTTTAATATGGCGGAAAAAAGCTATTTTTCGGAGGAAGAATATGCTTAAATTATGAATGAACTAATAATCTAAAAAGGTAGAAAATAATGACGACGTTATAACCTAAACTTTATTCTTTTTTGTGATTTTGTTTTCAAAGTTAGGATTAGCGAAGAAAACCTCCCGTCCAGTGAGATAATTCCTTTCGTATACGCGCTATCCCGTGCATGCGTCGGTAGAGGCCTCCCATCTCAAAAGGTATAGATATAATTATAAATACAAGAAGGCTTTCAGTCAACAAAAATAAAATATACTCCTTGTCCGAAATAACAAACATCCTCTCGCAAAAGTAACAGAAAGATATCTGGGATACAAATGCATGCAAATGTCCGTAGCACTTGTGTATGAGGAGGAAAACTGGGATAAAAGATTTCGCAATGGAATAGAGGAGATGGGTTCGTATCATGAATAAAACAATCTTTTGGCAATCGAAACTGCGTTTCGTCAAAAATCTTCAACTGAAAACAAACAAAAAATTATCTTCTCAGAACAACAAATCATTAGTTGTTTTTATTCCCATAAAGTCACTTCTTGTCTTTGATGTAAGGAAGTTCTCATTTCTCACGCCTAGACGAAAGGAAATCGATAACATTTTTCTTCTGAGTTTTGATTTCGTTTTCAGACGAGCAGATTTCAAAGTGCTTTACTTCTCCTAAGAAGATTTATTATTGGGAGATTTTAAGAGAGTGCAAGAAAATACTTGTTACTTTCGTTTTAAATATTCAGTAGAATGACTTTAGCTAAGTATTATTATGAGAAATACTGTTTTTCTATTCTCTCGCTATAAAGAAATGGATTTTGTGACATATTTCACTCTTGTTAATATTTATGACAAGTGAACAGAGATAATTTTAATTTTTTTGTTTGAAGGAAAAGAATACATCCTTGACATAAATGTACAATAACTTGTGTGAAGGCATATCGATAAATTAATTCTTAATGAAATTCACTCAACTTTTAGAAGAACGAATTTTAGTAGGGTCAGGTAATTTGAAATAAAAAGTTGCGATGAATTTTATCTTCTGAAAAATAAAAACTTTATTTTAACCAGAAAATATCTATCTCAGTCAATTAAAATTTCAGATTGACTTCATTTAAGAGTAGAAGAGCAGTATAGTTAAAGGTTGAATTTCGAAATATATTGATCTTGAATCTTCTGTGCCAAGAACATAACTCTAAAATCGACTTCTAAAATTAAATTAATTACATGAAAGTCAACCGTTTAGATTTTAGTACATCAGTTAAGGTATGTACAAAAACATTTGGGGCATTCTGGATTCAGAAAGGTCGGATGCAGTGATTCAAACAAATCTCAAGGTCAAATATTTTGATAACTACTTTGTTTTCTCATTGTGAATTGTATATACATACATGGAAAAGTACAAGATATTGTATTCAATCCGAGGAAAAATATCATTCTTTAAGATCTTAGCTGAAATCTATAATATTATTCAGGAATATTCTGGAAAGAGGACAAGGAAAAAATTACCAATTTTATTCTCATACCTAATTACATATTTTCTCTACTCATATAGAAGAAAATGGCGCAACATTGTTTTTAATGTTTGATATCATTTTAATTTAGAAATATCGGCTACAGATATTAAATTTCTGCTATTTCTCAAACAAGTTGATAGTGAAGTTATTGAAAATCTTTTATTTTTATTAATTATTCATTTTCTAAGATTTTTTAAAAGCTCAATTGAATGCTTGAATTTAATAAATAAACCGATAAGTATTTTCGTTGCATTATTTTTATTATTAAGTAATTTTTGAATTAATTTTATAATTAAATAATCCCATCAGATCTTCATAAACTATTGCGCTAGAAATAAACAAAATAATTGTCTTAAAATTAAAAAAAAGACTATGAAGAATGTCTACACAATCAAGGGGGTAATTAATCAAAACACTGACTAAGCTGGGAAAAGACGTCTTTAAGAAAAGTCTTTCAAAGTGAAGTGGAAAGACATAAAAAAGTGGCGTTATACCCACAAACGTTGCCTGACAGCTTTTGTGGAAGCCTGCAGAATTCAATTTCTTTTTCAGTATCTTCATACTTTAAATAATATAAAACTTCTAATTATTTTTCGTCTTTGCTTCGTGGAATAATTAGGAATTTAAATCGCCTTAAAATTGTGTACTTTAAGCGTTGCTTAAAATTATAAGACATTTACTTTAGTGGCTGAAAAGTGGATAAGTAGTGAAAATTTTTAATAGTGTTCTATATGGAGACATGAAATTCTTTTTTTATTATTTTATACTTTAAATATCAACCCCATTCTGTAAATAATTTAATTTATAAACTTGATTATCTTTGTTTGAATCGAATATGCGCAATGCAGTGCTCCTATTTTGCAAATGACTTTTGTTTGAATTGATTTATTATGTCATCTTAATATATTGGCCAATAAATCAGTTCATAAAAAGTATTAAATGAATCCCTGTAATAAATTTCACTAATTTTTTTTTGAAAATAAACAATAATATATTAATTTCTTCTCTACCAATTTGTTTAAAGTAAATAAGTATTTTATAGATAAATATGGTTGCAAATAATGTTTGAATCTTGGTACCGAAGTTTTAGAAAAATGTACTCGCTGTGAGTGATTTATACTTTAAATGCACGTATATATCTTTTTTTTTTTTTTATTGTTACCGAAAGTGAATTTCCAATATTGTTTGTTTTCAAATAATTCTTCTTATTGTAATTTTAAATACTTTTTTAATTGAGAAATAATTACATTCCTCATTGTGAAAATAAGAAATTACACTAATAAAATCTGTTTTTGATTTAAGACCATCAAATGAAGCCTGAATGAATTATCCTTTTCTCTTCTAAAAGGGGTGCAATCCTATTTTCGACAGATAAAGATTTCGGACATTATCCGCTGCCATTCTCAACATACTATATATTAAACCATTTACGATATTTTTTCTTTCAAAATTCATATTCTCCTTTAGTTAAGCTAAAGCAGTTAATTCATATCAAATATTATATCTTCCTCTTTTTATTTTCTCTCTGTAATAATACAGGGAGTAATTACTATAGGCAGTGAAATGTTATTAACCTTTTAAAATTCCATTACGGTTCTGATTCTCACCATTCCCCTTTTGATATGCATCGTTACAACATTTTGTTTATAAATAAACTTTTTATATGCTATTTAAGCAACTATGCAAAGTGATTTAAAGGTAAGAAATATTCGCAAGTATTTCGCCTATTTATATCAAGACTTTTTGTAATTCCCAAGCTGCTCGTTTTATTTTATGCCGTATCCCAAAACGGTTGAAAGCTCATAGAATTCATTTAAACACGATTGAAAATCTCATCTATTTCTTTTCGCTGATGAATTGAAAAATATTGCGTTCCATTGGTAATTCTTGGTACGTTTAGGCTTTTACACGGATCTGAAATCGATTCTCGCCTTTTCCAGCCGTGATCTTCGCCTACTCAATGTGAACTTGAAGAATTGAAAAAGTTGGAAAGCATGTACCTAAAAAGATGCTAAAATGTCTTTTATATTATAAATATCCTTAAAAATAGATTAGTGGGACAATAGATAAGGAATAAATCAGTAATTGATTTAATGAAGGAAAACGCAACGTGTGAATGAAAAAATACTGATAAAAGTTACTTTCCTATATAATTTATAAGGAATAGATAAATGTAATTAATTCATATTTTTTTCAAGTGTCGCATGATTTAAATCTTTTCAGAGGGAAAACATCTGGATGAGTGATAAAGTATAAATATTGTTTTCAGCATATGAATTTAAAATGAAATTGCTATAGAATTTTCATAAAATAAAAAAATATTTGTAATTTTGATAAACATTTCGGCGATTTGAAAAATTATATTAAAAGGCTTGAATATGGTACATGTAAGTTTTTTTTTATATATATAAATCGTGATATAATGTTTGAAGTAATACGAAAAAAAAGTACGAATAATACGAAAATAATTTTTTAATTTCTTAAAAGTATTAGAATAAATAATGAATGTAAGGAATTAAAACAGAATGAGACGCGATTACTGTTGCCTCAGTATTCTTTCTGCATTAGTCTTTCAAATCATTAAAAGCAATTATAGATTATTATCTCAAGCGTGAATTATCTTAATGGATTTTTTTAAAAAAATTCCTTGCTTTGAAATATTATAAGAGAATCAAAAGATCTTAACGTCTTTCATTAATTTTCAATATCTAGGTATAAAATCATATAATTAATTTTTTTCCTTTACTGTATTCAATATTTTGTGGTCAGATATTCTCTTCGATTATAACGTACATCAGCATTATTCCTAACAAAGTTTAACTTCGCTCATAGAACTTGGAATTTTTTTTAAAAATATGTTTATTGTAAATTAGAAGAGAGCTTTTTAATTGCTGAAGAATAAATCGATAGAAACGTTTTTTCTTTACTAGGTATTTTGAAGCAACAAGATAACAACGAGAAAAATACATCGAAATAATAGATGGATAAATTGTCTGATTTGGTTTCCAAGATTTGTATGAAATAAGAATCAAAATTAATAGAAATATATGCTTTTTGAATGATACTTGTAAGATATATAATTATCCGCATTTTAAGAAGACATTAGTTACCTGAAGAAAACTGCTGAAATGCATACAGTTATGTATGCATTTCGGTATGTAACAAATGCATACTGTTTTTATTAGAAGATAAAGTTGAAATAAAATAATTTAGTAAAATCTGATAAATTAGATTAATACAAATTGTAACGGACTAGAGATCAAATTAACAAGCGAAATGAAACGCTTAGTTGTTTCTAAATTTTTGAAAGGGCGTATTTTAAGATATTTACACTCATATTTAAAGTATAGATAGAATTTTATTTTGTGTCTTAAATTAATGCATTTTTATGACATTTAAAAAAAAAAAAATCCGAAAAGATTTTTGAATACCCCAAAGATAAATCAAATTGCCAATGAAATTCTCTTATTTCTCAGAGCTTCTTAATAAACAATGAAATGGTTTTATTTCACCTAGTAAAATATTTTTAAAGACATGATATGTATAACATATAAGTATAATAGGATAAGTACAGGGTTATAAGTTCAGAGGGCTCTAAAATGCGTTCTATTGATTCAAATAAGGTAACATTTGAACTACAGATTATTGATATGATGGGATTTACATTTATTAAATAAAAAAATTAATACAAAAATTCACCGTCAGATGGCGTTGTAATACATATAAAACCATTTAATATGGTTTATAATTGTTAAATAAAGTAAAATTAAAATTTCTCAATATGTCCTCTTTTATTTTCAATAATATGCTCTAATCAGAGAACCATATTTTCTATAGATGACCGGAGTGAGTTTTCCGGAATAGTAAGAATATGGCGCCGAATGTTGTCCTTCAGATCTGGTAGAGATGATGGCCTTTGACGGCAGATACTGTCCTTCACATAACTTCCCAAGCAAAAGTCGCAAGGATGATGTCCGGTGAGCGAGGAGACCATGCTATTGGGAAATGACGGCTGATAACTCGTGCTTCTATGAAATTCTGTATTAACAATCGCTTTACACGAAGATCAATATGAGGTGGTGCACCATCCTGCATGAAAATGACGTCTTTAAGGCAACCACGCTGTAGAAGAATTGGCATTACAAAATCCCTTAGCATATAATGGTACCGTTGTCCTGTGACGGAACAGGTTTGGATTTCATTTGAAGCTATCTCTTCAAAGAAATACGGTCCAATGACAAATGTATCTGTAAAACCCCACCATACTGTCTCTTTTTCAGGATGCAAGTGTTGTTCCTGGATAACGTGAGGGTTTTCCTCTACCCAAATTCCACAGTTGTGGGTGTTAACTTGCCCATTGAGGCAAAAGTGGACCTCATCACTCCACAGAATGTTCCATGGCTAAGTTGTCTCAACCACCATTTGAGCAAGGAACTGAAGTGCAAAAGTTTTACGGACCTTTAAGTCCCCGTCCTGCAACAGATGCACAGATTTGATTTTGTATAGATAAAAATTCAAAATCTGCCTTACGATTTTTGGTACAGTTGAATACAGCATATCCAGAACACGGGAAACAACTGGCAAACTCATACTATTTATTCGGCGACAGACTTCTGGCTTCAACGAACACGGTCGCAACATTTTCGATGCTGGAAGGCGGGATTTTATTTTCGTCCTCTACTTGGAAGACTGCCAAGTTGCTCAGTTTCTTCAAATTTCTGCATCATCTTGCGTTAGGCATCTAGAGACATTGGACCTCTTCATATCTGCTTCATACGACGAAATTCCTTTAGAGATGCAACGAAGTTTTGTTGGTTCTGGTTGGTTGGTAATTTCGCCAGTAGAGCCTTTTCTTGCAACGTTGCAGGCATGGCGAACAGAGAAGAAACTAATGTTCGTGTAAAATCCGCCTTCTTTTTATCCAAAGAAAAATGGTAATAGACATGCACTGTAACGCAAATTATTTCAATATATGCAAATAAGTGCCATTTGTACTACAGAGCCATCTATTGGTGATTTTTTGTACTATTTTTTAATTAAGAAATGTGAAGCGCATCATCTGAATAATTTGTAATCCAAATTCTCTTATTTGTTCCAATAGAACGCATTTTAGAGCCCTCTGAAGTGGGTAACATTTCTTACTAATTCTGTATATAGTATAGGATAAGTATAATAAAATAAATATAAAAATATGATGTGTATAATATATAAGTATAATAAGATAAGTATACGGTACAGTATATAATAAAATAAGTGTAAAGATATGATAAGTATTTTTAAAGCAGATATGAAAAAGTACACATTCATTAAGTGTATTAAGTAGTAACACATGGTTGCTACTTAATATCTAATGTCTAATGATATAATGTGTACCTAAATATATGAAATTATTCGAAAAAAGTATATTTATATCCATAAATAGTAACTGCTATAAAGTTACAACCAAAACAGTTGTCGACATAAATGTATCTTTACCATTATCATTGTTTTTTATATTGTATATTTTATAACTAGTTAGGCCAAATAAATATTTTCATACTTTTGTATGATATCATTTGTAGGAAATTTACTATACATTTAAAAGCGTACTTTTATTTTTAAATGTTTTTTTTTTTATTTCATTATGTTAAATAAAAAATCCCCAAAAATTAATTAATTTTTTCATTCTCAAAAAAAAAAAAATGTTTGTTTGCCTTTTATATTATTATCGCACACGTTCATCAAATTTATTCAAGATGACTTTTGGAAACAAGAATTATGCGTTTAAAATCTATTTCTAACAAAATTCGTCTATCTCGAGCGTTACGCAGATTAAGTCCAGTGAGATATTAGTTGTCCGCGCAATTAGGTTTTAAAGTTTAAGAATGGATGAGTGGACGAGAAGTCATCCTCAGCACTCATAAAACATCATTTCTTCCAAATTCTTTATTATTCAAAATTTTTATTGCAATAATGCTGGTATATTGCATTTAAATATGTATTTTAATATGTCAAAATAAAATAGAAAACAATTCATCCAGTTTTTCTGATATCATACTTAATTTTAAAATACATGACTTTTTATTCTTCGATTGCTGCTGTGTAAATATATATTAATAAATGTAAGGAAGGAAATAAAATGTTACAAGTTAATTTTGCATTTAACACATTTTAAATTTTTAAGGAAAATTTTATCACTATAGTTCTTTCCTGTTTCAACATGCAAATGCCTAACATATATTTGATTCCTATAAAATAATTAAATTTAAATTTCAGCATTCCCTACCGTCCATTTTTTTCTCGGTTAGTTATTAAATTATTTATTTTATCATCAAACATTTTATCACCTTACATTACAAATATCACGCATCATTTTAAAATACACGACGATTAATTCTTCGATTGCTGCCGTATGTAAAATAAATGTAACTAATGTTGAAAATAAAATCTTAAAAGTTAATTTTGGCACTTAACATTTTTTTAAAACTTTTTAAGGAAAATTTCACCATTAAAATTATTTCCTATTTCAATAAACAAAATGAGCAAATAAATAAATGCGTTGATTAATTATTAAATAAAATTTAACACAAAAAGCAGAATTCTGAACAATGTAAATATATACTACTCCGTAACATAGATTTAATTCCATTAAAATAATTTAAATTTAGATTTTCACATTCCTTAAAATCCATCTTTTTTCTCAGCCAGTTATTAAATTATATATTTTATCATTGAAAATTTTATCGCCTTACGTTATAAGCAATGAAACTTCTTCATATAGTCATCCTTTATTATAATCTGCAATCCTACCATTTCAAATATATGAAACAGTTCATTTACTTTCTTATTTGATAGCAATGCATACATTATTTCCAAGCTCTAAAGATTTGATAAGATTTAACTTCCGAGACAGCACGATTTCCGGCAAGCAAGCAGGGTATACACAAGTCGATCATTAACGTCTTTCATGGTCTGAATTATTACAAGATTAGAGCTTTAATTTGACTTGTTTGTTCAATGGAATGGTCTCTAAATTGCACCGAATTCTTGGGGTTAACTTTAGTGAATCCACCGTCAAACATTATACTGGCAGAAATTGGACACTGGCTGGCCTTACCTAAATGTCGAAGAACGCGAGAATGTAATAGTTACCGCTCAAATGTCCAACGAATCTAAATAAGTAAATAACTCGATAGCCAATATCCACACCAAATACCAACTTTAGAGTATTAAATATTAAAGCATTGTCTCTTTTGGATATGTTTGAAATAGGGAACTAAGTGGAATGATTTTATCAAATAATTTGCAACCTTCACGTAAATCCATTATCATTTTAATCTTCGAGGTGAATATACTTATCTGTTTCGGATTCTCGTTTATCGAAATAATCGGATATGAACTTCGAAACAATGAATGGGAGGTTTAGATATTATGTAAAGTCTCTAAAAATTTCCTTTTAGATGTTGGAAGAAGTTATGCAAAATATCACGAGGTATGCTATTGACTTCTTTTCCTATCAATAATAAATATATGAGTTTATACTTATAAAAAATATTTCGAATTGCTACACTATTCTTACAGCAGAAAATGAATAGATATGAAACAAAACCGCTATATTTTAATGGAGTAATCACTAATAAGTAATTGGTTTACAAAAAACTGGTTTACAAAAATAGGAAAATAGTAGACAGTGATTGCATTTAAAAGTTCACCATTCTGTAATCAATCGAATGTTAAATGAAACTTATCTGTGTGAAGAAATGTATAGCATAAATTTGGAGAAATTTAAAAAAAAATCCATTAAAAAGATACTATCTAACCTGGGCAATTCCAATAGAATCGATTGTTAATTTTTATATCGTCATTTAACGATGGCGGTTTTTTTTTCCTCCTGAAATTGTATTAAAAATATGACATCTTCGAAAACAGACAATTAGAATTAAAAACTCACTGAATAACACACAAATACAACTTTTTCAAGTAAATCTAATATTAACTCATAACAAAAAAATAAATCTATATAGTATATCTCTAAGGCTCATTTTGATTTTCAAAAAATATTTGACTATGAAAATTGAAAAAGAAAAAAAAAAAATGTTTCAACATTTTTTGTACACTAATTGTAATGATTCCAATTGCATATATGAACACTGAAGATTTGTTGATATATGAAATTAAATTGTTTTAGATTTTCATTTACGCGCAGAATGTTTCAAATGACCATAATCCTCAAATAAATATATATTATCTCGTTTGTCATGGTAATTATTCTATACTGAAAGCTTTACTTTTTGTCGCTGATTAGACTATACCGGTTTGAAGTGACAGAAATATTAGGGGGATCCGAAGGTAATGCCGTTTCTGCACATGTCGATATTCGTCAGTCAGTTATTAGCTCATTGTATAATTCGAAGTCGTACCAAACTCATTTTAAGGATAGATTGACTTGTTGGTACATAAATAATAAATCTTAATCTAGCTATTTTATTGAAATAGGCAGCTAAATAGTAGCAGCCAGATATGTACTGAGAAGTACATATCCGGTACTATATGCTTTTGGAACTTCAGATGCGTAGTAACGCAACGGTTGCTACTAAAAATCATTGCGATGTTCATCGAAAAATCCGTGTCAGGTAATCGTCGGAGAATCAACAATCTTAACCAACCTTGTTCGACCAACCAAGACGATTTGCCGCAGTAAGCAGTTGGTAAAGCAGTTTGTTTTAGCTTTAATTATATTAACGTCCCGTTTTAAAACAACATAGGACAATTTTAGGATGGACCGCGTAATTTTGAATCGCGGTTAGAGGGCATCTAAGTTGGCACCCGCTCTCCAAACTTCCACATTTGACTGACGGGAGAACGGTTGACCCTGACGGATTTAACGGGAACCAGACTCGCTTACACGAGAGTTCTTCGATAGAATCTGGCCTCGAAACTGAAACCCAGCAATTCAGAAGCCGAGACCTTTCCACCAAGCCACCGCATCCCTAAAGCAAAATTGTTAATGTAAGCAGAGCAGGTGTTTGATGCCTGCATAATCTGCCTGAAGAAAACAAAATTAAACGATCCACCATATGTAGCATACTGCTTCAGCGGCACAATATAGAAAGCGTTTTTTAACTATTTAATCACTGAGTATGACAAATGAGGCATCTTTGATAATCCAAAGCACAAAAGGTGGCGATTCTCTTCCCCAAAAGCGTTTTTGTACGTTGGTGGAGTATTCCCACTGTCGTTTATTTTGAAGTACGGAAAGCTGAACAAATTGTGAATGCAAACATTTACTGTGAACAATTGGTCGACTAAAGCAATGTTTAAGTGAAAAGTTCCCAATGGTTCTCAACAGAAAAGATGTTATTCTGCAACACAATAATGCAAGACCGTGCTGCACAAAAAGAACCTTGGAAAAAATTAATGAATTGGACTGGGAGGTATTGCCTCACCCACCATACTCGCACAATATTGTCCAAAATACCATATCCAGATATTTTGATCTTAAACCAATTGATTTTAATCGATCCCTCATTGAAAATTTGCACACTCGATGGCAAAAGAATGTTAATAACTACGCTATTGATTAAAAATAAAAACTTAGTAAAAATTTGAAATTAATGTAGAAAAAATATTACTTTCCGGTCCAAATAATAATAGAAAAAATGTTGGAATGCTCAAATAACTGAAGTCTGATTTATTATGATCTAACTTAGTAATTAGCTATATTATTAGCTTTACTTACTACTCAGCCTTTACTGGTAGATTTAATTTCAGAAAAAAACAGTAATAAGTCTACATTATTTAAATGGAGATTTTATTAGTTAGAAAACAATAAAATGCAAAAACTTTTATTTTTTGCTTCATTAAAATCAATTTAAAAGACGGTTATCGAATTATAACCTGAAATGAATAGATTTCTTGCAGAATATAACAAATTTTAGTTTGCAGGGGGTGGATATCTACATTCAGACTTAAATATGTACATCCTAAAAATCACAAACAGGAATAAAATCAGGCTATAAATTATAACAAAATCTAAAGAAAGAAGGCTTAAATTCTATTTTCAAAATAAAATTCAATAAAAAGAAAAGCTTAAATGATGACACATTTCTTTAGAGAACAAGACTCAAGATCTTTGATCCGACTACAGTTATAGAACCTGATATCGTACTGTTCGTTTGAAGTATGTTACATAAAAAAGTAATACCTCTGTAATGCCTTCAAATATTGATTGTTAATTAATTAAATATTTATGTTTTTTCAACTATCATCCTTCAGTAAATTAAAATAGACTAAGCTCCGTAAAAGTAATCGAAAGAAAAACTATTGTATTAAGTAGATATTTCTTCAAAGAATCCCCTGAAAATAGTGGAAACCACCTCTATTATGAGAAGGAAACGAAAAGATTACATCAATTTATATCTTAATTCAAAGCATACTTGTATCATAAAACACATTCATACTCACATTAGCTTTGACACCTGGCTAGATAAAAAAAAAGAAATGTAGTTGTTTAGTTTAGTTATATTAACGTCCCGTTTAAAAGAAAAACTAGGGCTATTTAGGGACGGGCCTCGCGATTTTGAACAGCGGTCAAATAACGAGGACGACACCTGAGATTGCACCCGCTTCCACAAAATTTTACACCACACCAGCGGAAGGAAATTTGGCCCCGACGGTTTAACATGCACTAGATTCGGTTACACAACCGTTCGTCGGTGGAATCGGATCTCGAACCTCAAATTCTCCGGTTCCTTTGGCCCGAGACCTTACCACAAGGCCACCGCGACCCTTGTGGCCCCCGCGAAATTGTGTAAATACTGTTCTTAAAAACTTTTAATTTTATCACTTCCACTGCAAATAAGATTTTTTTCTAATCAATATCGAAATACTTATAAGCCATCTTTAAGTCAGAACTTTTCTTTGTTTGACGTTAACCACAATATTGAAAAATTCGGATTCAAAAATGGGATTAAATTTTTTTACGTATGATACATTTTGCTAATAATATATATTTATCTGAATCATTTTAGAGTAAAATATATAATTAACCAATTCAGTTTTACTTATACTTATGAGATTAATTTTTGTATATCTAAAGAAAGCATCAGAAAAAATTTAAAATCAGATCTTATAATTTCTTGGATTAGTAATCACATTTTCAAAAAAATTCTTTCCAGTTTATAAAATTAATACTGAATATTATAAAAAATATTTCATTAAAAATGCAACTTATTTGTTATAATACTTTGAATAATATAAATAATTTGATAGGAATTATTATTAATGATGTTAAATTGAAAAATTTTGAAGATGTAAAAGAACAAAACTGAATTCAATAATTCAATGGAAAACTCATTAATTAGTTCAACAAATGATGAATTTCCCTTCTTTCAGTGTTTTGCTTTATATTAATTAATGCAATTTTATAAGATAATAATTGTAAGTATTTCAACCGATTGCTAAAACAAAATAAATAACATATATTTTCCATTCTCAACATTCATATTTTTTCGGTAAATCATAAATTGTTTTCAAATTTGTCTGATGCTTAAAATTCTGCGATAAAAGTTGTAGTAGATAATGTGATCTGGAGCAAGATAAAAAAAAAGAATTGAAATGCATCATTTTTCAGGTTTTATATTATACTAGCTGTTACTCGGCACGATGCTGCCACAGAAGAAATAATTTTGGAAATGTGAAACAGCTATCTTGTTTAATTAAAATTGAATAATATTTAAAGGAAAAATATAAATAATGTTTATTATATTTTTTTGATTTTATTATTCAAGTGTACTTTATGGTTGACAATATATATTTATTTTTCCGTCTTCAGCAAAAACAAATAAATTTCTTTCTGTCCGATACCTGAGCATCCAACATATAACGGGCCCATGCGAAAAACCTAGATTTTCTAGGTTCAAACAATAAATTGGCAAAATTTTTTTGCCATCGGATGAATAGTATGGCAGCCATAAAATATGAACAAACAAAAATTTATTTTTATATATTAGCTATAATAATTGTACTATGCCTATAACTTTTGCGCAAGTACAAGCAATAGTTTGATAACGTTTTAACGCATTAAAATTATATTTTTAAAGCAAATTAGGATTTTTAAAAAGACCCTACTGAAAATTCTCATTACACAGACAGCACACACGTTAAAAGAGAAAAAAATTGTAATTTCTAAAGCAACATGGAAATTATTTATGTTAAGGAATTAATTTTTTATGATATTTACTCTCATAATGTGCACTTTTTTAACGGTTGGAAGCTTCCATGAAACGAAATCTGGGCCATAAAATCATCTTTCCAATTATGAATATGTTTTATTCAAGAGCACGACATCGCCTAACATTTAAGCGAAAGGTTAAAATGATTTAATAATATTATTAAATCTGTTCATATTTGCAATATTTTCTACTTATGAGAAGCGGATAGCACATTAAAATTATGTGACTTTATTGACCAAAATTTGCATTTTTTTTCTTCTCTTGATCTTCGGAATCAGGCGTAAATTGGAGCTGAAATCGCTCGTGTAAAGCAATTTAGAAATTTTCCGTCCTTCTGTAAATGATGCAAATAGTTTGGCACTTCTCCCATAAACACGTTTCATTTCAGTTTACCAGAATACTTTAATTTCTCCAAATGATCTTTTTTTTATTTCTATCGTTGCACATTTTATTTAGAAGAGCTTTGAAAATATAAATAATTCGTACTTTTTAGAATATGTTGTAGATCGATTAAGCTTAGTTTCAATTATAGTTTGAATCAATACGAACATAATTTTATTGAATAAAGGTTTTTAAATGTTAAGTTTTCATAGCTCTAAATACAAAATGGGTTTTTTTTAAGAATGTTATCTTGCTAATAAGATTATAATTAGAAACAAATATTTATATATATATATATATATTAGAGGTTTAGCGTAAATAAATAGATAATTATTAGATTCGGTAAATTGAAAATGAAAACGCAGTCCTCTGTTATCAAATTATCTTATCTCTTCATAGTTTTTCGAAATTTATAACTAAACAATTCTTATTTAAGGCTACTTTAAATACATTACTAGACTTTTAGAGCATAATAATTTAATTATATATGAATATCAATATCATGATTAAGTATGTAATGTAATTCTCATTTTAAATACATTTTATTTAAACAAAAGAAACCCTACGTTAATAGGAGAAGAGTATAACTTAATGAGAATAGGAAAAAATGGATTTCAAGGATTATGTTAGACTTAAGAATCTTATGGCTGGTAATGGATTTAATATTTACTACCTCAGTAAATTTCTCTAACGAGACTGAATTTATTTTACAAAATCCACTTGACAATTATTAGACCTTTGTATATATTGAAACGAAATAAAAACATTTTTTTTTCTAAATCAAAAAGTGGCTTGAAGACGAATTACTTATGTTGAAAATATGTACTTACTTAATATGTACTTAATAATACTTATTTTGTATTATCACGAAAATATGTACTTAATAATACTTATGTTGTTATTATCACGAATTACTTATGTTCAAAAATATTCTTAGAAAGTAAAAAAAAAAAAAAAAAAAAAAAAATTCTGAGTTCAAAAACTTTTATATTTTTAATGTCTGTTAGAAAGCTTCAATAATCTTATTTTAAATGAAATAATACACATTTTTGAATTAAAATGCTTATAAAATTGTTTACTTTAAAAAAACACTCACAGCAAAAGAAAAAGGGTTTTGAGAAATAACTTTGATAGTGGGATTTGAAAACTTAATGCAATTGTCGCGCTCTGAAAAATCCATTTTCATTATAAAGAAATTTATTTCACACAGATTTAAAATCAAAATATAATAAAAGTGAAATAATTATAAATAAGTTATACACAAAAATGTCATTTTAGAAATTTTTAGGAATTTTAAATCTAGATCAATAAATATAGATGCGATAATACCTTTGAGAGATTATCTACTTCAGAAGCAGAAGACCATGCATTACTTCTCATTTATTCTATACTGGCATTCTGTAACCTAAAGTGGATCTTTCCGTACTAGTAGACATGATGTAGACAAGAATAGACTTTCCACGACTCCTCGAATGGCAAAAGCTGATATACGAGCAGCTGAACTCCAACCTTTTAAAGAAAGATAGCACTTGCTGGTAACCGGAGAAGGAGAAGCTGGAAGAATACAGGAAAATAAATGCATGCTTGAAGGAATCGGTACTTTTAACCATTATTTAAAGCAATGCATAGAAATCTCGGAACTAAGAAATAATCTGAAAGTTGAAAATGAGGACTTAAGTACAGTACTGATGGTACCAGATAATCTTAAAACTCTGAAGGACATGATGTTAAAAATTATCAATTTTTTTTACCAACTTTGAAAGTGTTTGGATTTCTGTTGTTGTGAAACGAGAATTTGGAGAAATATTGAGAATTTCAAGGAGATTTTCATTAAGTAATAGCCTGTTCCTTGTTTAATAGGAAGACAGGCAAACGAGAAGAAGAGGAGGAATGTCAGTGATTGACCACTTTATGACTTGGGGCGGGATGCCTCGAAGAGGATGTCAAGAGTTCGAAGAGGAGTCAATGTTCCGGACGGACTTTGCTAAATATAGCAGTCGGCCACAACAAACTGGTCGTTGTTGGCGTGGTGGTCGGCGGTACACAAGAAGAAAGGTCTGAGACGTTCATTCCTATAAAAAATTTTAACGAACGAATGATTGCATCCATTTGATGAAATTGGGCTTCTCAATACCAATTACACCTATGTGGTGTTTAGGAGTGAAAGTGGACAACTATTCGCATCTGTTGGCAGTGGACGCTTTTCTTTCACAAAGATGCCGACACACAAGAATGAGTTTACCGATTCGACAGTTATTTAATGGGAAACATTTACGGTGCGATCGTAGTTTAGAGAAAGCGGGGATTTCCAGCTTTCTGGCATGTTATCGCCAACTTGGAGAAGAAGGGGGTTAAACTACAATTCATTCAATATTTACTTTAATCAGCTCATCCCTTCCCACTTGCAGCCTGTAATATACTTCTTCTCGTGTAGCACCGACCATCCCACCACCACTGAACGAAGCAGTATCGACAGGATTAGTTGTGGCCGACTGCTATCTTTAGCATATTCCATCCATAACTCTGGCCGATTCACCAAACTGACATCCCTTTCGAGGAAGTTGTTCCCCAGCCACAAAGTGGTTAATCACTGACCTTCCTCCTCATCATCCCATTTAAATCTGTAATATACTAGGGGGGATATCTGAGAGTTCCAAATTTGTGTAGCAATTTTGAAGAACTGAAACGTAGCATTTCTAAACACATATTATTTTATAGCACATAAATAGTAATTAATTTGATCCCCTTTAATATCTCATATAATTTGTGAAGACTTTTTTTTTTCAACTGTTAATATTTGAGATTATAATATGAATTCATATATTTTCTATAAGAATTCCTTGTTAACATACGATATAAAATATTAATTTTTCAGCTTTAAATTTTGAAATTATAATATCCATTAACCTTCTAATACAAGTACTATGAACTAATTTGGTAATAAGTAATAAATAGTATAAGTATTTAGTTCTGTTTATGAAATTATTTAATTTGAACAGGATTCATACTCATAATCTTATCATGTCTAAATATTTGAAATAATCTGCCAATTCTCAAATTTACTTTCTTTTTTAAATAAGTAAATGATGTTTTTAATTTAAACATATGGCTGCTTTACCATTATAATAGAGCGATGCTAATGTGCATTTTATAAATCCTCTTACAAACTTTATGTAATCTATCTGATAATATACTTAATGCACAGAAGAAGTAGGAGGTAGGGATTAAGTTCAGCTTAGCTTAATAAATTATGCGTAATGGACTTAGATGCCAAGATCTATAATAGTGATGGAGAATAAATGCTGTCACCTACCCTCACCGTAGCATAAAAGCTTTTAGTAATGTGTATTATTACGCTTGGTGCTCAGATAATAAGTATACAGTTATAGTTCTATCATTTAGTATTCAGTATTTAAATTCACTTTAGTTTTTAAGTCTAAGCAGCTCTAGAAAAACGAAAATAAAATGAATCATACTTCATTTAACTGACGAATGAGAAAAAAACTAATGTAAATCATCATTGGAAATACAGAATTCATTTTATTCCTAGTATGTTATTTGAAAACCAGAACATGTTTTTCAAACACAAAAATTAAACAATTAGTAATTTTAATTTAAAAATAAAACCGATCGCAACATAAATCATCTTATATTTAAACATGAGTACTAGTTGCGTAAGGGGACTTTTTTTGAATTTTTAAAAACCAAAGTCAAATATTTATATTTTAAAGTATAATGATAACCAAGGAGAAAAATTGCCTTGCCAAGATATGTATTTTGGAAAGAATGAGAGAAAAAATCATCAACTACGCTCAGTGCCTCGACAAATGCTCTCAACAAAATACAATCAGTACTGACTTATAAAGGTTTTTCGTACTTCTAATGCTAAAAGTCTCATTTTATTTTATTTTTATTTTGTGTTTTTTTTATATATACATATATCCCATTATGATGTCCCTCCAGGGGCACATCGAAAGTGGGGATGAGAAGTTTTTAGCATGGTGGTTGGTTCTCTTCGCCTTGGAGGGCACAAAAACAGTGTGGGGATTACTTTCTAATGATTACAAGATGTGCCTATTTCGGAAAGAATTGTACCATGGCCAGCGAGGGTCCGGAGGACTCATCCATCGTTTCCGACAATGCTGTCGTGGCGTTCGTTCATTCGATTTTTTGCGAGTGCTTACGGGTGGGTCGGAATTTTCAGCTATGTTCTCCCATTTGGATGATCTAAGGTTCGCTAACGATATTAGTACTCTAACTTTTAACTGGCGGATATATAGTTTGAATTTGATTTTGAAGTTTATGGCAGGAATCCTGTGCCAAACATATGGTGGGCGGATATACAAAGTTTATTCCACATTGGAAGTGATGAAGTTAGGAGAATGGTCATTTTCAAATTTTTACTTTAGAATAACAGCATCCAATACAGATGACTGTTAAACGGTCTTTCTTATGATGGCACTATACATGCGGGGAAACAAAATTACTGATTTGTAACAATATTGTGAATATTTATCAATGTCATACAATATGGTGCAATATTTTATGCAATTAAGGCTTAAAAACAGAACGTTTGCAGCATTTTATGAACAAAATTTCTCCATCAGCTGCTTTAAAAGAGTGAAGAAAACAATTTTTGAAACATCCTGTAATCTGTTCTCCAGGAATATGTTCTGATTTCAATGGGCAAATTTCAACATAATTTAAATTTTTTTCTGCTTGATAAATACAAATTACGTGAACACAGAAAATTAACATGCTATGAAGTGTATGGTATGAGGAAATTACGCTTTTTAGAGTTAATAGATATTGAGAAGAAAATGACTTTGTGTGTTCCTACACAATTTGGAAAATGTATTTAAGTTTGTACTGCCTTCTTTTTTTCTTTAAAAGTCCTAATGATATATATATAGAAATTACCTTTCTTAAATTTTTACTGTTTTCAAATAACCATGATCATTGGGTAACTAGACTAATTTAATAAGAAAAGTGAAGTTTCAATTTTATAAAAACATCTTTTTCTCAAAAAATACCACGTAAAATGTTAACAATTATTTAGGCATACATCAAATACTAGGATATATTCATTTTACTCCAATTTATTTAAATTGTCCTAAAATAAAAGTATGTAACAAAATGTATGAAATGTAACAAATGTAATGTAAATGTATGAAGTATGTAACAAAAAGTATGTAAAAAAATGTATGAAACTTCCCTATGTACAGTGTTAGGTTTCTAAGAGTAAGCAAAATATTAAGATATTTAAATGATAAAAATGATAGATGTTTATGATTTCTTAAAGCAAGTTTTAAAGTTCCATAGGAAGAGTCGAACATGGAATAGTATATTAGTTCATACAAATAAATATTACCAAAAAAAATTAAAAATATTACTTATGATAAAGAAGATCTAAAAACATCAGCATGCCAAGAAAATAATACATTTGATAATCACCCTCTGTGTTCACTAGATTACCAATTTTAATTTATCTGTACATTTTACCCTATGTCTTATTCCCTCTTTTACAATTACAATTTGATAGCAATATTGAAAAAAAATTGCCAAATAACCAAAACGTTAAAATGTAAGATATATTATTTTATTACCTTTAATATTTGTCATTTACGTTTCTTTCACAATTTGCATCAATGGATTGTACCTGAAACATCACATGGGCTCTCAAATAGGACAGTCAGTTGGATAAAATAGTAAGAAAATTTAATGCCATTAATCAGAGCTTAATTTAAAATTATTTTATTGCGCATTAACATAAATAAAGTCTACTGAAATCTAAAGATATAATTATATGAACCTTATCAAAATTTTAAACCATAACGCAGATAAATCATTTTAAATTGTTTTCAAAACTCATTCATTCCTCATCTCGTAGCAATGGCTGAAAAAGCTTACATCTCTATGAGATTTTCAGATTTCATAAAATTTAATTAAAACTATATGACCGATGATGCAAATGAGTTCATTTAGTTTGAAATGAATATACATTTCAGAGTCTTGACTGTGAGACAGAAGCCACGATTTTGAAATGTATATAAACTATTTCCACAATAAGACGTCTTCTAAATGCTCAGAATTCTTTTAACTATTGCGATTGTAATAATTTCTCGATAAATGTTTATTAAACACCGAAATACACGAAAGTTATTGTTTCTTACATTATTAATAATGTGAATTATTTATAAATAATGCTAAAAGATTTTAACAGTAATGCAATTTCTGTTAATTTATTGTTATGAAAAATGAATTACCATCCTTTAAATGAATAGTGCTTAGTTTTTAATTAAGCTTTTGTCATTGAAATTGTGAGAGAAATTAATGCTTCCCAAAACCCTTAGCTGTTAATAAAAATTGTAAATTAGGGCTCTGTAGATTGTTCCGAAAATTGGATTAACTCGATCCAGAACACAATACATTATACTAATAAAGCACACAGCTGCTTTTAACGTTTTACGAGAAAATACATTCATTAATAAGTACATTCTTGAATTAACCATAATAATAATATTAGAGTCAAAACCAGGACTATTTATTTTGTTAGTGAAAATAGGAATTAGTCAAAAGAGGTAGAAACTTCATATCGCTACTTGTAGAAAACCTATGTAAAAAATTGATATAAATAAATTTTTTAACACCATATTTTACCACAAATAAATTCATAATTCTCATAGGATTTCGAATTCTTACGTTGGTTTCAAATCATGAGCAAGAATATTTTAAATATTATTTCTGCCAATCTATTTGAACAGTTGTTTTGAATCCATCAGCAATTCAATTTCATTAAATTTGTAAGTATAATCAAGCCAAAATTTGCATTTCCATTTCCTTTTGATCATTTTCTCATCTTCAAATATTTAAATTTCACGCGTCTCATACGTAAGAGCATCTAGATTTCAGTAAGAAAGCTAAACTTCTAATGAAGAATATTACTGAATAAACAATGTTTCAATCATTTCAAAAGTAAATCAAATCTAGCAATCTCAAAAAGGCAACAGCAAATATTATTTATTTTTACTTGCAACAAAATGTATTAAAAGCGGAATTATTTCTTTCAAGGGAGATTAATTACTCAGACCATAAAAGTAAGCATCTTATTATTCAAAACGTAATTATTGTAATGATTATGCGGTGTTCACAGCTTCAACATTTTCTGCTTCGCATATTATAAAGAGATATGTGACAGAACACATACAAAACTTCTCAATTAACTTGAATATTAATGAAGAAAGCAATATTCTTCGTCTTACTGAAAATGTACTTTTAGTGACTAAGCGATTGTAAAAGATTTTTTTTATCAGAAAACTTCATAAATTTTATATCGCTGCGAAAAAAAAATTGTCACTTAGATGACAAACCTTTACGCCGAATGATGCCTTAATAAGAATGTTCATTTAATTGATGTTTGGTTCCATTTTAACGAAAATATTTTACCTTTTAACTCTTTAAAGGGCCATTTTTTCTAGTCATATTATGTTAAAATATTTTAAGGCTTGAAATTAGAATAAGAAAAGGTATTCATTTAGCTTTTTAGATCAATTTAACTTGATTAATTAATTAATTTGGTTAATTAATAATTAAGTGACAAATCAAGACACATCATTTTGTGTGAGATAAAGAATTGGATCATGCTTCTGTTTTATGCTTCTGTTTTACTAAAAAAATTTGCCATAACTTATGCCAACCTACATAACTTCATACAAAGATTGATAAATTTGGTGGGAAGCACACTTCCCACGGCCTTAGAAAGGGTTAAAATAGGATAATTCACATCATTTAGATGATGGCACTGAATTACCGCAATCACTGTCACGTCATGAAATGGAAAAGGCGAAATGGAAATGGGAAAAATGGTGAAAGACGTTTGTATTTCTATTGGTAATTATAATTTATTTTTATCGTCTTTGGTATATCAATTTAGTTCTTTCAAGGCTTTATCCCTTTATAGGGTATAATTCAAGCGCATTGCCAAATAAATCTTTTTAGGTTTATATCATGGTAAACTAATGAGGTAAATACAAAAACAACAAAAGTTCGTTGATTTGCTTCTAAATTATGAAATAAGTGATTTTAAATATACTTAGCAGAGATCGTTTAGATAAAAGTGGTAAGCATACTTATCCCCTGAGCGTTAATGGTAAAAATAATATCGAATGTTTATTGGTAAGCATACTTATCACTCTATTGTAGACAATTTAAAATTTTATATAGCTTTATTTTTCAGTTTAAAAATCATGGAGTTCAAATTCAGTAATATATTACATTAATGTTTGAAGTTCATTTTGTATTTATTTTACTGGCTGGGCGGATTGCTAAATTGCATGAAAATAAAACTGTTGCAATCTGATGCAATTTTATTAATGTCATCTTAGCCACCGTTTTCCTTAAGAGATAAACTAAAATATCGTAAACTACAGTATTCAAATAATCAACACATCAAAATTGAAGTCGAGATATGTATAAAATCTTTAACAGGAAGATTCCGAAATTTAAGAAATTCCAACTGCATCAACAGTTTTTGTTTCTTTTTAAAAATGAATGTTGAATTTAAATAAAATAAACTCAATAACAAATAATGATAATTAAATATAAGAATATCTTTAACATAAAGAACACAACAGAGTGGTATTTCATGTCTGAAAACTTTTTCTGGAGTTAAAATTTAATCACAAATGTTAGAACTTAATGTCTCTACAAAAACCCTGACATGGTAAGCATTTTTACTACTTTTGAATTTAAATGGTATTTAATTATAGACTTAATATATTTCAGAGCTATTAAGTTAGCTAAATCGAATTTTAAGCATCTGATTACTCTATTTATCATTTTAAAATACTTATTTGAGCCCTAATAAAAAATATTTTACAGGTGGTAAGAATATATACCAGAGAACTAAAAAGGGTTAAAATAAAATTATAAAATTACCAATAAACTCGGGAATAATTTTCGCAAATTCATCAGTGTGTTTTCATGCAAATCAAATGTATTATATCAGAAGACTCTTTAAAAATATCCTGACTACAAATACTTTATTTGAAATGTATTTTATTTATAGTGCAGAATTTGCATGGAAAAAAATGGATACTGAATATAGAAATAATATAAACGGCAGGGCAGAAAATTTAAACGATTTAATTGATTTTTATTTTCTAGAAATTAAATTATTTGTACAGTGATGATATAAATTTATTTAAATAGCAATAATTACAAAAAAATAGTGCAAGTAAGAAAATTACAAAAAGAGATTAGATATTTATATCGTGTGTAATACCATGGATAGCAAAATAGACAAGAAGCGGTAAGTACTCACTAGGACGACTACCCAGGCATCCGTCAAAACTTCTCATTCCTTTGAGGTAATGTATATGATAGAATATAGATAATGTATATGTACTGCGAAGGAAGGTGAATATCTGTGCCCGTATTGCAACAAAAGGAATTTGAATATCTTCCATAATTTTTACACGTACATAAGGAGCATAGATGCATTGTAAGAGCTCATGAAAACATGTCAAAAATTACTACTATCTACTTTTTTCCTAACGTGTCGTTTCTTTAATTTTAGTATTACAAAATTTCCATTTAGGGACATAAGTTCGAACATTAAAAATTGTACGTTATACTCAGATCAAAGTAATAAATTGTTAAAGAATACTTTTGGACATCTTTCATTATCAGTTTATTACAATAAAAATCAAAATTATAACTTATGATGTTTTAGGTTATAATATTTCCTACCATTATTTAAAAATATGTTGCAAGTATGAGTAATCCTTTTTAAGTATTATGGTATTTCATTTATTTACTTTGTATTTCTATGTAAATAAATTTGTAGAGCTTTTTACAGGTATTTACTGACTATTCAACTGATATATTTTAAAAGATTGTAAAACATTATTTTATCAAATATTTTATTAGAAAACTGGTTTAATGTTTACTTTTGTTACATGTTTTTATAAAATGTTCTAAAAAGTGAATTTCATTGGTTCCATATATTTTAGTAGTTTCCATAACGCTTTATTTGCCCATAGATATTTATTTGTTAATATTGAGAATGGCAAATTTAATGGAAGAAATAAAATATAATCTGTATCTTTTTTTTTAACAAAAGAAATAAATACATTTATGTTATTGTTTTTCTGGTAGAGGATGCATGTCAAAACTATGCCAAACTAAAAAAAAAAAAAAAAAAAAAAAAAAAAACTTATACATCATATTGATAATTAATTACATGTCTTACGATGAAAAAATTATATGCTTCTATGAAACTATAACTTCAAAATAGCCTTATCAAATTGATCATAGAAATAAAACACTAATTAAAAAAACATAATAGATAAAATAAAAAAATATATATTTTCCAACTGTTTGAAAAACAAAACACAAAAATATAAATTAATTAATAAGTTAAAAATAAATTCTTAATTAAATCTCTATATCATTAAAATAATTTATCGAATTCTCTAAAGATAGGAGCTGTTAAAGAATGTTGACAACTATATATACACGCAAATACTTCAATTTTTCATATTAATTTTTATGACGTGTAATCAATATATGTGATGCAGGTACAGATCCGTAAAGATTATTATATAATATTGTAGTAGCGATTTTCTTACTTTTAATAGATTTTTCAGTATAAAAATTTGAAGTCGCAGTCAAAGAAGAAATCATATTTTGATTAAACAAGACATCTGTCGATTGATTTTTGGAAACTCCCTTTTTTTAAAACATTTATGGCTTTTTTAAAACTTTAATATGGTAACCTAATTTGTTGTTTATTCATGCAGTTTCAGATCTTAAACATTTCCTCTTGTTTAAATTGAAACATTCAAAAGCAAGTTATTTGTAGCATATCAACAGAAATTAAATTTTAGGAATAATGCTTAATATAAAAGAAATTTAAATAAAAATAATAAAAATAAGATTTATAAAATAATTAAGCCAGAAGTAGTTAGGACTAATTTTTCAATTCATATACACTGAAAGAATTTTCCATATTAAGAAATTAAATTACAAACTAAAAATTAAAAATATCTAATGGGATTTTTTGATTAAAATAATTTGAATTACTTAAAATTAGAGATGAAGAAAGCAGTTAGAACTAACAATTTTTTTCGGTATAGAAATTGTATTAAATGTAAACGCACTCTACTTAATTGAAAAACAGTCGAAAATTTTGTTCATGTCTTACGTACAACATTGAGAAGGGAATTAATGCTACCATGGCTCGTTCGAGAGCGGCAGAAAAAAAGTCATGCTCCCTTTATAAATACATTCTTGCGCTTAAAAATGGCAAGAATACAGAAATTATACTTATTTCAGTATATTGAAAGAAGAGGAATGCGGATAAATAACGGAAATGAAAAAGGAAGTAAATACCACTAACTTCGAGAACGTAGTAACTGGCTTTTTTCACTTTTCTCTAAAATTAGCAATTTTGCCCTTTCTTTTTTCCACTTCCAATTTCCAATTTCTCGAATGAATGCGAAATAACTTATATTACAAATGAAAATTCAAGGAACAGTTATTTACTCATTCTTGTTTAAGAACAAACAAATTTCAAAAACTAGTTTCAAAAAACGCAATTATTTGCTCTCAAAGCCAATTAAATATATAAATAATGGAAATAAATTACTATCATCAGTCATTGTTCGAATGAAAATGTACGAAACTTCTTTTCAAGAACAACAATCATCTCAACTCCAATTAAGGTAAGACGAAACTACACCGAAATCGCCTATTCCAATTTGCATAACTTAAATCGCTTGCAAATTAATTGACATCATTTTTCATTTTATTCTGCTCATATCCAAGCGAAAACTTTATTTCGTTAGTTTTAGGAAAGAAAAATTTGCTGAATCAAAAACTTCCTGTCGTCTATGCGTATTCTTTTACATAATTAGCTGAGTTTCAAATGTTTTAAAGACGTTTTGTTTCGCAATTAAAACTCTAGAATGAATTTATTTGTTCAACTATTTATTTAATTAGCGTCAATTATGATCTTAAGATGTTATTTTTTTTATTTATTGAAATAAGTTTTTAAATTTTTTTCCAGCATTTCTCTTTTGCAAAACGGAATTCAAGTAATTTTTTCAAATATATATATATATATGCTGATTCATTTGGTTTTTATATGGATAGCTTTATTCTTTAGCGGTGATAATACCTTGACAATATCTTTTGTTGATGTAAATCGTATTTAAATGAATTATTGTTTCATGAAATATTACTCATAGAAAACCTTTCTCGAAGTATTGAAAATATCGAAGAACATTTTATTTAATTAATGACTCCATTTTTAATCGTTTTACTTAAGTTGTGTGTAACCAATAGTGGAAGAAATTTAGCTATATATTTTTTTCAAATTTACAATGATAAAGTATAAATAAATCATTTTTTTAATATTCTGATTTTATATTGAAAGGTAACTGGTTAAATTAGTTTGGATGTATTTTAATAATGTAGTTTTATAAAAGATGTAATTAATTCACAGGGAAAAAATCACAACATTTTTTTACATTATTCAAACTGATATTTGGAATAAATGCAATTGATTTTTGCATTCTTTGAACGCACTTTCAAAAAAGATAAAACATATCCGTGAAATGCAATGAAGGAATTTATCTTCTTTTATTACAAAATATGACCAAATGGAATATATACATAAACTTTCATCTGCTTTTTAAATGAGACATTGTATTCAGTTCAATACAGACGCATTTTTTTTTTAATTCGTTTTAATACTAGTTCGAATACCCTAAGAAAGTAAAACAGTTATCTTTAGTTTAATTTATCTCACAGATTTACAGATTAAAAACAACATTTCTTCCCAATACCTCTCTATTACTGCCTAAATATTTGCTCTACAGATTTAAGGTTAGAAAAATAGGGTGCTTCCAATATTTCTCTATAAACTTAATAAATACATTTTTTTTTCTTATTCTTAGAGCAAAATATATGTTTAAAGATTCTGGGAAGAGATAAAATCAATATAGAAGACGCTTAGAAATATAAAAGAAAAATTTCTTCAGACTGACAAACCAAAGTAAATCAACTTACAAACAGGCAGTGGAACGGCGAAGATAGTGAAAGGAAAAAAAAGAAGAAAAAAACCTGATGAACTGAGAGGAAAGAGTTAACCAAACAATTTAATCAATAAAATACCAGAAGGCCATCCTTCTCCTTCTAGAGAGAAGTTTAAACAGATCTTTCTCCTATAAAAACACAGCTATATATTTTCTTTTTTACCCAGGCAAATGCGCAAATTCAACACACCATCTCCGATGCTTTTGTTCTTTTCTGTCTGTGGCAATGTCGGATGCTCTGCTATTTTCTTTTATTGCCTTTTTCCGACAAACTTGAGTAATACAAACTGTGAAGTGTGGTATGGGAACGGATAATATTGATCCGATTCGAGGGCTTACCAAGCCTTGTGTACCGAAGTCCGCCCCTGAAAGGAATCGATGCGATGGACCACATTGCCAGATATGTCGTGGTTGTTGGTTGGGAAATTCCGACAGTGCTTTTATCCCCTCATCTTGTCATACACCATTATTGTTGAGAAAATATTTTAGTAATTTTCGATAAATGCTTTGTTTTTTTGTATTGAAGAACATATTTTCACTTCAATTTTTATCAGGATACGAATAATTTAATGTTGCGTATGATAATATCATTGAGAAGTTGTTAATTTTAGACGATTTTCATCTATAAAGCTCAGTTAATTTGCATCAAATTATAATGTATAGTAAATAAAAAATAAATAAATAACATATTACATAGATAACATATGCATAACATAAGAAATAAATAACAATAATAATAAATAATAATGCATAAATATTAAATAAAAGATAATTTTTTGTTGAAATTTTATCGCATCTATTTTATTGATTTTTGAAATTTTATGACTCAAAATGTAAGTGCATGTAACTGCTCTACAATAAAAATGTCTCTTCTATCGACTTTAAGGCCTATAAAACTCGTATTATATCAAATGCGATTTCTCTATATAAACTTCTCGAAATTTGTCGGAAATTAATTTCATTTCAATAATGCACTACTTTTTATTATATATTTCCACAAATTTTATTATATATTTCTGCATTTAAAGAAATCATCAACAAATATTTCTATTCGTTTCTAGTCTATTTAATATTAATTCTCCGTTATAGTAATATATATATAACTATTTGGTTTTAACTAAAAAGTTTTCAACGGACTTCTAAAGGGGATTAAAAGCGGGTTGAAAAGCTTAACTTCCCTCCCATAACTTCTGAAAATATCATCGCACAAAAATTTCTTGGCCATTTTAAAATTTAAAGATCAGCATGTTTTTTGGTATGCGTTTGATTTCAGTAACTTTATTTCTTTAACTTTAATCAATTTTTCAAAATTACTTATAGCAATGCCTTTTTTTCTGTTATAAAAAATAAGCTTATTTTTTAACTAGTCGGCTTCACTTGCCTTTATTTAAATTAATGTTAAATTTATTGCATCTATTTAATATTAAATTGTTTTCAAAAATTGCTGTGTTTCAGTTATATGATGAAATATAAGCAAATATTCATCAATCTCGCAACTCTTTAATTTTATATTTTAATTTGTATACTTATTTTTACTCTTGTGAATCAAATTGTTTCATTAAGCTATTTATGGAGCGTAATATTAGACTAGTATGAATTAATAAATTACGAAAACATTTAAAAAACTGACATACAAGCCTTTTCATTCAGTCATGCCAATTAATGCAATTATTTACATAGAAAATTTATCAATTGGATGACGTAACTGAATTTTACTATAATGTTGTTGAAAGATGTAGAAAATTTGTGACAAATGAAATGAGTCCGAAAAATATATTTTAAAAACGGGTTTATATATGAAAAATGGTTTAAATAAAGTTTAATCATCATACAGGATTGATTTAAATTAAATTACTTCTTCTTTCACTAAACCTAATTTTATGAGCCAGCAAATCGATTCATTTCTGTAAAATTAAGTAAATAATCAATTGTTGCCAACTTTGTTTTAAGTATGATGAAACAAAATCTGCAATTGCTGTATTCAAATGAGTGTATCAAAATAAAATTTGTAAAGTCTTTATTTATTTATTTGAAAATGAACTACTGAAAACTTTGAAATTCATGACAGAAAATTTTACAAATTTGCCTCATTTCAAAGTGGTATACCTTTATTCCCAAAAATCAGTAGTCTTTTATAAAGCAAGTCACAGATTCAAATCAAGACATATTGATTTAAATACGCAGAGAAAAAAAGTTCGAAAGCAAAGTCAATTGCTAGAAAAAAAATGAATTTGAAAAAGCAGCAAGAAAGGAATTCACAATTTTGAAATTTTAATTGTTTTTGGATGAGAGAAAAATCAACATCTAAGGATCAGATAGATAACAAAAATGGTTTTTTTTTGGCGGGGGGGGTGTGTGAAGAATAAAGGCAAAAGAATCAAAAATTATAGGGCCAATTTTAAAACATTGGAGAGGTTTGATTTTAGTTTGTGGTTGCATGAACAGCTTCTGAAGTAACGAATTTAGTTATAATCAAGAAGATAATTAACTAGTATGACTATCTGAATCTTAGCAATAGTAACGCCAATTAAAGTGTCCCTAAATTAAAGTGTGCTTTCTCGAAAACAAATATGTGTGAAGATGTCATTTGTTGACTATAGAATAGAATAATCATTTCATACACATACTTCACATTTTTAATGTAAGAATTTTTAATAGATTGTATTGCAATGATTAGCGTAAAGTGCACTTGAAACATGTTTCCACTCGTTTGCTTTATGCAATTTTCCGAATGGAGCATCTACTTTTCAAAATAAAAGTAATAAAGGACACAAACTAAGGATCTAAATTCTCATTGATTTCAATACATTAAATCATGATATACCATTTTAAAATCCTTTCTCTATTGCGGAAAGGAAATTAACTTTTTATCTCAGAAAAGCAATTTGATGCATAATTACTTCTAATAAAAGGATTTATTCATTGCTCAGAAAAATATATACCTATTTTTAAATTGAATTTCCACAAAAAACTAATATACATTCTCTTATCAAACTGTAGGAATTTAACAATAAAAATTAATAAATAAAACATCAAAATGATGCATCTACCCGAAGGGTACCCGAGAGAATACATCCGAGTTCAAAGGGTTAAGTTTTCGAAGGTCGTTTCCAATCGAAAATGATTTGAACGAAATAACAATTTTTTTTCCGAAAGAACAATTCACTAGAAAATGTTAAAATCATACAAAGTATGAAATTTGTCTCTTCCAGCAAATCCGGCAATTATAAAATGAATGCCAATAACAAATTTTATATTTAATGCTTAAATGAATCATTCTAATCATTAGAAGCATAAATTCTTAGCAATTAAGATATACAGTGTGTCTACTTTGTGGATAAAAAGTTCCAGTTATTTATTTATACCAAACAATATAGTTCTTTGTAACAAATCATTTAATTAAAAATTATTAAAAAACTAAGATCATTTCAAATGGTATTTATAATGTCGTGTATCAGCATGCATCTATTTAGTTATGACAAAAAAAATCAACGCCCCCAAAAATTCTGATATGAATGATGGTTTGGAGACTTCTAATTCTAAAAAATAGCACAATAATTATAATTATTAATATAAAGTTAAATGACTGATTCAAAATATTAGGCAAGATCATTCGGTTTTAATTAATATAAAACTTACTCTTATTTTCTGCAAATACCTAATTTTTTATAAGTTATCAAGATATAAAAATGAAACTCAGAATAAAGAAAACAAAAATTCAGCAAACATTTTTTTTATTATCATTTACTTAAAAATAACATAAAATCAAGGCACTTTAAATAAGATACGAAACATTCTCTGAAATTTCATGATACAGATATTGAAATCAAAATATTTAATAGGGGATTTATAATTTAAAAAATATCATGAAAATTAGATGTATTTATATGAAATTAAATACATTAGAAATTTTTAACAATACCATAAAATTCTATCTTAAATTATTTTTAAACATTTGTTGATGAGGATCACAAAAAAAGGTTCAAGTCCATGAAATGCCGGGAGTTTCTATTTACGAATCATTTAAACTTAAAGAACAATTCCGAAAATATCGAAATACAGCGTACAATTTTATCTAATTATCTATAGATTCTTCAATGTTTAATCATGCATAGAAATTTAGTTATTTATTAGATTTTGAATATCAAAAAATTTCCACAAGAGTCAATAAGAAATTCTGAAAAAATTATTCTGGCACACCACTTTACTATATTCAGTTACGGATAATTTTAAAATACATTTAATCAAACATTTTCAAAAAACATTTATCCCATTATAAAAAATCATATGAAAAGACTATTAATTTTTCGCTACTAATTGCATAATTGAAGCACGCACACTTAATGTATTCCATTAACACATTGACTTTCGAGAGAGTTACCGATAGTTCACACCTTCTAATTCTTGTATTACCTGCTATCTAGTCATCTAATTAGACGACTTCCTTTATATAGTTAAGTTATAGTAAAGAAAGTGTCTTATTAGATTAGTCCAATTATCAGGCGATATTCGTGGAAGTAAATGCGTTAAACGTAAGAGAGGAATCTCATGTATTCTTATATAAAAAAAAATTCAAATTTAAAAAGTAAGCGATATGAAAGATGTTCTTAGGAATTCAGTTTACTTCCAAACGAGATTTAATTTCCCATGTTTAGATTTTGTCTTACTGTAATTCTGGATATCTCTCTAAAAATTCTTTTTCCCAAGATTTCAGATATTGATCTTCTTTACCTTTGCAGAGCTCACAGCATTGAACTGGGCGAGATTCATCTTCCGACACATTCAAAGAAGGACATGTACAGTGTTCATCGTCCATTGCAGTTGAAGAAAGGCATTCAAAGTGACCGGTATCAGATGAACATTCAGAGTGATCTTCGGCGGATGTGTTTATGGAAGTGGAGATCAAATGTTCGCCAGTTTCTTCTTCACTCGCCCTTTTCTTTTCATATAGAGTATCGTCTAGTATGTTAATTGATTTGGAAGCAGTATATCTGCTAATAGAAATATCACACTGAGGGGAAGACATTTCCTTTGATACCATGGTAGATATCATCTGCTTATCGCCACATAAGCCCTCATACTCAATCAGAGAGAACATGTCTGGATCGATATCTGCACCACAATCATCGATAAGACTTAATATCTCGTTGAGATGTTCAGAGGATTCTGTTAACAACTCGAAGAGAAATTCAATTTTATTGGTCATATCGCATCCATTTTTGTCGGTTGATTCAGTTTCGTTAAACAAAGGGGAATTTGAAAGTTTTTGAGGAGTGTCCACAAATTCAATGATGTCTGCGTTTTGTGCAATATTTTGTTTCGCCGTATCGACTTCCATCAAGTTGTCTGGATTTATAAAGACATCTTTCAAATTCACTTGCAATCTACAATCCTCGGTGATACTGATGTTTGAATCAACAATATTAAAGTTGCTGAATTGTTCGATCAGAGATTCTTCACTGGGTGCATGAGATTTATCCATTTTGATATTAACAAGCGAATTATCGGAAATATTTTTTTCAACACTCTGATTAATTACTAACCGATTCATTTTTTCACAAAAAGATAACAAGCCTTCCCATCCGTTATCTCTTTCAAGTAAATCTTCAAATTCAGATTTAACGATTTGCAATAAGCATTTCCAAGTCAATTTTGCAAAGTGGAAACAATTAGAGGAAGATACAAAATCATGCACGATTTCACTCATGAAACTGCAAGCTAAAATGAAATTAAAATAAGTTTTTTTCTGACATAGAATTAAACCTCTAGGTATTACAAACCTAATAAATTCTTTTTCAGATAAGTCTTTAGGGCAGTAATTATCGATAATTTCTCCAAACATTTCAGAAAAAGCATCTGCAAAATTAATCACGGTTTCTAGAATTAAATCTAATTTATCTAGCAGCGGTGAATTGCTCGTCTTCCGAAATGCCAGACAGTCAAAATTACAGGTTACATCAAGTATAATAGCTTCTGTAACTAAAGAGAGGCTAAGAGAGTTACTCATCTTGTTTCGATTTCAAAAATGGGAAACAAGCATTGATAGCCATACATTTTTAATAAAAATTTTCTAAGATGAATTCACTTCAATGCCAAGGAATTTTGATATATATCACGTTATGAAATTTTCGAGAAATTGTAGCTGTCCACTAACTGAGTTTGTAATGTTTACTGGTATTTAAGCTGTATTCCGCTATACTACGTCACTTCTGCCAATTGAATGTAAAGCCAAACATTTTATATTTTATTCATTTCATCTTATTTTTCTACCATTCGATAAATTAATGTACCGACATTCTTTGAGTTTGAAAAAATTGTAATTTTGGATGAATCGATTGTAGAACCTACCATCATAGCCCATAGAGCCTATCTTATTACTTCCAGCTGTATTTGCTCAAAAATGCAAAATATAACAGTATGAAAACTCATATTATGCATATAAAGCTCAAAACGTGTGCTTGAAAAGTTATGGTATCAGTGAATTTCAAATCACATATAGAAAGTGAAATTTAGAATTTTACTGACCACTAAGAAAATGATACGACTTCACTGATTAGTGTTTTGCAATACAAGCATATTTTGTGGGCTGAAATTATGAAACAATTTAACGATTTCTCCTAGTAAAGAAAGGAGGACATAACTTATTTTCAAATCTGTAAGTTTTACTTTCATGCAAGTATGATTACGGATTCAAAATTCAATTCCCTTCCGAAAAGATCCGTCTTGATTCACTGGTATCAAATGAAAATCAAACAAATCTAAAGGCTAGATAAATATTCATAAAAACGTTTTGTGAATGCAAAAAATTCACAAAACAGTACTCGTAGACAGCATTTTAATTGTTCATAAATGAAGTTTGAATGTTATTCTATAGTTGGTTCTCCGAAAATAACAAGGAAAAGAAATTGGAACAGGTCTTTATGTTTAATAGAGCATCGGATTGATTACATTTTGAGTCTTTGGATCTCCAAATCCAAAACAAAACCTTTCACTAAAAGATTACTGACAAATGAAATACAGATTTGAATTTGAGAACAGGATTTGATTAAACATAGAAAAAGATTTGTTCAAAGATACTTCGCACATTTAAGTGCCTTTTTCCTGTAAAAGTGCCAACCTGAATCATTTGTTTGTTTGTTTTTAAATTCAAATTACATTATTATCTTTAATGAACTACATCTTAAGTTTAATTTGATCAATTTTTAAAAAAAAATAAAATAGCTTAATTTGATTAATTTTTGCGTTAGTATCACGAATGCTATTTATGCTTTGTAGTTATGTACCTTGGCTTAGATAATATCTATGCCACAGAACCCCTCTTATCTTGCATGCCATATCAACAAAAGAACATCTGACCCAAACGAGCACTAGACTTGAAACTATGCAACTCCTTGGAGGAGCAAGACTTTTGAGTCTGTATTATCCACACTCAAAACTTGGGATTATGGTGGCCTGGTGGTAAGGTCTTGGCTTCGGAACCGGAGGGTTTCAGATTAGAGGCCATATTACACCGATGAACTGTCATATAAGCGGGTCTGGTGAATCTTAAATCAGTCAGAACCAAACAGCCTTCCGCTGGTGTGTTGAGGAAGTTTGGAGGAGGGGGGGGGGTACCAACTTAAGGGTCATCCTCGTCATCTGTCCATGGTTCAAAACTATGAGGTCCATCCAAAACAGCCCTAGTGTAGCTTTAAAACTGGAAGTTAATATAACGTCGCGAAGCTGAAGTTTTGCAATTAGCTCACAGCGGCATGGATTTCAGGTTTATTGATTCTAAATGATTAATTACTGTTTCTAGTTTTACTTCTGCATTACACCATCACGTAATACAGCAATTTTTATTTAGAATAGTTTGTCAAATATATTACACTTTTTAGAACATTACCGTTCCAATTAATTTTTTTGTAAAAGATTTTGTTCGAGTCAATTACACTTAAATATACAACATATTTTATATGTTTAGAGAGTTAAGTTTATGTTAATGTTTTGTTTTGTAAGTACATTATTAATGAAATTGCTATTTTAAGCAATCTACAGTAAAATATTTCGTGGAATGCTATTATCAGTTTCACTAATATGATTGCGACACTGCGATTTGTTTTTTGAAGGTAAAATGAAAATCGATAAAATGTATTTAAAAAAAAGTTTAAGTCGTAAATAGTTTATATCGCTGCATTAAAAAAAATATTATTTAATCAAAAAAAAGTTTAAGGAAAAACTTACCTGTTCATTTTACGCTGATTTAGAAAATGCTAGGAAAAGTACCTTTTGTAGTTTTGATAAAATTCATCCCTTAGACTCAGTCTTTCGGTCGTTGTGTTTGTTCAAATTTCAAATCCAATAAAGTATATTTACCGATATGGCCAAGAAAATATATTTTAATCTGGCAAAAAGTATGAAAAATTTCGAATACAATTGCACATTTAGAAATCTTTCTTTTTCCAAATTGGTACCATTATACAAATTCGGAAATATTAATGTGTTATCTTATTATATTATTATCCTATCCTTAATTGAAACAAATGATCAGAGACTTCGGTAGATTAACAATTGGGTTTGTCGCTATTACTTCAATCGTCTTTTTTATTTGCATTCTGATGGGGGAAAATATTAAAATTGATAAATAGTGTCTTTAATAGCATATTTATAAATTTAGTAGGATTCCTTTCTATGAAACATCAAAAAGATGTTAGAAAGTTGAATTGCCCGATTTAAAATTTTTACAAATCAATATTATTTAAGGAATTGTTTCTCGGCAATGTTGATTCAGTTATTAAGATATGCTCAATTGTTGTTAGGCTCTCCAGTAGTGATTTCTAAAGATTCATTTCATTTATCGTTTCATTTGGAAGTTTATTTTATATATTTCACAGGTTTTCGATTATCAATCTTTATTTTTAGCACACAAAACCTTTACTAGATTATTCATCCGCATATTTGTCAGTGGATTTGCTTTTAAGAGGCAAATAATGTTTTTTTTTTGTGTGAATAGTTTAACAATCAATCACAAACCGTTGAAGTAATTGGAAACCGTAATAAGCTTTCTTATTGTTGTTGATAACTTTCTTCCTTCATTCTAAAGGTCTGTAGGTCAGAAAACAATCCCATGTGCCATTCCTTCATAGCAAGAGAAATATAATAAAAAGGTACGCATTTTTTGAACTCCTCTTCGAATTGATGCCCATTGCAATTCTCAGAATCGAATGGCAATTGATAGAAAAGTATCTAAACTTTTTGAAGTATTATTCTGAAGCATTTATTCTGACATTGATCAGTTCAACAGCTCAAAATATAATGCTTCTAAATTTAATTCAAGCTGCAAGGCTCATGCAGACGATTTAATTGTTTCCAGGTAGCACATCCTTTTGCACAATATTATGCATTCAGTATTATGCAATTCAATGCATATGATGCATTGAATTGCGTTTTTTTTCATTTAAATGCTTTTCGAATTTCTTTCATTTTTGATATGGAATATTTTAAAATTATTACTGTTGAACTTGAAATGATAATGATATTCGTTTCTTACTCAACTCCGTTTAATGGTAACATTATCTTAATATATTATTGGATGCTATAAGATATACAATACACTCCCTTGTATCCGATTCTCGACTATCCGGTCTAGTTCCATTATCGCAATTAATTAGGGAATGCAAGGCATTACCCGGATATTGGAAGCAGGCGATCCTTTTGCGGGTCGTGTGCAAAATACAAGTTTTGACAGGGAAGGAGTAGCGTTTTGCCTGCTATTCATTGTATCGTAAATGTGCAACGGATATCAGTTGTTCCGACTGTTTCTGATTATAACTGCACAGTACGCACAGGATTCGTAAATTGTTCTTGGGGGTGCTTAATGTTTTTTTATACCATAGTGAAGTGTACAGAATTCATGTTAAAATGTGAACAGTTTATGCACTTTATTAGATTTTTCTTTAATAAATTCTTTCAACGTGCAGTTTAGTATATAAACAAATATAAGCTACCATCACAGAGCCGTCTATTTCATCTCGACACGTTACCGGCAACTGCTTCTATGATTCGCAGGGCCACGTTCACATTTTGTGCGTCTTGAGATAAAGTGAGGGTTTTGTATTCAATAAGTGAGAAAACACGTATTATAACAGTGAGTTTCAATGTACAAACTTCGTCTTCTGGAATTGGGGAACATAAGTTCTTAGAAATAAGTTCATAGAACTCCGGTTTATCCGGCCTGTCAGTCAGCCATATTAGGCCGGATACTCGGGAGTGCACTGTTAGTAGAAGGAAATTTGATTCACCACGAAAAAAAAACCCAGTCTTAAAAATCGAAATTAAATTTAAAATAGCATTTCAGTTAGACGCGTATGGTGACTTCACGTAAATATCTTGAATTGTGATTGGGAAAACAGCGAAATAATCTATAATTACGACTTAGTATAAGCAAAAACAAACAATCAATTTACGAATGGCCAATCAAGCAAAGCAGCAGACGAAAAATAAAGCAGCCATTGGATCAAGGTGCGATTTCATTTACAATCGATTACTGAAATCTATTAAAGGTAAACAGCTTTACGCTATTATTTTCTGGAGCAAGCCTTAGCCTATTTACATTAATACTCAATATTAAAAACAAGCTAATGATTGTTTTGAGGTGGATCTTGTAATTTTCTTAACACGTTAACTGCTGTGGAGTGTCACCGGAGACCGGCAGGCCTATATAAATTATCATAAGAGATGCAATGCGGCAGTCAATCTGTTAAAATATTAATTAAACAGGTACTTTATTTTTTTAAATGATTAATATATTAGTTCAGTTTGAGAAGATTAAATAAAAAGCTTCAAAAATGGCCTTACCGTGATAGTTTGGCATGATATTACAAATACAAATTTTACATGTTTGATATCAAATTACAAATACAAATTTTTTTATATGCACATAATTAAAATAGATAAATTGTATATACAAATAAATAATAAAAAAAATGTTATACAATTATTTTTTAAATCTGCTTTTTATTAGTAAACTAAATTTAAAGTTTCTTTTTAATTTTAAATATTTTTTTGGTTTTACAGTCTTTGTTTTATAACTATTGATTATAAATTTTTGTCTTGGAATCTAAATTTTTTAGATTCACTAATGGCAACATATTTATTATAATTAATATGCTGTAATGAATAATATATTGTAATTATGAAATTATTATTAAAATGAATTAAATGATTATCGAATCATTAACTAATGAAAATATTAAAATAGAAAATTACCATAGATAATACATTGAGTCTTAAAATTATCACAGAATGAAGCAGTGATTGTAAAGTCGATTCCAAAATTTCCTTGCGCATATGATACAGATCAAATTAAATGAACGAGCACAAATATCTTTCTTACAACCTTGAGGTACTGATTCGACTCGAATTATATCTTTTGTATCTAAAAATTCTCATCTCATATAGAAAAAAATATATTTGAACCTCAAGAGTATTTCAACATAGATATTTCAAAGAACCGACACTGAGGATAAAGACAAAATTGATAATATCTATTTCTCCAAAAGACTTATCCTAAATATAACAAGTAATACATAGAAAATGTGTAAAAATATGTTATTGGTTCTTAATATTTTACTAGCTTTCTTATTAATTAAGTAATGAAAGGTTTTAGAATTGTATTATTACAAGAGTTACTTTGTTACTTTAATTGAACAATATATTAAGTACAACTTTCCTTTATCAACGATCTCATAAAAAATAAGAGGAAGACAAAATGAATATATTTACTCATATATTTTTAATGTCATATAATTCCCATCTCATATATTTTTAATCTGCAGGATATTTACTATCCCAAATCAAATTTCGTTACCCATATTATAGAAAATAAAGACAAATATTTCTTCACCTTTTATTAATAGATTAATTAATTTGTAAAGATTTCACAGAGAATTATTCGATTAGTTGCAATCTAATATAAATTATTCAATTTTCTTTCAAGCGGTAGTTTTTTGTGGGAATTTCAACGCACAGCAGGAAAAAAAATATGATGGCATGGTCATAAATATTAAAATGTTCGCACAACAATTTCATGTCGTTTCTAAACATAAAATTGATGTGTTAATCAAATTAATATATCTAAAACATGATGTAAGTGCTGCTGGCTGATGTTCAACATCATAAACACTGCATTCTTACAATAAAGTTACGAAGGAAATTAAAATAATTTACGAGTTTCTTAGCAGCATTGTGCAATATTGAAATTGATAAATATTCGCAATATTGTATAGTATTGTGGAGTATTGATTAATTTCAATAATGTGCAACAGCTTGTGCTATCTGAGTTGTTGTTTTGAGACTCAACTGGTGTTCTTCTGAAGAAAATTTAAAGAAATATGTCTACGTCATTAAACACAATCAGTTCATGTGGCACCATAATCAAAGGACAATACGTTTTCGCTTGCCATCTAGCATATCTGCTCTTCATATATGGGGCGTGACTCTCTTTAGTCGTGGAAAATTTTCAATGGATTGTGGATAGCCTCTGATCTTAGAGATTTAATTATGGAAATAGGCATTAAATTCTCTAAGTACCTATGTCAAATGAAAGAAAATTGCATTCTGTCACTCATTCTAGAAAGTATATATATTGAGAATAGATTTTATTTCATTGCTCAGTTTCCTAATTTTTCTATCCAAAAGGTCATTGCAGGGTAATGTTAAGAGGTCGAGATAGGAATTGTAGTTGCATTGATGCACTATTGAACAGTCATTCCGGTAGGGTTCGAACATGAATGTTATTTGGAGCTTTCTTGAACGATATGTTTAGTTTAGTTACATTAACGTCCCATTTTAAAGCAACCCTAGGGCTATTTTGGACGGACCTCGTAATTTTGAATCGCGCTCAGATGGCACATGTGCTGTCATATACTCTCCAAACTTCCGCATCACACTAGCGGGAAGACATTTGGCCTTGATGAATTTAACGTGCCCTAGACCGGCTTCGACGGTTGTTCTTTTGTGGAATCGGGTCTCTAATCTGAAACCCTGCGTTCCGAAACCTTACCACCAGGCCACCGCAGCCCTTTATGGTTTATGAAGTAATAATATGAAGATGAATCGATCAGCATTGCCCTTTTAATTGCCATAACAATTCTAATTTATTGTTCCCTCAATCTGCTATCGTACGTGGTAGAGAAATCACTCCTATTTTACAAATTACCGAATGGCAAATAATGAAATATAAACAAACTATCGCACGAATTTCAGACTGCTTCATTGATCGTTATTACAGCTGCATTGAATTCCATGCTTTGAAAAGAGCTGCAAAATATTATCTGAAGTATTTTGGAAAGGGTTTACCATATCAACAAAAGAATCCCTTCTCTCAGAGGAATGAAGATATAAAAGGAATCAAGAAACATTCTTAAAACAGGGAGTTTAATCTAGTGTTAAATAGCCTTAACCTTCTGCAGATAGGTAATCACTTAAGTTGGCCTACGGAAATAGATATTCGTACTTTTCAAAACAATTATCTATCGATTTTTTTTATCAGTTTAAGATTTAAAAGTTACTTTTCTAATGGCATCACTTCCACTTACAATTTTCCCTTTATTTTAATAATATTTATTATACAATTTTATACACAAAGTTTTCAAATCTTATGATATAATTCAATCTCAACCTTCAAAATTTTCAATCGCATGCTTTTGTAGTCAATAAGTATCTCATTTCTGTATCAGGATCTTAACATTCACTTTTATTTCGTAATATGTACAATTTTTTAACTTACAGTAAACAAGTTCAACTGAATTCGTGTTTTTCAGACGCATCAAGTAACAAGAAGATTTTTTAAATGCATTCCATATTAATAATTTAACAGCGTAAGAAGTGAATCTAAGTGAATAAACTGGTCGTGAAAGGTTTAGTTATAACTTAAACTAGTAGATTTATCTAGGTGAGGTGTCAGGAACAAATCCTGATTTGTATGACTTCCTTGAATTGTGAAGTTAAAAGCCATAAAAAGAAACAAAAACTTGCTACTTTTAATGCTGTAATTCAAAATTATAATACGCATCAAATCATTCTTTTGGAAAATCTTGAATTTATGAGTTGTGATATAAGATACAAACTGGCCGTTTGATGATCCGAAGACAAGCACTTTTCGACGATTGTACTTTGCTAAGGGCTAGGACGCAGAAAGATGAGAAGATGTTACATCTCCTAATTCTGCGAATAATCTGAATTCACCCTATTGCGAAATGTAAACATCTTCTCCTTTGACATTATCTCTCACCACTTTTTTGACAAAATAAACACCTTCTAACACAAAGATGTGATAATTACTAAATCCGAGAATAGACAGAATAAGTGCATTTACTAGTTTTTTTTTCGGGGGGGGGGGGTGAGCATTCACTTTTTTGACGTAGACGTTATGTCCATTTTATTGGACATTGAGCTACGTTTCTTTCTTTTCCCCCTCTCTCTCTTTCTTCAAGTCACAAAATAAATGTATAATATTATTGATTTAGAAGAATCTTTATTCTTTTCATTTGCAATTCTAACATATACCAATATCTTGTTAAAGAATCTTTATTTTCTTTAAGTTGTGGTTGTTTATAATGACACTTGCCATGGACAATCTCCCTGACGAAGCCAAGAGAGCGTCTCTTGTTTTATTAGCGCCAACTAGGGCCAAGAATACGTCTTAGCTACTCACGCACCACATTAGCTTGCATAACCCCTTCTTACAAGGGGCCACATTTACACATCTCACAGATAGAACAGATAAAGAACAACCATGCCAGAACCAGGACTCGCACCCAGGATGTCCAGGTCACAAAGAGACGCACCACCCCTATGCCAAGATGCCAGCCTTTTTCTTCAACTTAATCACCATATAGATATTATGGCTAAAATTGCAACGTTAAGCTGAAAAACGTCATCAGTCCAATAGCCGTCTAAATTATATTTGCTTTTGATTCCGCTTGTACTGCTGTTGACAGAAAGAAATCGTGGTTAAGAGATATTTCTCTTGACATGGACGATCGTTGTAGTTTGCAACAAATTGCGAAAGTTGTTATCTTGTCTGCCATGGATCCTGCATATGAAGAATATTTAATGGAACATGAAAATCCGTCAGTTTTCAAATCTTTAGATACTTTTATGTGCACTGTCTATATTTTTTCAACACTTTTCGATGTGAAATACGAAAAGATATGCAAGAAATATAAAAAAATAATTCCAACAGAGCAATTTGAAAATTTTTTAGATCCTAGATGCGAAATTCTTGCTGAAGGAAACGGATATTATGAATTATTTCTGTCTTGCAGTTTCGTGAGAGAAATGGTTCATAAATTTAGGATTAATTTTAGTTGCTGTCACTTTGATTCAATCGCTTATAAGTACTTGACCAAATTCCTTAAACGCAGGTTTGAATGCTTAGAACATGGAATTTACTGGAATGGTTTATTGGATTATTGTAGAGAAATCAACATGAAGATGGCTGGTTATAGATATCACGGTGTTCCTCTACCAAGGGAGAGAAGTGCAGGTTCGAGCCTGAGTAATGATGAAAAATTCAGTGATGAATCGGATGAACATACATTTGTAAGGACGGCGCACTTCAATGCATTTACGCCTCCTCAATTTAGATCGAATGTATTAAAAAGGATTAAGAAATGTGAAACTGGATTCGAATGTGAATTTCCACATCATGAAATGGCTAACGCACAAATAAAAAAAGAGTGCCCTTCAAGCTCTGCAGTTGTTTCTGGAGAGACAGATAGAACATTAAAAAGTCAAGAAAATGTGGAGGGTCTAATGGACAATAGCAATGAGAAAATACAATCTTCTTTTGAGCAGTATAAAGTTAACAGTCAGAATGATACAGAAGACTGTTTGGAATGCAGGAATCGTTGCAGCTTTAAGGCTCAAGGTCAAAAGTGGAAAATGGCAATTCACCAGCGCTACAAAAATTGGTACCTGGTATCAGATTATTTTGAAAGAGAAGGTGATGAAAGCATGAGTTCTTGACTAAATTACCTTTGCAGCCATATTGTATCTTTTTTTAATGTATGTAAAGAAAATTCATAACTTAAATGACGTATTTTTAATTTTTAATGAAAATATATTATAAAGCAAATTATAATTTTCATGAAAAAAAAGTGCATATAGAAGTGAGAACTGTTATTTATTTTATTTGTGAAATTTTAATGAACGTTCATGATATGTTCTTTACTGTTTTTAACCGTTAACAAGAAAATATTATTTAATTCCGATTTAATCGTAATTAAACTGAATCAAATTTGTTTTTAAAGGTCTAATTTATCATTTTTGTACAAATATTCATTCTGTCATTTTTAAATCTTAAATTTTGGTTGTGTTTAGATTCATTTGTTTTTAGAATAGAGTACCTTCATTAGATGCAATTTTTTAAACTCCATATCGTCTAACGTAAATGGCAAATGTAGATTATATTTTATGATGATCCCACATCATTTTAATAATTTTCCTTTATAGTTATAATTATGGTGCGGATTATAAAAATGAGTATTTTGTAGCGAAAATTGTTATGCGGTAAAAATAAAGTTAACAAATATAGATTACATAGTTATCCACTAGACAATTGCGATTAACGGAGAGTTAAAATCAACAAACATTTGCACTTCCAATAATTTCGTTTGTATTTATTTATACAAACGAAATTATTGAAAGATATACAATAATTTCGTAGATATACAATATTATTTGTACCAGATATTATTTAATCTGGTACAAATTAAATATTTTTACCATCTGCAATTTTATAGTATACAAAATGTTATAATGTGAATTTAAAATAAAAATACATTTAAAAAATTGAAATGTCTGAATATGTTCTTAAATATTATTTTATTACCAAACGTATACTTACATTTAAATTTTTTCTTTAATGTATTTTTTTCAATTTCATATTGTATTTTACAAACTTAGAGAAATAATTATTTTGTAGATTATTAAAAATGTCCAAATAACTTAGAATTATTACTAAATATTAAATTACTATTATTAAATAATCTTATTACTAAATATTAAATAATCTTAAGTTTAACTTGGACTATCCATTGACCACTTGTTTCTAAGAACAAAATTATTCGATGCAGTATTAGGTAGGATCCCAGTGATCTAATAATCTACTTAACTTTCTAATTCGATTAGGCATCCTATTTGGGACATTTCTTAAAATCCCTAATATTATTAAAGGAATTTAAGATGTTGAAGGGCTTTTAAGTGAATTTTGCATTTTAAATTATTTAATATTTTCATTTAAATGCATATTTAAAATTTAAAAAATTGGTATTTATTTGCGGGATTCGTACTCGTCATTGTATGCGAAGGTGTTAAGAAAATTTCGAGTTCATTTTCTGGTACACCTTCCATTTTAGTTCGACAGTTTTGATGCTCTTTGTAAACAAATAGAAACATTCAATAGAACGCTTTAATATTCATATCAAAGTGATTTGAATGCTATAAACGCTGAAATTTGACTCGTATTCCTCTGCATCAAACTATATAGATTATCTCGTTCAAAATATAAATAGTAAACATTTGTTGAAATTCAAAGTCACTTGAAAGAAAAGATTAACAAATTCATTGCATAAATTTCATTTCGTCTTTGTCAACATCTATCTATTATATGTTACTAATATTCTAATGTCAAAATATTCATTATTTTTTCTATCTAGTCTTAGCAAAAATATCTTTATGCAGTACCCTTTAAGAAATAAAATTCATTTGCATTGCTTGAAACTTATCTCTTACTTGAAACAAAACGAACATACATTATATTTAATATTTGAGAATCGGAGTTTCTAGTCAAATTGCCTCGAATGTTATCTTATGTTATCTTTTAGAACAAATGTGACTTAATCCGTGCAATTCTGGAGTATTGAAACTTTAAAAATAAGATGGAGATTTTATTTTTAAGAACAGTGAAGAAATAAAATACTATGTTTATAAGTGTACTAGCTCCAAAATTAATATATAATACGCTTATAAATTAGTAAAAGAAAATTTAATAATTCAGAGATTGATTATGGAGGGAAACTCATTCTTTGAAAACAATTTAAATGCTAGAAATCCAAAAGTAATCTAATCAGGCTCACAGTTTAAGTGAATTTAGATTTTGAAATTATCATAATCTTATATCATTCTATATATTATAGTAATAAATTACCGCTTATTTTTAAATGGTGTTCCAGTTTTTTAAAAAATTAAATCACTTCGATAGCAGGTTTTCATATTCAATTTCAAAATTAAATTTAATTTGAAGTAAAGCTTTGCATAAGTACCATGATGGCGTACCGGCTCGAGTTCGGGACTAGAAGATCGACGGTTTGAAATTTGAATATATCTATGAATTGTGACGGGAATCGATGCAAATTGAACCTGCCGCCATAGATTAAGTGCCCTCATTTTGATTGTTTTGAAATGCATCATTTCTTCTTGGTTGATAACAGTGCTTTTAATGTTAATAATATGTCCCCTCTAATAGTTTTGAAACGAAACACTAAACTAGTATATCATTAGCATAACTTTTAAAACACTCGAAGAATATTTCTGATTAATCTGACAACAGTTATTAATCTTTATCTCTTAAGTAGCACACACATTGTACTAATAGAATTTTCGTCTTTATTTGAGACTTGATAAAACTTAATTATCATTAAACAATTAGGTTCTTGGCCTTTCCGATCTGGCTCCCCTCTAACCATTTAAGTAATAGTTTGCCTCCAAAATTTATTTAGTCATCCTGTATAAAATAGGCGTATTAATTGCTAATTGGAAAACAATAATAACTTCATTGGCGTTGAGAGACATCACATATTTATTATTTACCTGGAAAGATGAAATTTGCTATTCTATATTTGCACAAAACCCCCACATTTTACATATGGTTCTCACTGGCTTGCAAACTAAAATTGCATCATTGTGGCGCATTTTTTTAATGCGTTATCCTTAGCACTAGGTTTCCAAGGAGTCACTTTGACCCCTCTGAGAATACTTTTCGTTAGTTTTCTTCAAGAAAATTACTGTAGGAGAATATTTGAATTCATTTTTACTTACATTTATAAGAGATATAATCGGAAATCATATCTTTATCTTTTTTTTTAGCTTCGGAGGAAAGTATATAGTATACCTACTATTACCGAAGGGGTCATTTTGTCCATTCTAATAAATATTGTAGAGAATTCATACCTTTATATTTAAATATGTAAAGGCTTGATAGGGACGCACATAGATACAGGTATAAATATAGAAATATGTATGTGTTAGTAAAATGTGTGTATATAAGAAGCAGAAGACGAAGTCGAAAGTCAGTCAGATAGAAGCTAATATAGGTTATTAAGATGTGTGAGTCAATATTTTGGTTGAAGATAATGGTAGAAAAATAGATGCTCTCGAAGACTAGGTTAGAAAATAAACACTTTTTTTAGTAAATAAACATAGATAAATTGCCTTTTCAACACACCACATCTAAACAAATATATTGAAACTATAAAACTTTTTCTACTTCATAATAGATAGGTCAATTTATATTTTTTTCTGATTAAATACTGAAAGTGGCCATTTGGAACCCTTTGGTAGAAATAGATATATGCCAACTCATGGTTAACCTAGTGTTAAATTCATGAATTTTTAAATCAACCGAGAAATGGATGGAATTAATGGGAAAAATTCACACAAAAAACACATATGCTTTTTTTAATTAAAAAAACACCTATTGGTGTATTTCTAAATCATTATGAACAATCATTCCTTGAGTTCTTCAAATATACTAAAAGTTATTCGTTACTTTTATCTTGTTTCTATCCCAAAATAATTTTTCCTGTATGTGTTTATTACTTTTTATATAAATAATCGTAACACCCGCTGAAATGAAATTGTACTCAGATAGCGCGCCAACAATGAAAAGCGTCACAGATAAGAATATAAACTGTCAAAGATTCTAGTTGCGTTCGGAAGCGATAAAATATTTTTTTGTACAATTAAAATTAAAAACACTTCAATGCAAAGGTTGCTACATAAACGTATACAAGGTTTTAAACATTCCCTGCAGATCTACATTGCTATGTATTTAACGGTTAAAGAATTCCATAAATTATGAGTTGGGGGTGGGGCAGAGGAAAGAAAACGTGAAGTAAGAATACTGACATGTGAGTTCTGAGCAGCAGCAAGTGATATTGGAATTTGAAATACAGCAATGGCTAATCAGAGCAGAATTAAATGAGTTCTTCTTATTGCAGTTGCAGCAAAAATATTTTGAGATATATTGCTTCACTTTAATTCTCTCCAATATTATGCAAAATAATTAATATGTTACGCCATGTTTATTGTATTCAAATTAACTTGAAACTTTCATCAGACATCTGATTCACTTATATTATTACATTGTATTTACTTATAACCACAAATGTAAAACGTGCAAACTGTTATAATTATAATAGTTGTATTTTGATTAATAATTTTCAACTAATGCTATTCGAGGACAGAAAAAAAATTCTGAAATAATAAACTATCATTTTTAAGAATCTGAAAAAACTAATTTTTTCAAATGACTTAAATAAAATTATAAAAATGAAATGTAAATGTATATACACTGCTGAAAACAGTTAAGGAATATTGTGAGTTTAGTATGTAACAACTATATAAACGGGAACTTTCTTAATAAAACTTAAAAAGAAGAGGTCCTAAAGGAAATTTATAATGTTTACAAAATTGGGAATATGCAGATTTTTTTTTTCTGTGACGCAGAAAAATACACATTTTTGATTAGGAGTGAACTGATACCTGCTGTATTCATTCGGTATGATGAAATTAAAAACAATTGATACGTGTTGAATGTTTTGTAATGGTAAATGCTACGTCTCAGCAACACGTCTGAGATGAATCGGTAGCTTGGAGGGCTATCGATTGTTTAGAGGTGGAACAAACACAATTCGTTGTAGTATAAGCGTTAGGAGCTTCTCAAAGTGTGATTTCCTGACTATGGAATTGATATTTGGAAACCGAAGATCAGGTCGATATCGTATGCCTGCGACAAAATATAGATCGATTTATAATATTAGCGGCACAGAAGAAATCCCACTATGAATGTCACTTTTCTGCAACAACACCTTCAGAGGGCTACTGGCACCACCATTTTAACTCAAAATATTCTTAATAGACTCTGGAATGTGGGTTTGTATGCTCGCAGACCTATGATTTGTGTTTCGTTAATCGTGGCCTACCGCGTTGTCCGCAGAAGGTAGGCACAGAAACATTTCAAATGGCGAGGACATCAGTGAAGCAATGTACTCTTCATGGATGAGTCCCGTTATAATGTACAGCCGGACAATACGCAGATTCTCATATGGAGAGAACCTGGAACACAGAATAACCCTATATTTGTGTATGAAAGTGTCCGATTTGGTGGAGGCGGATTGATGGTATGGGCCGGTATTTATATCTATGGCCGTACCGACCTGCACATTATCAGAAATGGAGCTTTAACCGCTCAGCGGTATAGGGATGAGATTCTCAAACCTGTTATGGTCTTTACGCGGAATGAATTATCCATTTACGGTTTCAGAGAGCTTATATATATATATATATCTTACTGATATCTGGAGAGTTCATCAAATAACAATTTAAACTCCTCCTTTCTATGTTACTGAGCCCTATTGTATTGCGTACAAAGGGAAAATTTCATTACATTCAATGATTTTTTTTTTAATTACAAGGCTAGCAATTGTTTGTTATTTATAATTTGTGGCTTATTTTCGATATTTATAAATTATTAAAATCTTTAAAGTTTAGGGTTAGCAAGAAATAAATTTCTCATTTCAGAGGGCTCTAGAATGTGTTTTATTAGTCCAAATGAGATAAAATTTATACTACATATAATTCAAATGATGCGCTTGACATGTGTTAAATAAAAAAACTTAAAGAGAAAATTCGCCGATAACATGCTTAAAGCATTAAATATACTTTATTAAATAACACAAAAAAGTAGCATTGAAACTGTTCAATATATCCGCATTCATATTCATTGTGCTCTAATCGTAGAATCATGTTTTCCCTAGTTGACCTGAATATATCTGACAAAATATCAAGCACGTGGATGTAAATACTATCCTTAAAATCTTGCGCAGCTGCTGGACTTTGACATTCGATCTACAAGAAACTCCGCAGCCAAAAACCATGAAGGTAGTATTCGGCGAACAAATGGACCATGCTATTGGGAAGTGACAGTTGTTCACAGGTGCATCTATGAAATGATGTTTTAGCAATTGCGCTATCAGACAATCCTTGTGATGAGACCATTTTGGAGTGGAATTGTTATTCGAAAGTGATCCACGATGCTAAGATTGTATGATTACAAATATGTCAGTATTTCACTATATCGTTTTCCTGTTACAGAGCAGATTTGGATTTCCTTTGTAGTTATTTTCAAAAAAAAAAAATATTATTTAATGATAAACCATACTGTCACTTTTTCAGGATACAAAAATTGTTCCTAGATAGCATGAGTATTTCTCATGAGTTAAGTATTAACTTAAGAAAAAAGTAGGTTTTGTCAACCCACATAATGTTCTATGGCCAAGTAATTTCCATCATCATTCAAGAAAGGAAATGAAATACAAAAGTATTATGAAGCTCCAAGTCCCCCTTTTGAAATAGGTGCATAACCTTTACTTTGTAGGAATAAAAACGCAATTTCCACTGTTCAATTTTTCGTAATGTGGAATACTGCATATGCAATACACGAAAAGCGCATACTCATACTTCCTACCATCTGGTGACAGACTAATGGCTTCAACGACCAATGTCGTTACATTTTCGAAACTAAAAACAAACATTGCTTTCGCCCTCTACTCATAAAATTCCAGTTGCCCAGTTGTTTCACATTTCTGTATCATCTTGTATAGGGCACATGGAGGGGGGGGCATTTGACCTTTGCTCTGTTTCCGCTTCATAGACGTTCTTCGTGTCCGTTTCATAGACGGAATTCTTTTACAACTTTAATGGTGTTCTACTGATTCTGTTGAAAAAAATTAAACAGTAACGCATTTCCTTGAAACGTAGGCATCATATGCAGAGACGTAACTGCTGCTCGTGCTGAATCCGCCTTTTTTTGTCCAAAAAATATGCCAATAGACGTGCTCTGTTATATAATGTAAATGATGTTTCACATTTTCAATATATGCAAATAAATACAACTTTATTATAATGCCCTCTATTGACGAGTTTTAATACTATATTTTGCTTATTAAATATCAAGAGCGTGTAGGTCAAATTTTATCTGATTTGGACCGATAAAACGCACTCCACAGATCTTTGAAATGGGACACTTTTTCTTGTTACCCCTGTATAAAATAGCATCACGAATTCTTGTCAATATTAAACAGGAAATAATTTTAAAAAAATATAATTATATGCAATCAGAAAATATTAATACATTTTTCAAAAAAAAAAGCTTTAATGTGGATGAAAAAACTATCAGTATACATTATCTAATTTAATGCTTCATTATACAGGGTGTTTATAAAGTCCCGGACCCATTTTGATGTTTAATAACTCGTAAAATAATAAAGATATAAACAAACTTATGGCATTTATTGATGGAATAACTCATATATTTTCCTTTTCAGGTTTGAATATTTTTACTTTTGTAAATATCGTCTGCACGTGTGGTTATTTTCAGAATTTCATTTTCCAGTCTAAATATCTGTACTTTTCTAAATATTGTCTGCTTATTAATTGCATTTTTCTCTCTTTTGTTTTTGGCAGCTATTGCAATGTTATGTTTACTTTTGATGTGTTTGTTCTATGTAGTACTTTTGTATGTGATGTTTTATTCGAATGGATATTAAGGAGAATGCGTACACCACAAGAGAAAGCACAGATTTTATGGTGGTTCATAGAAATGAAATCGATAGTGCAAGCACAGAGAAATTTCAGAAGAATTTACCAAAAAGATCCTCCATCCAAAAACAGCATCTTGCGGTGGAAAAAGAATTTTCTAGAAATTGGCAGTATCGAAGATAAGAAACGTTCCAGACGTCCTTGCCCAAGTGATTTTGATGTTGAGCGTGTCAGAGAGACATTTTTACACAATCCTAGAATATCTGTGAGATCAGCGGCAACAGAATTGGATATGCCAATTTCGACGGTGTACAAGGTTATTAAGAAAAAATTAAGACTGCATGCATACAAAGTTCAAATTGTTCAAGTTTTGGAACCAAACGATAGGCCTAGGAGGATGGCCTTTGCAACAGATATGCTAAGGAGGATAGAAGATGCTGCTGATTTTCTGAAGAGCATAATGTTCTCCGATGAAGCATCCTTTCATGTTTCTGGCATTGCTAATCGCCATAATGTGCGCAAATGGCTCTGTGGATGCCGACATGCTTGTCGCTACCTGGCGTGAAATTGACTATCGACTTGATATTCTCCGTGCGACGAAGGGGGCATACGTGGAAGTTCATTGACAAGGGTAATGAAACTTTTAATTTTCTATTTAACCATTATGGTCTATTTAACCATTTATGTTATTAATTTTAATCTATCTTTATTATTTTATGAGTTATTAAACATCAAAATGGGTCCGGGACTTTATAAACACCCTGTATATTATTTACTGTTTATTGTATAACCATTTAAACTCTTAAAACATCAGATCTGCATATAGAAAAGAAAATAGGATTAAAATTTTAATAAAATCCTAACAAAATTTGGAAAGCATTAAGTTTAATACCAATGGAAAGATTACTTTTCGTATTTCAAAACGCGTAAGAGGTGTCTTGCTTCATAGAATGAGTTTCTGATTCATGAAGTTTTTAGAAAATTTTTAAAATAAGTATTTTGCTTACGATAATCTATAAAAACTCTTACAAACATTTGTTTATTTTTTACTTCGTCATGTGGGAACATTTTGTGACTTTATACCAAGGAGTGTAGTCAATGTATTGACCTTTGCTGAGTTGCAAGAGATATAAAATATTCTTAAAATTGAGTAAAATAACTCATAGAATTCAAATTACTCCCATTGGAAATTTAAAGTTTTCCTTTAAAGGGATTAAAATATTTATTCTGCTGTAATTCTTTTTGGGGTTATTGACAAAAATATGATGACACCAATTTGATTTAATTTTTAATAAATTAAACTTATTCTAGTGAATACTTTTTTAGCAAGATTTTCATTTTCATTAGCATTAGAAATTATTTTGGAAAATCCCCTTTGAAAGATTATTTAATCTGAGTATTCTGAATAGGTGCAGAAAGAACTTTCTCGAAAAATAATTAAATATAGCATACGTGTTAGTTATTTTATTCAACTGTTAATGGAAGCCGAGGTGGCCTGAAGGTAAGGTCTTGACTTCGGAACTGGGGGTTTCAGATTCAAGACCCGATTCCACCGAAAATCCATCGTGCAAGCGGGTCAGCTACACGCTGCATCTGTCGGGACTAAACGTCTTCTAGCTGCTGTGGCGTGGAAGCTTGGGGAGGGGGATACCATCTCAGGTGCCGCCCTCGCCATCTCATCGCGGTTTAAAATTTTGAGTCAGTACAAAAATAGCCCTAGTGTTTTAAAACGGAATGTTAATATAACTAAGCTAAACTAAACTAAATCAATTGTTAACCTTAGCAATTAAAACCTTCTGATTTAATTACTAATTTCTCTATATCTATGCAACATATCCAAGCAATAAATGAAATGAAGAAAACCGCACTTATCTAAGTACTATGCACATTTTCAAGAAAATGTACATTAACAAAGTGGAAATGCGCCAAAATTTCTTGCATTGTCACCATTTCAACAATATCAAATCCACTTAGAGGCCCCAGGATGTTTTATCCTTAAACTTTTTTAGACATCGCAAAGAATTAGTAAGAAAAAAGCGGCTATTTCTGCTCTGGGATTTCGAGGAATTTTCAGAAGGCAAAAAAGCTTCACTCTCCTTTCTTGTTTAAATTCTCACTGGTCGAGGAATCGTATTACGATCCGTTACGTGCTCTGATCCCTAGAAAGTCTCTGAGGAAAATTCAGCCACATGGAATAAGGTTTTTGTAAGGAAGAATTTCCCGATTTTGAACTTGGAAGAATCTTAAAATTATAGAAATAAGGTGTTTTTTCCCAAATATTTTTAACAAAATAGCAAAAAAAAAAAAAAAAAAAAAAAAAAAATTAAATGTAAGTTAAAAAAAAAAAAAAAAAAAAAACCAGTTTTTTACATATAACAATCGATAAACGAAGTAAGGCATTTTTCAAATTTTCATGAACATATTACTTTTTCCAGTTTTTATTCAGAAAATATTTCTTCATTAAAAATTTCAGTTAATCTCAAATATATTTTCAAGTTCTAAAAAACTTTAATGTCATATAAAGAGTGAACTTTTAAAGCTGTTTTCTTTTATTTATTCATTATTTTATTTTTATTTATTCATTTTTCCTTCTTTGTTTTATACGAGTATATCGTTTTGTAAAAAATTGCTTTCTAATTTGCAGAAATAGTTTTTCCAAGATAACATTGGGGTATAAAAAATGAAAAAAAAAAGAAAAGACTACGTTTATAATAACAGGTTGACCATCATTTTTACTTTTTGATTTTCCGGAAATTTTCTGGTTTCAGGAAAAATACTTCAGGGAAAAAAAAATCCTGATGTATCCAAACATTTTTAAATGATCTGATATCATCTTCTTCTCCTTATTCATCGAGCAGTGTGCCATTAATAATATGTAAAAAAATAGGTGAACTTTTTCTGACTGAAATCGATTTAGAATTTAAAAAAATTAATGTTCAGAAAATGAATAAAAATAAGCTATTTTCTCTTTTTAGGATTTAGAAGATGCTTCATTTTTTTATAAACATTTTACCTTTTTTTGCACATATATTAATTAATACCTGCAACACTATCAAATGTATTTTTGCATAGACGGACCTCTAGAATGCAGATAATAGTAGAATTATGGCCCTTATTTTTCTCTTTTTTTTCTTTATTCTATAAAAAGAAAAATATTTTAGAACTATATATTTTTAAATAGCTTGATTGAATTTTGTAAATTCTGAGGAAATTAGTTTTCAAAAGCATCAAAATTTATAATAAAAAGTTAAATTTTTTTGAGAAAACTGCAGAAGTATATACTAAATAAATATATTTAGTATATTTATATATAGTATATAATTAAATATATTTAGTATATTCATATATAGTATATAATTAAATATATTTAGTATATTTTATATAATTAAGAAAAGTTTTATTTATCATAGGGAAAACATTAAAGATAAACAGAATAATAATAATAAAAAAATAACGGCCCCATCAACATTTCGAAGATCCCACAATTTAGCAAAAGATATAAATTCATGATATTTTCGAATTATCCTAGTAAACGGTCTGCATGAATTAAGCAAAAAAAAAATACTAAACGATAATGCAGATAAAATGCTTAAGCAATAGCTTCGAAAAATCCACAAATCAACAAAATGATCGATATGAGAGATATGCAAATATAAATTAATTTTGATATAGTACTTATTTATTTACAATAAATTATTTTTGGATTATAATATTGGGCCAATGTTTTCCATATAAAATAACTTAATTTAAAATAACTTTCTATAAAAATAACTTAATAATACAAAATTCATTCTTCTGTTTTCGCAACACCAGATACAATCCATTAGACTTTCGAAAGAAACGAAAAAACAAAACAGTCGTATTTTTTTCTATTCGTTCGAATAAAATAGGCTAATTAAATCTGAAAATCGTAAAGAGATTTGAATTTAAGTTGCACTTTTTTTTCCAAAGAACACAAAAACAGAATATTGCAGAGACTGTAATAAATATATATATAATAATTATATATATATATAATTTGTAATAATTTAAATTATGACGAATTATCTTTCTTCTCCATTAGAAGACAACTATTTGGAAGATATGTTATCCTTTTTCTTTTCTACAATCCATGAAAAGATTGACGTAAATAACAGAGAAAAAACGTTTTTGCAATCGAACCTAATTCACAAACGTGTGGAAAGATAAGCAAGGTGTTCTCAATTTTCCCCATACTCAATTCACCCATTTCTTACATTTGAAATCTTAACTCATTGTCCACCACGTATGAAGAAAGTAACAGTTATGACTAAAAACATAAACTGAGCTTAAAATCGGGGGAAAAACAGAATCTTCCCAAATAGACATAAATACAATAATATTTCATATTATTTTGTGAAAATTAAACATTTAACTCTTATAACACATATAATTATATGACTCACCCGGATAGATAATAGCAATTCTCTAACCTCAAGATCAAAAAATGGATTCTAGCGTAAGCATTTGGTTGGAGTTCCATTTTGTCAAGTTGCCATGTAGAAGTTGTCTCATGTCTATAAAAAGTATAATATTCATGATCGAATTCAACAAATTCTCTTTTATCTGCACATAATAAAGATTTTAGAAAATAAAGAGCAACGGAAAATAAAGTTTACAAATGAAAAATAAAGGACCTATAATAAAAACATCATAAATCTGAATATAAATTGAATAAATAGCTAACTTTCTTATAAATCGTAATTACTATAAAATAAAAATATGTAATTTTATAAACGGCTTTCAAAATCGAATTCATTTCAAAATGTGTGTGTGTACGTGTAATTGCTTAGAATTAATAAGAAGTAAAATAACGTATACGAGTTCAAGAAATAAAAAAGTGTTATTAATAAAAACTTTTCATTAAAATGAATATTCACTTCCTTAATTCAGGCAACAACATTTGATTGAAATCAAAACTTCCAATTATTTTATTCACTGAAAGAGATACTTAAGATTTTTCGATACGTAAAGCAAAATAGCTAAGTGGTTACTACAAATATTTTTTTAAGAATTTTGCCAAGCAACGAAACAAGAGACACTAGCTTTTTCGTGACGTTAGCAATTATTCTCAGCTTAAAGAATACATTTCCCAACTAGTCGTGGCAACCGAGTTAGTTAAAAGAGGAAAACTCGTTTCATTGTTGAAATAATTTATTTACTTTTAAAATCTCAACTTCTGTCTTACAGCTGTTCATCCAAGACTGATGATAGTCATTTGCGTCAGTAGTTATTGCGTCTAATTATGTTTAATGAAGTCTGAATGACCCGAGCACAGGAAACATTCATCTCCAGAAGAATGGTTCTGTCAACTTGAATTTCTATGTTCGTGGTCAGAAAAATGAATTTTTACTGGAACTCCTTTGTTTGCATTTCGTCTTTAAATAACGTTAAAACCAGTCTATACGAGCTTTTTATTTTCTCTTTAAATTAAATCACCATTTGTATTAGCTTGTAGATAATACAAGTAATTTCCGAATATGAAATTTTTTAAATGAAAAATATAAATTTTCCAGTGAAACTTTTTCATTGAATTGATTGATAAATTTCAATTAAACCTGTCTTTCCTTTTGATATGTTTAATTGAAATTTTTAAATCTTTTTAAGACAAAAAATGCTCTGTAAGTTGATAGTATAAAGGAAAGTCGACTGGAAATTTTAATCTCTCCATTTTAAATTATTTAAAATTATAAAAATTTGGAGTATCGTTTATAAAATTGAGTGTAAATTCGTTTTTATATAAGATTTTCTTTACAGTTATATTGTAAATGTATTTAGCATTTTAATATCCAATAATATGAAATCAGCATTTCTTACCGCGATATAATAGAGATATCAGTTGCACAGCACTGGAGTGATATCGGCATAACTTGCAAATAAGTTTAAAAAAAATAGTGATAAATTAGAAACTATCAATTTAAGAATATCTGGATTGTCGGTAACATACTACTTCTTTTTTATCAGCAAAATGATTTACGAATTTTTCGTTCCTTTCTTAATTAATGCAGATAGTTTTTAGTCTTCGTCCCTTCTTTGCAAACAGAATTTCACCTTATCAGAATACTTTTTAATTTTAGAAATGGATTATTTTTTCTTTAATGCCTTGGTACTTTTTAAAGCGAAAATAGCTCTGGTATCATGCTTCTTTCTACAATATATATTTGCTATCAAATACCATTTTTTACCCAGCATGGGTCGTGATTTTGATTTTAATTTTATTTGAGTATTTTTTTATTTATATATACTGTTAAATGTTTTGAATTACCCTTAAAAATCTCAATACTTTGAAATTTTGTACATTTTGAAATTAAAATAGCTACTAAGTATTCATTTGCTAGTATCATAATGAGAACGAACTACCATATATGAAAGAACTTCCAAAATTAAATAAAAAACAGTAAACTAATATGCATAATATAAACGAAGTCAGGAAATAAAGCTTATACATTTCATGGGAAGAAAGGTTATATGCTTTATTTAACAAATTACTCTATAATTCTAGTTATAATGTAATCATGTGACATAAACAATGAAAAAAAACGCTGGTTTAAAAAAGTATATACAGTAATTTCTACCAAGGCAGCGAGATCTTACCCGTTGAAAGCTGCAATATATCTTGCTAATTTATAAGCTTGCTCGCTTAAAAACTAGTAACCGTCATTTTGGTCATTTCTTGTATCTATTTTATAATAGTTCTGTAAACTCAATATTAAAATATTTATTCGAGCTTCACTCAACATCCAAATCATGTGTTTTTTAATTAAAATATTTTCTTCATTTTTTTAAACTATGCTATGAAACAGAAAATAAGTATATTCATTATTCAAGTTTAAGCTAATTGTTCTGTTTTGAAGGGTCTTAAGATGTAATGGAATTATAAAAATGACATTCTGAACGTGAAGCTTTTCTATTTGTAAAGTTTCAAAACAATGTTTTTATTAATTGCTAGCTTTATCTCAATAATACTTTATTGTTTTAAACTTAAACTTCGGATTGCTCTGTTTAAATTATTATTTATTTTTAGTTTTGAATCGTCGTTAATGTCCTGAACAAGATGATAATAAGTAAAATGGATTGTTTTCATTTCGACAGGTTCTGTGGGGGTTCTTTATTCACTCTTCATAAAGTCCTTAAATAGATCAAGGAGGGATATCTTAATATAAAGATCATTTGGTAACTTCTACTGATCAAAGGGACCTAAGAACCTTTAGGTAGCACCTGAAATAGAAGTTATCTTTGTGTCCTTATTACTGGTAGATTGCTCTCTTGAAGGACTTTCGGGGAGAAAGATTCTTTAAATGCTATGGTAACTTTTCTAAAGAAATTTTCAAATCAATTTATTTTATTTGAAACTAGAAATGAAAAGATGTCTTCGTAACTCTCTTTCTTTGTCACTAACATAATAAGCTTCAACTTCTTTACATTAGATTGCCATTAATACTTAAAATACATAATAGTTTTATGTATTTTATAATGTCCTCTTTGCATTCCATAAACCATGCCCTGTAAAGATATACATTTGGACGTTTTTACGTTAGCTGCAGGAGTAAGAATTGTGTACCATTACACCATTTTAAAGAACCCGTAGATTAAATCTGAAACAAAAAAAAAATGTTTTCGAGCGGGTTGTCTATGCATTTTTCTCTAGATTAATAAGTCTATTTTAATTTTCTTTACATCTTCAAGATCTTTTTACTTTCCCATCATGTATAGGTAAAAATAAATTTGGTCACTCCAATATATGATTATAATTTTTGATATTACTCATTAAAATTATTGATATATATTAAATTGACTTTGTGGTTCGTATATTTTTATCTTTTAGATTTTATTTCTTTGGCATTATTTTTCGGGAAATAATAAGTAATCTCATTAACGCATTTAAGAATGTATCTTCTTCACCTGTTTGTTTCCTAGACGATCCAGAATAAAATTTTTAAATGATAGGAAGAAAGGGGGTGTGTGCACTGAAATTTTATTCCAATCATCCTTTCAATACGTTCGTCAACTCTAGTCATAGGAAGTTTCTTATTTAAAAGGGGATTACACAACTTTAAATAGTCGTTGGAAACAAAGAGAAATCCTGTTTGCAAGAGGGGCAACGTAATTGCAAATTTCTTAGTAACTTGCTTTTTTTTTACCAAGTTTGAGTAAAGGATATCAGCGGATTCTCTTTATTGGCTCATCGCTTTTTCTGGATCTGAAGATACGATTAATAAGGCACCATCGTTTACAGATATATTTTTACTATATTTTTGTGAATATTCTATCTAAATTTAACAGTTGATTATCAAAGAACAAAATTATAAATAACTTCTGATGAATGAAAACAATCCATGCTGTCCCGATACTTTTTTGCATGAAAACTGATGCAGTTAAGATGCAGATATATAAATGAAAACATTCTTATTTGCACTGCTTATTAAAAAATAGAACTTTATCACCTGTTTTCAAAATTGAAAAAAAAATGTGTATTTGCCTCATAAGGAATTTGACCTCTAAGATAAAGTAAGCGGAGCAAAATTTTACAGATATTTTTCACATGCATAAATGAAGATTAATTTTCATTTATCTAGCATATCATGAAATAATTTTCATGTTGCCATTGAAGCTTGAAATTATTAAATTTCATTATTAACCAAAAGAAAAAACAAACATATCTTCGTGTTTTTAGCAGAAGAGATATTCTTAACCATTTTTTTTTTCAAAAAACAATGTAGTCTGGAAATTTATAGCTTGTTAGCTTACTAAATCTCTAGAAAATGAACTTTCTGTCTTGTCGTTCCTCATTGAGAAAAAAAAATCAATTGTTCATTATATAAAAATAATCGCGTTGTAGTTGAGAATGTGGCTAAGACAAATAGACATAAATTTCAATGTCTTCACTTAGCTAGAAGCAATCATCAATACATTTTTCTTATTTCTTAAATGCGGTACAGTATATAAATCTTATTTGATTTTTTTTATTCTGTTCCATACTATTTAAATGATGAAAAATTATTGTAAAACGTATCGTATCATATCACAAAATTTCATAAATGATACTTAATTTTAAATGTAGTAATTATGTAGTAATTATTAATAATAAATGTAGTAATTAGTATTAGTATTAATTTAAATGTAGTAATGTAGTATTATGCAGTAATTATTAATGTATAATTTTAAATGTAGTAATATGAAATATAAGATTGTATACAGCCTTATCGTCTTTTATAGAGATATTTATATACAAAATTATTATATATTATTTATATTTATATATCATACCACAAAATTTCATAAATAATCTTCAATTTTAAATGTACTGATGTGAAATATTAGATTGCATACAGCCTTATCATCTGTTAAAAAGGAATTTATATACAAAAAAATTAAAAGGATTCAAGGGAAGAAAATTTTAAACCAATTTTTATAAAGAGGAAAAAACTTTTATAGGTATAAACTTTATTTTTTATACGTATAATATTTATAAACTTTTATTAAGGTATTCAGTCTTAATATTAAATTCGTATTTGTGCACAGCCAAATTTCTGTATTAGTTGAACTTTTCCTGTTTATATTTTAAAAAAAAATATTTATTTACTTATTATTTTTTAGCTATTTACTAAAGTAATGCATTCATTAATGCATAATTAAGAAAAATATATTAAATGAAATTGCTCTCTTAGAAATGTTGCCAAAGAAAAGTACATTTCCTCCTATTTTATATGAAAAGAAAATGTCTGTTTCTTTTTTGTGAAAAAATACTGGCAAAAATAAATATAGTGTTTTTATCTGATGATTTAAATGCAAATCAATTATCCAGATTATATACTCAAATCCTTTCTATTGTTCCTCGACTCTGAATAATAAAATAAACTATACAGAAATCTTTAAAACATTATAAAGCTGAATCGCATTTATGGTGCATTTTAATATGAATAATCTATGTTATTCTAACGTTCTATCTCTGGCGTTTACCGTTGTTCAAAAATTCTTTAAAAAGGATACTTATCAGACAATAAAAATGAAGCTTATTAAGGAGATCGATTTTAATATCAACTAATAATCTATATCGTTTTGACGTTCTATCTTTAGAGTTCACCATTATGTGCAACGCTGAGCGGAGTTTTGAAATCTCTCTCTCTTTCTCTTTTTATCTGTTATTATCGAATGCACAAAATCAAACTCTTTTATGGCGACAAGCAATTCCGAGAGGGTTTCTTTTTATGTTTAAAAATGATTTTATTATCGATGTGCGAGTAAACCGCGGTGTGAATAAATAGCAAAAGTCAGTGAGCTGAGATCTGTAAATTGTGTTATTCATTATATTCTCCCTTTACGGACCAAATTGAAAGTTTTAACAATTATTTTCATACAGCACCATTTTTTGGCACTATATTTTTTGGTTAGTTGATCATTATTTGTTTCAATTCGGCCATGATTAGTCATGATTTGAATGTTCTTGGATATTATGATCAGAAAAAATCCCAAATAAAGGTTAAAAAAACCCGTCGAATGTTATATATTTTCATCTAATGTACGAAGCAAATAATTATTTTTATTTTTTATTAACGACTTTATCAATGTGCATGATATTGTCTGTTATAACTTCCCATAATTTATCTCCAACATTCAGTTTCGATGTATTCTGAACAGAATAACAGCCCGTCTGGACGGACACATCTTTTTGTAACTCAATGAAATGTGATAATGTATGCTTGAAATGTTTAATTATCTTTCAATTAAAAGGGGAAAGTGACATCATTAAATTTTTCCCTCATGCCATAGGCTAGTTAATCTACTGAAGAAGACAAGATTAGTATTATATTTCTATAAAAATATTATTGATGCTTTCTCTTGATTATAATTTCCTTGTATATGTTTTGATTTAATATTGAAGAAATATTTTGGAAAAGGTTTTGTACCATTTTAAATTTACCCTCATGATCTAATTATTTATTTGATTTCCTACACACAAGTGAAATCGAAAACGGATAATAACATCTCTCTCAAAGTTATGAATTGAAAAGGAAGTTCCACATTAATATTTAAAATCTTCCTTCCTTTTCCTCTTTTGAAATGTGTCCGAAACGAGCAAGTCTCTGATACATTTAATATAGTTAAAGTTTCCATTCAGAATCAATATTAGCAGTCGAGCCCTAGCGTGGTAGATTCAACTGGTGAGTTCGTTCAGGATATTGCATTTCCGAACCCTTCAATATCTGGGAAACGACAGCAAAGACGCGATTTCAGTAGATTCAATGTCACTCGTTTGGTGGATTCATTGGAGCTACCGCTAAGAATCCAGTGCAATTAACAGATCGTTTCATGGTACAGGCAAGTCGAATTAAACCTTGCTCTTGCCGATAATTCTGATCATGGAAGACGTTAATGATCGACTTGAGAATGGCCGGCATAGTTTCCAGGGACCGGTATTGGTTTTGTTATTATAGCAACTTAATTCTTGTTCAAGATGTCTCATTGAAGAGAAATTTAGGATATATTCATGTGACACTGCGAGGAAGCGTTTGAAAAAGAAAATTGGTTAAATACATCGTCTTTTTGAAGAGGTTAAAGTGACAATCTTGATCCGCATGAGCTATGAAGAGGAGACTACTACTCAAAATATTATATTGAAAATTATAAATGAAAATAAAATGATATTTTTAGCGAGCGCTGTATACATTTTCGATATTTTAAAAAAAAAAATTATATTTTGATATCAATTTTTGGAAAAAAAAAATCATTTATTGATACCATGATGAATTAGGTTCCAATGAATCAAGGTACGCATTTAACCCTTTGCTCTCGGGAAAATAATTCGATGCATGATTATTCACCTAATACAAAGATTTATGTATTACTCTGAAAAATAAGTATACATAATTTTTAAGTGGATTTTTTTTTGAAGAATTAACCTACATCTCTATTTCCTTAACTATTGCAGTTAGATACATACTATAGAGATATTGCATTGCATGATACTTAGATATGTACAAAGTTTTATCAAATAAGGTACACGAAAATATTTTAGTTTATCTAGAGGGGTATTGCGAAAAGTTAAAATAAATACATTTTTTCACAGTTCCCAAAGAGAAAACTGTCAATTGGTAAAATGTTTCTCCTATCCTCATAAGGATTGTATGAGGAAGATAAAGAAAGGAATAAGGAAGTTTCATGCTTCTGACTATAAAATGTATTGTCAATTTTCTATATGATTATATATATATAGTGTTCGAAACTGTCGATGTTTTCAGGGATATACATATCACGAAAAAATGTTATTGGAACATATTCAGGAAATATTAGAGTATTTGATAAAGTTTCACGAAATTTCAAAAATGGTCAGGAAATTCATTAATTGAAGTGCTTAAACACTTGTTCAAAATGAACACCTTCGACATCTAGATAAGATTGCATCATTTTAACAGCACTTAAATATTTATGTTTGAGTTCATCTTTGACACAAGAAATGCTTTTTGAATTCCTGAGCAAAGATCTAACGGGCATGTTCTACTAAAGACAATTCATGTCTTAGTTCAGATGTAATACAAATAACAACTAACTGAATAAATCAGTTTCCGTTCAACCTATTCTTGCACAGAAATGGAGCCAACTAAAATGTCTCTAAAATTGTCGCGCTAAACATTTATAAAAAATTGCCATTAATTATGTATCTTTTGTCGAAGAAATAACTTTTATCGTTTCAAAAGTGATCACTTTGAAGATTAATTTCTTTTTATTTCGATTAAAGCTAAATTCATCGGTTATTCATTCATGAGAAAAGAAGCAACTGAATTTGGAAGGATGCTGGTTATTACGCTGAAATACTCTCTATACTGTCAATTTCCGAATGTTGAGTTCTAATGTCTGAGACTAAATGTATTTTGCCAGCATGAAAGTAATATGTAAAATAAGCTAAAGTGTCACAAATGAGAAACAAATTCATCCTTCCCATTTTTCTGGGAAAGTAAAGATCTTGTTATTTGTAACATTAAAACATTTTTTTAAAACACTTCCTAGAGGAAGTCGGAAACTCGGAAAACAACTTTTGTATTTTTTCTACAACAAGGCAAGCAGTATGATTTCAAACAGCAAAAATCATCAGCATTTTCAAGCATTCTTTGTGTCATACAATTGCGAATAAGTAATTTTATTTTCTTGTTTGGTACTCCAATACTTCTGAGAAATACTTAAATGTTCAATCTCTCTTTCCTTCTTTATAAAGTCAAAATTCCAAATGTCAACCAATCAAAGTGAACTCAATTTAAAAAATTCTTCCGACTTATGTAAATCAGATGATGCATTATTGGGAAAAAATGATTGTATATGACAGTTTTTCTGCAATGAATCAATTTTCATTTCTAAAACAAATGTTATAATTTAAGTTTGGGATAAGTGCTAAATTTAAGAATAAATATACCTCCAAGTTTTTAAGACAGCAATGTGAAACTTTGTTTTGTGTGTACGTTAATGAATTTAAGGGAAACATTTTACTAATTGGCACTTTTATTCAATGAGCAACTCATAAATGCTTCATTTTATAAATTTGTTGCTATCATCTCTGACAGCCACCAAGGTGATATCATACAACTTTTGAATTTATTTAATGGAATTTTATAAGCGGAATTATATATCTAAATGAGATATTTAAGAAAATAAAAGCTTGATTCACTTTTTGGGGACAGTCTGTATACTAAATTTAGGTCATTTATCGTATTTTTTATTTCAAATATTTATCATATCATTCAAATTTTTAATGCCTATGTATGTAATTTATGATCTAAATTACATTATTTTTATTGTTTGATATAATTTATAAAATTTTTCCGAAAGAAATGTGCTGTCTTACTACCAATAATAAAAACATGAAGGCAAAAAAGAAATTATTTTAAGAAATAAAAATATGAAAATTAAAGTTGCCAATGGATTAATAAATTTTATTTCTAATCAAACTTTCGATACAAATCAAAATTTCAGAATTTTCATTGTCAGAATTTAGAAATAAACTCTGAATTATACCTTACAATTATTTTTTTTTCCTTTCTAATTCACTATGTGCTTTTAAATTTTGAAAAGCTTGTAGTTATTTGAGCTTTAAACTGCTAAAAATATTGCTTCATTCTTATTTTATAATATATGGTTCATTAAATTATGTTGTTTTTTTATTTATGATTTTATAATAAAGATTAATTTTAGAGGCAGATTGGTTCATTCGATATTCATTTTTTGTTCGGATTTGTTTCAAATTGTATATAGGGGCATGCTTAAAATTATTTTGTTTTTCACTTTTCACTTAAAGTAATTTTTTATAGTATGGTATAGTAGGGTATTTTGTATAGTACAGTATAGTATTTATTTTTTATAGTTTAGAAATATATATGAATTTTTGATTATTTTAACTCGAAAATTATTGCTTCATTTCTATTTCATAATTATTCATTTGATTATTTTTCATTAAATTATGTTGTTTGTTATTTATGATAAAGCGTATTTTTAACGGCAGCGTAATAATATAATGATACGATCTAAGAATTGTACATTTATGCAGACAATAGCAAACATTATTGTATGTGTAGTGGTGCTTCTAATGAAAGTCTTGTTTTGCAATATGGATTTACTAGGCATAAAAACTTCACATAAAAATAATTGGTGTATATTCTTTCAAAAATTCATTTAGAATCTTAATAGGGCTCTTTTCATTTAGACATACTTAAATAGTCACATATCTTCTTATTAAATTATTTTATTTATAAATGCTTTATTTGGTACGTCTGAAGGAAAAAATTGATAATTTAATATTTTTTTGTTCATTATTCTACTCTGAAAACAAAGGAGATCTTTAAAGTTATTTCAGAATTTTTTTTAAAAAAAATATTAATACGTGTAATAAAATCTTGCTTAAAAGTCTTTGCAAATAAACTTCATAATTTTTTTTAATATTATTATTTAATATACACCACGCTTTCCAATGATAAAAATTAGATGGAATGTTTATTTAAAACATACAAATGAGAGATAAATTTACTTCATTTTGTTTGTTATTCAAGATTTTATCGGCCAATTCAAGCATCTTGTATTGCATTTTTACTTCATATTTCATATCATTTATTATAAATAATTATTTATGTCATTTTATTTACCATCATTAATTTAGATTTTTTTTGTCAATTTCGAATAGAAACTAATTAATTTCTATCTACTTATTTTTCACCTCCTAAAACAGAATTTTATTCTATTTTAAATTTAAATCATTCTGTTAGTTCCAAAGATCTTGAAGCAAGCTAAAGCCAAGGAAAAAAAATTACCAAGAAAAAATAAAGCAGTAGGATTCCCAGCAGAATTCCCGACCACAACATACTAAATAAAAAGAAAGGTATTAAAAAAAAGAGCATTATTTGCTCCTGGATATTTAAAATGAAAAAGAAAGAAGTGGGAGCTGAGAAAAAAAAGATGAAGATTTTATTATTTTATTAAAATGCTTCGTAATGAAATGTTTTTAAACTCACTGTTTCATAATTTTTCAAAAGAATTTGCACTGAAGAATGTGTTTTGTTGCATAACAGGAGTCACATTCAGTTCTTTTAATGAATTTTATGCGTTATTTTTGAGTTATATCAAATTAAAATGCATTTTCCTTGGCTTTTATTTTTGTAGAAAATTCCTTAGAGATAACAAAACTCCTATCATTTTAAATATCTTCCTATATTTTAAGAAATGAAATAGAATTTGGTTTTTAAATGATTTATGATTCATTTTTAAGTCCGTTTCCATAACTCTAATTATAGTTATATAGATTATTTTTGTAGTTATTAAACTTTTTGAAATGCTACTATTACAAATACAGCTTATTTCATTGTTTTTGAAAATGTTTCTTAAGGAAATTCAGGTGAAACCTACTCAAAATTATTTATATATGTTCAATGAGTATATACTTCTGTTAACTCGCTTCCTTACTTAATGCTGGAGTCAGTATCTGAGCAATTATTTTTTTTCATTTCTTTTGGGTATTCGTCTATTATCTATATAATATTATAAGACATAAATAAAAAATTAACAGCAGTTATTTTTTCCAGATGTCAAGATATTTCTAATTGCCCCATATTCATCAAAGTATGTGGAGCTTTTATAAATAAAAGGCAGGAAAGTACCCCTTTTGAATATCTTTTTATAATAGTAATGTTAAAAGGAATAAATAACGTTTTTGCGGTTTGTACTATAATTATATTAATTTTGATGAGAAAAGATAGTTTAGGAAGTACGATCATTTTAATATTTAAAAAAATGAAATGCATTCATTTTTTGTATCCTTATAAAATATTTATATTTTAATATTTTTAATTATTTTAATTGATTTTAATTTTTTTAATTGAAATCAACAAAAGTCGATATGGAATTGAATATCTGACTCATCGTCAACTTTTTAATTATTTTTTTTCGAGCTAAACCCTAAAGAAAAACCCATAAAGATTCTAAAAATACCAAATTTAGCATTCTTCAAAAAATAACTAGAATGCTCAGAATTAAATCCATATTCATTTTATAATGCTGAGAACTACATGAAAGCATCTGCAAAAAATTTCAATTTTATCATGAAAAGAAAAATATTCCTAGGAAACAGAAAACAATTGCAACAATAAAAATAAGATGAGAATTTACAGTACGTAAAGGCATTAAATAAAAACTAATAATGCTTGTAGAGCTCTAATTTTTTATTTATTTCTGAATTTCAACAGAAAAGAATGCAATTTTTTTTTTCTTATTTAAATTATTGCGTTTCTGCACAATATCAATAGCACAGGCTACTGCAACAGCAGATTACAACAGCAAATCGACTTAATCAACAAATGTGCTTAATCAGCAAATCGGCGGATGCAACAGCAGATCGGCTTAATCTAAACTTAGTATTTTCATAAAAGTTTTGAGAATAATACATTTAAAAAAAATTATAATAATAATAAAACAAATTAAAATTTAAAATAATCGTCTTTATACATAACATTTCTGATTTCTTCTCAGTTTTGGATTGACACAATTTAGTTGTTTTTTATTGAGTAACTTCACCGATGTTATCTATATACTTCTAATAAAGCTCAATGTGTGTGTGGGTGTTGGCGCTCTACAGGCCAGACCGTTTGACCTACAGCTACCAAATTTGGTACATGTATACCTTGGAGGTTGGGAATGTGCACCTGGAATTCTTTTTTTTAATTTTTAATTAGAATTTTAATTATTAATTGAAAACTAACTTTCCCGCCAAAAAGTCTTTTCATTTTCCCTACCGCCAAATGAGAAAGGCTTCAGTTTTTTTTTTTTTCTAACAGTAATCAGACTAGGCTTAACATTTTTCGGCCGATTATTTCAAACGATTCTGTTTATTTTCTTAATGTTTGATGCATTTAAAATTAAACATTGTTAATTAATCGATCTGCTCATGATAAATCTAAGACAGCGTTTATCAACCTTTCAGTATTCGCGGCCCAGTTTTCAATCATAATTTTCATCGCCCCCCCCGATTACAATAAAATGTATACAACAGTAATGTATATTTAGTATTTTGAATTCTGTTTTTAAATTATTTTTAACTAACTGCCACCACAAGAGTAAAAGCGAGCCTATGTTGGCGAGAAACCATATCTGGCATTTTGCGAAGCGGGCTGTGCACAGATGAAACGAATGAAAGCAGGAAAAATTTAAATATTATATTTGAAATGAAACCCAAACAGAGAGATAACGTTAAAAGAATATGAAAGTAGAAAAATTCGTTAATGGATATTAACCTAGACGGGGTGAACTAAATTTAGAAACTGGGAATACATTTTTTTCTAATAATAAAAGAAATAAAACAGAAGCATGGCTAAACAAAACAGAAAGAAATAAGTAATATTTGTGGAAGGGAATCCACACGACCGATGCCGCCTTGAGCATGCATAGAGCAAATGTTTTCTCATAGGAAGAAGGAAAATTTTCGATAACGCAAGTTTCGATTCCAGTTAGTCTCATTCGAGCCGATCTTTCTATCGCTATCGAATCTATCGTGAATGTGTATGTTATATATGTTTTCGTTTTAATTGCAATTCGCCATATTAAATATTCATGGCAGCAGTTTTATGCAGACTCATGGATAAATTTTTTAGCGAAAATAAGCAAGCATTAGACGATAGTCAAGCATCAACAAATACACAGACGAGCATGGTTCCGAAAATAAAATCAAAAAAAAATATTCTCAAGAATACTTAAGTTTTGGGGTAAATCAGTACTGAAGTAAATGAAGAAAGGCTCCCGTGTATAATTTGCTCAAAAATGTTGGCTACAAAAAGCATGAAACCTAACAAACTTAAACGACATTTGGAAACACTTCATAGTGAATACGTCAACAAACCCAGATAATTTTTCGAATTAAGATTAAAATCCTGCCCAATGTCCGGAATATTCCAAGGTATACAAGCACTTGTAAAACAGAAATCGTCTCAGTACATCTGGACACATTGCATGATCCACAGAGAAGCTTTGACTCCGAAAAAAATGAGTCCTGGTCTGAATATTGTATTAACTACGATTGTAACCGTAGTAAATTATATAAAAATGAGACCCCTGAAATCGAGAATCTTTTCCGCACTTTGTAAAGACATGAAAATTACTATTTTATTGCGAGGCAAGATAGTTATCATGTGGGAAATTTTTGCAACGTGTTTATGAATTAAGGGAAGAAATCGCCATTTTCCTAGAAGAAGAAAACAGACTGGAGGCCGAGAATTTTCGCGATGGTTTATTTTGTGATGGAATTGAACTACTTCGTCGACATATTCGAGAAATTAATTAACTTGAATCTTCAACTCCAAGGAGCAAATATACATATGTTGGATACGAGTGATAAAGTTAATGCTTTTTGTAAAAAATTGGAATTGTGAAGCAGAAATTTAAAGCAAAAAAACCTAACAATGTTTGCAAATGTGGATGGTTGTACTAAAACTAACAAGGCTGAAGAACATGTAAAAGTTGTTTTTGTAACCATTGAAAATCATTTAGAAATGCAAAGGATTTTAAAAAGTATTTTCTTGCTGACGACAAACTGATAGCAAGTTACGAGTGGGTTAGGGATCCATTTCATAAAACTCCCGAAGAACTCTCAATTGATGAGGGGAAAAAATGCATAGACTTCACGACAAGTGGCAAAACTAAAAGACAATTTAGTAATAAATCACTATTTGAATTTTGGGCAGGAGTAGAGGATGATTTTAATTGCACTAAAAACAAGAGCATTTCGCATTCTATTACCATTTTCAACATCCTTCCTTTGTGAAACTGGATTTTCTGCTATGGCTATTTTGAAGACAAAATATGGATCTCTTCAGAACGGAGAGTGGCTATTTCTAATAACAAGCCTTCCTTCGAAAAACTTTGCTCTGCAAAACAGGCCCCAGGAAGTCATTAATGATTATTAAATTTGTTTTAATTTAGTATGTTTTGATTAAGTAAGGTTTGATTTAGTAAGTTGTTTTATTTTAATACGTTATTAAATATGTCGAAATGTATTTCGTTTTCTATGTGTATGTGTGCTTTCCTTTCAATCAGTTAAATCAATTTTCTTAAATAATATTTACTCTTGGATATTCTCGCGCCCCCTCTCTAGTGTGCTCGCGTCCCCCTAGGGGAGCGCGCCCCACAGGTTGAGAATCGCTGATCTAAGAAAATTTTGTTGACAAATTCTTGAGATATTACATGAATTAAAAAAGATATTCTTTAGTGCCCATAAAGTTTAAACGCTGAGTGACTCTATTTTCAGTAATCAGATAATAAAAAAAATGCTTTGTTTCAGTAAAAAATATTATCATATTAATTGCAGATTCTTTCCACTTTAATTTAAAGCATAAATTCTACGGGAGCCAACAGAAAATTAGACAGATACATATTACTTTATGACTGAAGGCGTTTATAATATTATGAGTAAATTATATGCCTATCAAAATTTGAAGTTTTAAAATATTTTGATGAAGAAGCTATTAAAGTAGGAATTGCATAAAATATTTAATTATTAAAAATTTAACGAGCATTAAGATTGGCGAACCGGCTGGTCGCCAAAGGCGGCTAGTTCTCAATATTCCAAAACAACATAGTTTGATGCAAAAATGATATCTCCAATTTCACTCGCTCGTATTCTTAAGTGGGACACTAGTTTCTGCAGAAGGCTGATTTACAGAACTATTGTTTTCTCTAGTCTACAATCTTTTCAAAATATTGAAACTCAAGAACTTCCCATCGGGTTTTTTCTTAAAAGAAGAATGAAGAAGGAGCAACAAAACATCAAACTGCCTAAGTCAATATGCAGGGTGATTATAATTAAACTTCCACTATAAACGCAACAAACGGGTGAACGGATTGCAATGAAATTTGGTATATAGACTATACACGAGATGCGCTCACGGAATTTCAAAAAAAAAGTTCCAAAATGTCCACCAAAGGGTGCTTTTCAGGGAAAACATTAATTTTAACGTAATAAACGACCAAAACGGAATACAGAAACAATATAAGCATTTATTGACTAGTCTCTGATCACTTTGTCATCGAATCACATTAAGTAAAGATAAGGAAAAAATAACAGTACTTTGTTTGGGGGGGACAGTTCAGTTTTCAGAAATAAGAACAGATTAGGACGAAATTCCACAACAGAAGCAGTTGTTAATCATGTCCAGGATGATGTAGGGAAAAGTGCTCCATGTAGGGATTGCAATACCGGACTAAAATTTCAATACTGGTATTCGGTATTTTTTAAATCTTAATACCGGTATTAGAAATTTTAGATAAAGAAAGAAAACACAGGTTTTTCTTTGTTTTATTTGCCAGTTTTGTTAGGGAGTGTAAATATCACAAAAAATAATTTGTAATTTATAATTGATAACAGTATATAATCATAAAAAAGTAAAGAAACATCTTATTTATTTAAATCACAAAAAAAGTGTAAATATCACTATTCAGTCTGTGGTACTATTAAAAATTTTTGAAATGCGATCTTAAAAAACATAATGCATCCATTGTACTGTCATTAAGCCTGAAAGTAATTTTGTGTAAAAATTACCAGCTGTCGAAAACGCTATTTCGGCATCTACGCTAGTTGGTGGTACTGTTAGCAATGCGCGATATACTTTTTGTAAGTATTTACCTCTAAATTACCTCATATTCAAATAAATCGATTTCTCGTCGGATCGTTTTGGATATAGCTGATTTCTGTATTGTATTTTGGTTCATTTAATTTTTTTTTTTTTTTATTTATCGCTAATTCTAATTTTTGTTCAAGAGACGATTCCTTTTCACTATCGACAGTAGTGAGATCATAATCTTCGATAATTGAACCGAATTCTTCTCAATGTGGATAGGTTTGTGGGTAAAAAAGTTTAAGAAAATTTACTCTAAACTTAATCAAATTTGAATTGGTTAAACAAATTTGAATTGGTTAATCAAATTTGAATTGATTATTTTATTTTCTTCTTTTTCATTTTCATTTTTAAAATCATTATAATTATGTAAATACCATAAGACATTTTTTTATTTCGATATGCCTTTCTTTTGTGCGATTTTTCAATGTAATATAAAATTCTTCAAATGTTTGCTGTGTAGTGATGTGTGCTGTTCTTTCAGTGACTGCAACATGAAATTTATTGTTGCATTAGCTATTAATAAATTAGAATCTCTCCAACATAATGCCTCAATTGTCAGTTTTATTGTAAGTAGAGCTGTTATAGTTCTGGATATTAAGTCGAATTCACTATCTGAAAAATTAGTTTACAGGTTTAAGTCGATTATTGCTTTATGGATTGGATTTCTCAGTTTCAAAAATTGTTCCATCATTAGGAGTAAACTGTTCCAACGTGTTTTAGAATCTAATATTAACATATATTCTGTTTTCAGTTAGTATATATTTTAGTAATATATCCTTTTTATACGGGAATGTTTAAATATTTTAACAATTTTTCGAACTTTATGAATTATAGGAAGGAATTCTTGATAGATTAATATTTCATCCTCATTAGCAATATCTTCTTCAACAATTACATTGTCATTATCTTTCTTGTCAATATGACTCTCATTCTTACTCTTTTCAAAGTTGGAATCCGAAGTTTCTATATCAACAGTATTTGGATTCTTCTGTTCTTTATTTTTTTGGTATAATACATCTATTACTCCTAATTGAATTCCATGTGCATAGCATAACTGCTGATTTGCACCTATCATCTTTCCAACTTTTTTCATAATTGTTGCTCCATCAGTCGTTATGGATACAATATTTTCTTTCAGGGATAATTCATGTTTCGCTAATTTAGATTTAAGCAATTAATTAGCTAATTAATTTCGCCCACAGGGAAACATAAAAACAAAAATGTATACTATTTTGCTATGTTCGCGATACCTGAACATATAGCGGAGACAATTTTAAAAATTTCTAGTAAATACCGAAAAACCGGTATTTAAACTTGTGAATACCGGTATTACAAAATTGTACAAATGGCTCAAAATACCGGTATTCGGTATCCCGGTATTGCAATCCCTAGCTCCATGTGACCACCATCATTCACCTGAAAAATTTCAAGTCAGTGAGAAAATTCAACAGCAGATCGTAACTGGTCAATTGTGATGCTTCGCACATGAAGCTTTCTGGAGTTCTTTCAATCATTCAACATCGCAATACCGTCTCAACAAGATACCGTCATCATTACAGCTGGAAACATTAACATAAAACATGACAACAACTACAAATGTTTCCTACCCTAACCTGCTTTGCTTAAAACTTCCTCTTCTTCGCCAGCATGCAAATCACAACAATTTTTTCCCTTGGACTGACATATTTTCCCGATTTTACATTTTATTACTAACAATTCTCGTTCTGGATTGTTAATATTGTTTCTGTATTCCGTTTTGGTACCTTATTGTGTTACATTTAATGTTTTCTGGAAATTGTGCCCTCTGGGACATTTTGGAACTTTTTTTTTGAAATTCCATGAGCGCTTCTCGTGTATAGTCTGTAAAATAAAAGCTATTTCATTTATTCAAAAATATTTTTTAAATGATTAAATTTAAGAATGGAAAAATTGCTTCAAAATGAAAGCGAAATTAACCATAGATCAACAATCTATCAATTTGAGGTCGACAATATTTATTTTAGTCTTTACAGAAGGCTGATTTATTTTATTTAGACAAGAAATATCGCTAAAACTATACGAATATGAAATCTAAAATTTGAGGCCAAATTTTCTAGTCATATGATTCATAAAAAATGTTTAAAAAAAACAGAAATTTCTATCGATTTTTAAGGTACTGTGTAGATTTAACCAGCATTTTGAGGTAGTAAAAGAGCAGTTGCAACAAATCTACATGCTAATCGTTAAGTTGATAAGTTTTTCATAGCTTTAAAACAAGATAGAATAAAATTAGAGTTCTCTACAGCATAATAATGCATTAATAATAATTGCTAAATAACAATAGAAAGATTATCGTATATTTAAAGATGAAAAAAAATTAATTTAAAAGACTGAATTAATTAATTCCAAACTGATATCAATTTAACTGAAAATAAAATGGCATGGCTTTTATATTTGCATTCGTTTCTAATGAAAAAAAAAATCGATAAATCTAAAATAAAATAAAGAATTTTACACTGTTAATAAAGCGTCATTTTTGAAAAATTAACTTTCGGTTATTTATTCTTTTTTATATTCCTTTTTATTCATTATAAAAAGTAATTTTTTTAAAGAAAGATCTGTTATTTATCAGTCATGCTTTTTTTTCACAACTTGGAAAGCTGTCCGAAAACATGTGTAACAATGGGTGCACACAAGTTCGTATAAAATGCTTCTTGCACCGACTTTCCTTTTGGAATTATGACGAATATTTAGACGAAAAGTAACACACACTTTCAAATTTATTATTATTCTCTTTTCTTTGAATAAAGTAACTTGGAACAAATAGGAAACTTGTAAAATAAATAACATTGATTTCTTTGCATCTCGATTCGTAAAGCAGCATCCTTTTCAAACCAAAGACAAAAAGCAAACTTATATATGAACAACTAATGATTTGTTTTCCTCGAAAACAATTTCTTTTTGTTTGCCTTCAATTGTAGATCTTTTAGGAAATGCACTTTCTATTGCTTAGAGATTGTTTTATTCATGATATATTTCCATTCTCTTATAATCCATTTTGAAATTTTGTCACTCGCACAGTCATTCCAATGCTCTCTTCTTCGCTGCGTTATTTCTTGAGGAACATATTCCAATGCTCTCTGTTTCTGCATACATTTGAGTCAAAATGCTCTACTGGAGCGAGAATATTGTTTTTTTCAAAAATATGAAACGTATATCTAGGTGAATTTCTTCTCACGTTAAAATTTATTTTTGATATGCATTGTCTTGATGGAGAAAGGAATATACTCATCAGAATGGGTGATTTATTTTTCTAACTTTTCAAAATTAAATAACTATTAATAGCATTTTGTTACATTCACAAAGCCTACATTGGCTTAGGAAAATTATTTGTTTTGGAAACTATTTATTTTGTTTAAAAAAAGAAATTTCGAAATTGTATAAATTCCAGAATGCTACCTTGTAAATTGCTATTGTTACATTGTTTTTTTTAGTAAATATGAAAGTAAATTGTAATTGCTTCACAAATAATAATTATGCATATTAACTACCGGATGCTGCGTCATATTCTTATTTCCTCGTCTCATAGTTGAGGGACTTGAAATTCACGTTTTAGGTATCTTACTGCAAGAGAAATAAAGTAGCCCACCATTACATTCGTGGGCAGTGTTGAGTGCAAGCTTAAATGGCATTCACAACTACAAAAATCATGTGAATAGATTCCATTCTGAATGTTTACTTTAATATTAAAATTCTACATTTTTCATTTTAACCCTTTTAGTGCCGAAGAGAAGTATCATACCTTTGCGAGGAATGCCGGCTCAATTTGACGAACTTGGGAAGACGCTTATAAAAACAGAATAGTAATGTTTTAAAAATTCAAAAAGAAACATATTACAAAATAACGGAAGAATAAATTTATGCCACTTGCATTTCAATATTTTTTGAAAACAAAGGCCCTCGCCTACATAACGATATATCGTAGGTGGCAGTTTTGGCAAATGTTGCGAAAGAACGATATATCGTCGTTGGAAGTTTTGGCAAATGTTGTGAAAGAACGATATATCGTCGTTGGAAGTTTTGGCAAATGTTGTGAAAGAACGATATATCGTCGTTCGGCAGTTTTGGCAAATGTTGCGAAAGAACGATATATCGTCGTTCGGCACTAAAAGGGTTAAATATATATCTGCTCTAAATTGATTATATTGCGAGATCTGGTGAATCTAATATTTAATTCTCTAATTAAAATAAAGTAGGTTCATGCATTTCTTTTTTTTATTTCTTCGGAAACTACAGAGAAAATTTGCCTTGCTTTGACTTTACTGTTATAAATGAGGAATGGAGGTGGGTATTAGTCCTGTGTGCGAAGATATTCATTTAATATTATTATAGTTATTTTTAATTAAGAATAATGACATTATACCTACAAATGGCATCTTGAGCAAACGAATGCAAAGTCCAGTATAAATACGCCCCTTCTGATCCTCTGCACGCATATAAATAACATAAAGATAATTAAGGAACCCAATGAAGAAAATGGAACATATCAAATCATGACGCATAATATTTTTATAATGCTTTTATTACTTTTCGGCTCCTTCATCATCATCCGTAGTGGCTTTTCAAATTTAATACATGCCCTTTGAACAATTGGAGGGGATTTCACAAACGAAGGTAAAATTAATAAAAACCAAATATATTATGATTTATTTGTGTTGTTGGCCGAATGCACACAGTATCGGGTAATAGTACAAAACAATTTGCAATAATTTATTCGATATTATTTACAGACAGGCGTGATCTAAATTCATATGCTAGCGTCGTTATTTTGCGCTAGCATAATTACGCCAGATACATAATATAAAGTAGAATGCTACACTGAAAATAAATATTATTTTGAGCGGTTTTATTTTAAGAATAAGGATCAATATTTCGGATAAGAGTACTTTTAGTTAAAATAAGAGTTAGTTTACTTACAGATTAAGAATCAGTATTCAGAATAAAAGGATTTATATTTAAAATAAAAGCAATCTTAGTTCCTGCCATTCTTTTTTTCTCTATCTCTTTTAAGTCTTAGCTACCATAGTGTCTGTTGTCTACTTGAGTCGTTACTGACTACAGCACTGTACTTCAAAAGACATTTCTGCTTATGGGCATTTCAGATAAAGTGTAGAAAAAGACAAAATAACTAAGATTCTAAAGCAATTTTTTTAATGATTTTTCTGAATTTAAATATCTACAAAAAACATTACTAGATTAAAATCTGCTTCCAATTCACTGTTCAAGCATTTTATATATTAAGAAAAAAACATTTTTCTTCCTTAAAGCTCTTAAATATCTGGTTAATTCCATGAAATTTCTTCCATTTACATACAAATTTACGCTCAGAAGATTCGGTATTAGAGAAATCGTGGTTAAAATGACTTTTATGAAATAATTTCCCATAAAAAATACGCATGACCGAATCCAGACAGACCAATTAATTTTAAATACGGAAATTTGATTAAAAAGATCGAATTCAAAAGGCTGGCGCTCTAAGCTTTCTGAAATTAGCAAAAAAAAAAAAAAAAAAAAAAAAAAAAAAGGTAGGTAACTGGAAGGCTTACAGTTAATAAGCTCTGTTAATTAAAAGGATTTTGTTTCCGAATCAATAAAAGTTTGTTTGGAACACCATTTGCTCTTCCTAATTAGCATAACTCTCCTTCTTTTTACGGAATAATTGAATTGATAATCGACGAACGTTAACGAAATGGATAGGGTTCGACACAGAGCTGAGTTAACTATTTTGTTAAGATTTCTTAGTTTGGTAGTTCCTGAATTAATTTACTGTCTTAAGCGTCCATGAAGTTTTTACTGAAAGTTTAAGGTAAAAGAAAATTACTAAAGTCTGCTTGCGCTTTTTAATCGATTGACAATAGATAAATGAAAGCAAAGGCAGCATTGGCATTATTGTTAAAACAAGTCTATATGATAAATTACAGATTTAATGAATGTATATAATTAATAATGCAGAATGCCTGTGTGAAGATGTTGGTATTCGTCAAAGCAAACAGTTTGACCAAGAGATGAAATATAACACAATGGGAATGTTCCGGGGCGATTTTTGAAAGTTTAATCAGAATTTTAATTAACTAAAAATGAAACAAGATTTTATGGTTCTTTTAAAAATATTACTTCCCAAAAATTATTTTTTTATTTTTAGACCCTTTTTTTTTTAAAAAATTATGTTTTAATAACAAAAAAAAAAAAACATTTGGATATGCTAATAATTTTTTCAGTATGTAATGCTAATACCAGCCTCGTTTTACAAGAACACAAACTTCGAACTCCTAAGAAGTGTTTTTGTAGAATGGTTTAGTCCCACTGCGGCGACTTATAATTGAGGGTAAGAATCTTCCAGCATCGTGGTTGATTCTTGCCACCCTTGTGGTACATAAAAAAGTGGGGGTGTCGATGACGGGACTTAATTCCTTAGGGATAATTCCTTCTAAATTCCGGAACCCTTCTAAAAAGTATTTTTATAGAATGGTTTAGTCCCACGGGAGGCGTCTCATAGTTGAGGATGAGAAACTTCCGGTATGGTAGTTGATTCTCTCCACCCTTTTGGGTACACGAAAAGGTGGTAGTGTTGCTCCTCTCATCGATAACGGGGCGTAATTCCTTAGTGATGGGTTGTACTGTGGCCGGTGATGGCCCTTAGGTCTCAACCACAGTTCCCCCAATATTGCTGTTGCGGCGGGCCGTTCATTAACCCTTTTCCGTGCGCCTTGTGATATAAAATGATTTAACGATTACAAACAACGAGATCCTTACGTTCCCGGAGAGGAAAGGGAAGGACGAGGATTAATTCTTGTGATGCAGAAATGTGATTGGGTTTTAATTCATTTTTCAAGTTACCTTTATGCTAGTATACTGATTTTCAGTCCATAATTCAACATTTCAAAATTGACAATGCACATATATTTCAACGCAATAACTGCATAAAAATATACGATTGCCGTCTAGAATTTTATAGTTAAGCCTTATTTTAAATAAAATTAAATCCTTCTTTTTTGAGAAATACAAATTGGACAGATGATTTTATCAGGATTCCTATAATCCAGATAAAAAATTAATCATCAAAACCATCACTTTTGTAATAGTAAGTTTTTTTTCTTCGTGCAAGAATTTCATTGTCAACGGCAATTTTTTATAGTAGAGCTGTAAATCTAGAAACTCTTTCGTTGGTTCCATTTTCTACAACAGTAAAGTGAATGGTGACCGATACATTCAATTAGTTTTGATTTGCATCATGCTTGAACTAAGGGATGAATTAGCTTTGGTAATAACTGTAGATTTTTACAGATGAATTTGAATAGCTTGTCTTTAAATCATAAAAAATGAATTCCTTTTGTGGATAGCGAAGATGCACATTTTGAACACGTTATTATTAACATGAACACTTTACTTAATTTTCTATCTGATTATTTTTTGAAATTCAATACATGAATTATTATTTTCTGACTGTGGCCTTTAATAATTTTTCGTATTATGCATAGTATTCTTAAAAGTTACGATGAATGGATCACTCAAAAATCGATGAAGAGTCTGGGAAAATGGTCTAAGTTAATGCGTTTGCTTTTTAATATTTTATAACATTTTTTACAGATAGAAGAAAATGACATTGTGTCCTTATCGATGAGGGCAAGAAACACATTCCATTCTTTAATACTGTTCGCAGCTAAGACCGCACAAAAATTAAATTTTTGTTAACTTTTTAATATCCTTTTCTACAAAGTCCAAAGTTTTTTCATACATTTTTGGAGCCACATTGGATGAAGCTTTTCAATTAGACGTATATGCTTAGTTGCAATAGTTAAGCTTGCAAGAAATAAGAGCTTATTCCGCGTTTTTGGGACACATTGAATATATATATATATATATATATATATATATATATATATATATATATATATATATATATATATATATATATATATATATATATATATATATGTACAAATTTTGCCGATTAACCAATAAAGAAGACAATCTAGGGATTAACTGCTTTATTATTACACAAGAGGGCATGTGTGTGTACACAGGCACAAATGTGGAACATGCCATTTCGCACCAGATCAAGAGTAAAGTGTTTAAAATTTTTCTCTTAAACTTTATAATAAGACACTCTTTCAGGTATTTCTTTGAAACGTGTGAATTTAGCAGAAGGAATCGTAGGTATCTTGGAAGTTATGCCATAGGCATTAGGGATTTTTATCCCTTCGCTGGGAATGCGAGAATTTAAAGCGTCAACAATTTTTTAGAGCGCCTGTTAGAAAAAATTAAATGAAAAGTGGGATTTAGATCAGAAAATAAGAAGAAATTTTTGAACAAAGCTAATTAAATTTTAAAAGTTGTAATGATTTAAGGTACAAATTAAATTAAGATATATCATTTCACACACACTAACATATATATTAATTTTTTTTTAATATACTGCCAAATTTCTTGTCCCAGTTGAAAGCAAAACTACCTAGAATTTCTCTTGTCGTTAAAATTTTATCTTAATGAATTTGTGAGTTCACATTTAAACATTTCAAAATTATATAAAAATTCGTACTAGAGACGCCAATTTCTCTTCAGAACTTGCTTTATTCACATTATAATATTATTGAGGCATCAGGGTTTTGTTAATCGTTGATATTCAGGGTTTTGTTTGACTTTTACTTTTACAAATTGAATTATATGTTATTTATGACATATTATCCAATTTATTCAATTGTATCTTTACCTAACATGAGTCCAATTTTATAGAAAGTTGGTAAAATCATGTGATTCAGTATTCGACATGCTACTATTTTTCCAATCTATTTAAAAATAAACTAATTCGATATCATTTAACCATGTAGTTAGTCTATATGCATAAATGAAAGTTGATTATATTCATAAGGGTTGTTCTAGACATTTTAGTTTTCTTGAAACATGAATTATCTTATTCACCTTTGATATAACTTTGTGTGCATTGTCACATAATTGATGCTATATTCAACACTACTTCTTGCTGTCACATTAAATTCTTTCAGGGGAAAATTAATAACTGTGAAAATTTGGGTAACACTTTTTAATAAAAAAATAATCTTAAAAGGTTTGAATCTTAAAAAATAATATTACAAAACATTTTTTAGTAAACTGCTACGTTTTTATCATATCTATGAAAATATTCTCTAATTTCATTATAAATCATTACAGGTTTTAATAAAAACATACTTAACTACAAGATATTTTCTTTCGTGATCATTTGATACTGACATTGATATGAATTAGCATATTTTTTAAATGTGCCTAAAATGTTTTCTAGACTTTCCTTTAAGCTAAATTCTTTTTTCTAGAATACTTTGGGAACTCTTAATTTCTGATGTGGTTCTTTTCTTATCAAAATCAATTTGATAGTTTCAATGTGATTATTTATTCTAAAAGCTTCATTTTACCTAATTCTTCTCATAGAGAAATTGTTAGTGCCAATTTTCAATATTTTGTGTAAAAAAAAGGGTTAATATCACGCAGCCCTTGAATGAATCCCTGGCAATTATTTTAAATAGTATAGCATATGAATATTTTTACAATAATTTATTGTTCTTATTTTAAGATTTCGATGAAGATAAACTAGTATTCTTTCTTTTTATAAAATTATCTATGTTTAATTGTGAAAAATGTTCAACTGTGAATTTATTCGTAACGACGAAAACTTACGAATACAGGTGTTTGTTTGAGATTGTGCTCGTTAAAATGAATTGAATCTATAATTTAAAATTTGAAAAAAAACTTTACATTTTCTAAAGATTTTGAAGTTTTTAATACAATTTTTACTTTTTTTCGATTTTTTTAAAATTTTACACATATTGCGCCACACTCTACAGCATTCGAGATTAATTTATTTTCCTTAAATGAATCATTAAGAAAATTATATTTCCATTCAGTTATTAAAATATAATTAACCCGTAACTGGAGATCGGAATCAAAATGACTCCATTTTGTTTATTAGCTCTGATTATCAAGTGGTACATTGTCCATGAATACAATCATCTCCTCAATACCTTTAAGTTGTTCTTTCAGCAATATGTTGGCAAAAGTTCAAGTATCAACACGTGCATATAACCGAGTTATTCTGTTTCAAAGATTTATTAGTTATTTATGGTGTCATTGACTCCATGTCTCTGAAACTGCTTTTAATTTGAATAATTCGAAAAGAATAAAGAAATATTTTTAAAATAATATTTTAAAATATTGTATTCTTCCTTTTTGTTTGTTAAATTCTAACAGTTACTAACATTAGAGTAATTCCGCAATATCTAAGCAAAGTAAATATTCATTAAAAGATTGTTTTTAGGTTTTTCTTATAACATCTTTCTTATAACATTTAACATTTTTAATATTAATATTTTTAATATTTTTGGTAACTGCATGATTTCCAGAATTTATAGTGTTTCCAAAATAAATTGCAATGTTGTTTACAAAAGACAAAGAAGAAAATTAACAATGGAGTCAATTGACTCCATGCCTTTGGCCCCCTGAGGAAACAAATATCGCCAGTTACGAGTTAAATTTGCTTTTATAATTTCAATTAAAAGAAATTGAAATCACAATCATCAGTACTTAAATTAAATTCTATACATTTTCTTTATGATGATTGGTTTCCATTGATAATAAAGCAACAAAAATGATATTGCAAAACAAATTTAAAAAATTATCTGACCTTAAATTAATTTCTATTATTATATTTCACGCTTTCAAAAACATGTTCAGTTCTCCCACCTAACTAAAAGACAGAAGCAAGGGATTCCTGCTTCTATCTCTTCGGAAAGAGCATTGCTCCTGATGTGAGTAATGGCGCTGCTACGTTCTTGGGAGAAAAATGATTCGTGAAGAACTCGAAAAAGAGTCGATAACTCGAGGAAGAAAATCTGAAGTATTTGTTTCCACACTATTTTATTCTTCTCACTTTCAGATTGTGGGGAACTGGTGCAACATATTTTTCCATTTAGGGTCTACAATGTATTTTTCTTACCAATACTATTATGGCTATTCAATGATTTTTTTTTAAATATGGTAGCAATCATTTTAATTAAAATACATTAGATTTTACATTTTTATCTAAATCTGCAAAACAAAATCCTGCATTCCGAAATGTGGTGTTAGAAAAGAAGTTTTTTTAGAATTTAATACAGTAAATTAGGTAGAGTTAATTAGCTACAGAAATTAAGCGGTGTATAGAAACCGCACAAAAAACATTCAGAAATTTCGTAAATAAACAATTAATATAACATATAATAAACAATTTTGTACGATATATAACAGAAAATTTATCTTATGCGGCTGACAGGGACCGAATAATAAAAATCGCATTTAGAAAATACATCAATTATTTACAAAATACGCGAGAAAGTGCATCCAAACTAAATAAATAATTAAATTACACATGGAAACCTTTTAAAAACATTTAATTTCCCATTCTATACATGGAGAAATCTTCAAAATGTACATTACATAATTCACTGCTATTCATCGTAATCCCAGAGGGAGATGGACTACTAGTTTATTTAATATTAGAAAATGTAATTAAATGTAACAAAGATGCCTTTTCTAAACAAGCATTTCTTTTTATATTTTTCGTAATAAATATTTTCGATAAGGACTTTAAATGTCGAGAAGCCTAATACCCTTAAGAACAATTTTGTGAATAAGTCGATCATTATTTAATACTGTGTATTGCAATCACTTTATACTAAATATACTGTTTCATTATTATTCTTTTACCCCAAAGATTCCATTAGCAAATCACTGATAAACATCATTATATTAAATACAACACATTTATATATTCTTTAACGAAAATGCCTTTTTAATTTTTTTATTAGGTTTGAAAGTTTCTGAGAAACACCTATATTGTTGCATGAATCATTTGGTATTGTTATTTAGCTTTGAATTTAGCCAAAATATTGTTTGAAATATTTTTCTATGAATGTTTAACATATAGTGAAAATATTTAATGTTGTCTTCTTATCAAATTAAAGGAAAAGCAAATATCGTTGCTTGAGGAAACAACGGTTGGATACATTATAAGATTTCTTGCAGAGCAGTGTTTTTTTAAATCTAAATTTATGTTTCAATAAGAAAAAATCGCAAATATATTTTAATGATGAAAGAGAGATCTAAAATATATTTGGCGCAATATTATAAAGTGGATGATAAGAAGATGCCATCTGTACTTTTATTTGATTTTGCCTGCGCAGCATTTATTCTTTCATTAATGGAGTGGGCAGCATTTTGGATTCGATTCTCGATTCCAATAAATTTCTGTTGCCCGGACATTATTTACATAGAATGGATTGTAGATAAATTTCCCTGCCGTAGTTTGAAGAAAAGATGGTGATTCATATGCGATTCCTATATATATGATCACTGCTCAAAATTGCAAAGTCATTCAAGAAAAATAAATCACTATGATAAAACAAGGCATTATACTAATGAAAATGTCCTTCATTAGACATACACAAAATATATTATTTTAAAAATTTCAATTAATTTTACTAATTTTATAATACAAAAGAAAAAGAAGAAGAAATAGAGGTAGTGATGTATCGTTTACACGAATGTTTAATCATAGATTTCCAGAGTTAAATAGTGATTATTCATATTAATATCTTAACTTTTTTTCGAAAACTAAGCATTATTATTGAACTTCTAATATAACTTCTTTATCAATAACATCACTCGGTGCCAGATTGTTTTGTCCTTTTTCATACAATGTGCATATATTACGGTAAATATAATTAAATAATGATAATGTATAATTATCGGTTATTATTCGTAATTAATAAAACGTTTAGAGGAGATAATTAATAATCACTGGTAATTATGCATATGAGTTGCAGATTTACTGTAACTCAACTTTTATTAAAACATCAAATGAAGTGAATTTCTATTCATATTTGATATTCCTTTAAATGTTATAATACACTATGCAATTCATTATTATAAACATTTATATAAAACGAGAAGAAATATTTGAAAAATATAAAGTTTACATTTTTCATGGGCTAATCAATTAAAAATATACTGACAATTCATTCACAGTAAAATTAAAATATGGCTATGAATCATATTAAAAGGATGGTTTTATTTATTTAGAAAATACATCACTCTACAATTCCAAACAATAAATAGTTCCTTTCGTGTGGTTTTTATTAGAAAAATTTTGAATTAAAGCAAAAAAAGCTATATAAATATATCATGAGTTTTAAGAATCTACTTAGATATATTTGCTTTCCTTAAAAGAGCACTTCTTTATACCACGGCAATATTTTCAATAAACCTCAACAACATATTTTGAAAAAAGAAGAAAATAAAAGTTCTAGCACCGATAGAAGCAGTTTATTTCGAAAAAAAAGTCGACTTGTTCTGAGAGTAATACAGATATTAACGTTGGGAAACAATTTTCCGCTCCACTGGTGGAATACAATGTCTACTCCACTCAAAAACGTGATATATTTCCGTCCGACAGCAGCAGCAGCAACAAAAGGGAGAGAAATATTGATTTCTCTTAACTTTTTGGCATGACCCTTTTCTTAACTGAACTGTTCCGAGTTTTCTGGCTCAAACAGACGCTGATAAGCGCCTCTACAGAAACCGTTTCCTTTCTTTCCTGTTATTTCAGTGCATCTCGACTGTTCATTCTTTTTAATAAACCTCCGATACTTAATATCGTATTGCTCGAAGCGATATGCATGGAGAAAAGACACGAATGAAATTTTAAGTATGGCTTGCAATGAAAAGTATTAATAATTAAAATAAATGCAGATTGCTTTTGTTCAACAACTAATTAAACTAAAATTCTCTTCTGAAAAATATTTTAAAAAATTATATACAATACATTTATTGTCATATTTGTTTTTAAACAATTTTCCTTCTTTCAAATCATTGTAAAGAGATAGTAAATATTTTATAAAACCAAATATGAATTTAGACTATGCTAGTATTTTTTACTTGTTTGAACAAATACAAATTAAATTTTGTAATTGATAATGAAATTAAATTCTATGTAATATCTGCATTCATTTAAATTTGTCTCCAAAGAAACGAGTTAAAAAATGGAAATTAATTTTATTTTTATTTACGTGTAGTTTATTTGATTAAAATTTCTATTAATATCTACTGTTAAAGTAATTCCAAACACCATAAACAGCATATAATATTAATTAGTAACTCATTTTTTCAGATCATATTGCATATTATAATCGAACGAAGTCTAAAACTTCATATATATATATATTTCATTAATAGGCGTTTCTATAAAATTAAAATATTTTCGATTTTTACAAATTTGGGCGCTTGTCTAAGCTTCTTCTTTAAATCCTATTTCTTGATTTCTTTTATCTATTCGCTGACTGAATTGATTTTTAGTGATACGGCGAACACTCACTAGAACATTCTAGTAATATCTTGTTCTTCCATTAATTAGATAAACTAAATATTGAGCACAATTCAGCTTTAAAACGTACAATGAAGCAGTCTGAAGTTCATATGATGGTTTGTTTATATTTGACTGTTGCCATTCGACAATAAATAAATAAGAACGATTCCTGAGCCATGTACTTTAGTGGTTTTTCATTTAATTCGTTTAAAATCGGCCCGATACAAAAATTAAGAATAGTAGAGTTTGAAAAACGCCTGACTATTTTGATATTTGTTCAAATGGAAATTGACAGTTATTGGGAATTGTGGAGGGATAAGACTCATTTTTATCTGATTGATCAATCAATAGCATCGAATTAAAGCATCTGAACGATTCCTAGTAAGCCATAAAGTGTTACAGCATTGAGAAAAAAATAACAATGGGAAATGGATTCATGGTCCAATTCATAATACAGCATTTTTGAAAATATTACTCCTACAGATTCATTCACTTGAAGCGTTACAGGCATCGACAAATTCTGATAAATGTTTTTACTCCTCACAAGCAGCAAATAGAATATTTAAACTTGACAAAATCTCAACTTTGTACGCGCGAAACTGTTTTTTGTGTGGAATTGATTTTGTTACGCCTCGATGAAGAGTGATCAGTGCAGTTGTGGTAGGATTGGCAAGGCACTTCATTATGCTATGGAATGCATTTTCACAATCTCATGGCATATGAAAAATCCATGAACAAGAATGGCTAAAAAGAGTCATCAGCATCTCCCCCACTAGCCAAAAAATTCATACGATAATTAAATGTATCAGTGAAAACAGAGTTCTTTTCTTGTCACTCTAGCTTTCAACATCAAGTGTCATACACAAAAGAACTAAGAGGAGGAAAAGAACCCACAGTTTCGTCATATATATTTACATTCATAAATATCTTTCAAACAGAGAATTTCTTTGTTACCATTAACCAAATTATTTTATTATATTCTTATAACTGCATCTTCATCTACTATTGCATGTTAACAAGTGAACATAGAATTCATGGGGGTTTTTTCATACATAAAATATTTCTGCATATTTTTATTCCATATAACTTTTCCAATATTTCAAAGTAGAAAATCTTTGTAAAAGATTTCATTTTATGATCATTTCTTATATGTTTGTAAATTCAGCACATAGTTATTTTTGTTTTTCTATTGTAAATATTTTGGTATTTAATAAAATTCCCTTGAAATGCATGCTCATCAAACCGTTCAGTGGCCAGAATGGTTATGGATACGGGGGTATGAGACTGCGTTCTATTTTGTAATGTCTTCAACAACGTGTGTTGATTTGTTTTTTGTTTATTAGTTTGAGCTACGAATAACTCAACACAAGGATAGATATATTATGATAAATTTATATTACACAATTTTGAAAAAAATACGATGCACTTTCTCTTTATTTATTTTTTTCAATGAGCAAAGAAAATACCTTCAGCAAAAGCTAATAATCTTTCTTTGAGCAAATCTTATCATCCAAATCATTTTTTTTCTAATTCAGCTTTTCCCCCCTTTTTTTTCTGTTCGAACAGGTAAAATATCCCGCGATCAGATATTTCTGCCATCCACTCCGTCTTAGAATCGAAAATCTGCCTTCCAGGAGAACGTCACCTGGGAAACTCTACCGGATAACTCTATCCTGGACCTGAGTTGTTGCGAAAACCTTCCCTAGGGAGAATTTCTAGAGATCAGAGCATGTAATGGATCGTAATGCGATATTCCCCAACTTGTGAGAATTTAGAAAGGAAAAAAGGGCGAATCCTATAGCCTCTTGAGAGTGTCTTTCGGTAGAAATGCCGACCGATTTTTTGTTTATTCTTCGCGGGATCTGCAAGTGGTAAGGAAGAGTAGCCCGGAGGGTATTTTTGCGTAGTTAGATTGCTGGGATAGGAGCATCAAACTCTATTTAGAATTGGCCTTTTCGTTTTCCCTTTGGGTTAAAGATTTTATATGAAATTCGTATGAAGATAAAAGGGCTTTACAGATTACGTTTACTGAAGAAGATAGCTGCTATAATACAAAATATGCAAAGTAAAAAAAAACAGTAGTGAAATTATTTCTTAATAAGCTGTGAAAATTGTGCAATATAAAAGTAAATAAAAAGCATTTGAAGACGTTATGTAAGCTGATATGCTGATTATCCTTTTACTATAGGGACAATCAATTATTTTGAAATCCTCTTCAGATAACAGTGACGATAACGAAAGTTAGGTTATTATAAAACAAATCTAAGCACATCATATGTTCTTAACTGAACAGCAAATAATCTCTGTCATTAACTAAATCATCTATCGTTCTCATGGGAATCTAATAATAATAAGAAATAAAAAGAAATGCTTGATTTCCCTGCTGAATTTCTCGAGCAATCTGCGATACCTTTGAGTATAACTTTGATATCATTATAATTTTTATACTCTCACAAGCACCGTAAAATTAAAAAAAATAATAATATTATAGTCGTTAACATTCAGTGGATTACCAGATTAAGTAAGATGACCTGTAAATTACAAAATTGAAAGACAGTATACATGTTTGAGCATCATTCTTTGACTTCTTTCGATCATTGATACAATAAAACTGTTATATCCTTTCAATCGCCATAAAAATAAAAAATAAAAATGCGTTATGTATGCTCATCAAACTGTCAAGAAAGATAAGCAAATTATAAATAAATAGAACAGAAAATTAGTATTCACTCATCAGAATTATTTAAAGGACAGGAGAGTTGTAAAAGGGCTCTTATATAAAGTCAAAGCGGAACTCAGAAAGCTTTGTCACATTCTGATAAGCGCGTGCATATCAAACTAATAGTACAACAAAATGCTATCATGACTTGCGTAGAGAAGTTGACATCAAATTTGTGTAAATTATTAAAAACTTCTTTAGATTAAAAATACTTACTAGTTAATTTTTGTAAGGATTCCAAAACAAGGATTATTAACCAGTGACTGATAAATATTCCATGCCAAATCTCCATCTTCATAAAACAGAAGTGATAGCCGAAGCGAATGCAAATTTTTAATTCCTTATATTAAGCCATACCAATGTTCTAATTCTAATATCTTCGAGTAACTTTTGCCAGCATTATAAAATCTTGAACTCTTCAACGGAATCAAACCGTCTCTACTGTTGATATGAAAAGGCTTTATACGAAATTTTCCTAATCAATTTAAAAACTTTTAGCAACGTCGAATTCTCTTATTTCTTATAGTCATTCTCTTATTCTCTTATAGTCATCTTTTATTTAAGCAATAGCATGAGTATCGCATTTATGACTACATTTATTTATATTAATTCTGGTTAAAACATAATTCTGGTTCTGGAATTATAATTTTAAATAAATCAAGGGCAATTATAGCAGTAAACAGCATTTTAGACGAAATTCAAGAAATGATAATAAATCAAAGGCATCAAATAGCATTTTGGATAAAATTAATGAAATTATAATAAATCAATAAACTGTTAAAAGGAAATTTACCTTTGATTAATTCGTATAACAGAACAGCAGAAAGAAAATGCAACCTTCCGAAAGTTGGTCAAGTAACCGTTTTAAATCAATTAATTAATAACAATATGAGTAATGGATTTGCGAGTTCAGAATTGCAGATTATTTCAAACAGGAAAACTGATTTAATTAGATATTATTTAATTTATTTTCATTCTGTTTCACTTCTTCTTTCATGTAGAAGTGATCTAGAAAGAAATGTTGGATGATATGAGAAAATGAAATGACACTGTGATCCTCAAATTAAAATAGATTCAATCAGACCAACCCCACTGAGGGCTTATCACACAGAAGCATTTTCCTCGTTACAGTAGGAGAAAGGAATTCTTCCTACGATACGAAGTATAAGAATGGTATAAGAATTGGAAATTGTTATAGCTTGACAGCTTAAAAACAAAAGGGTCAATGTGGTTGTTTTTAATTCCTCCTTAAGTGATTATTCATTATTTTTAGACGAAATTGTACTTCTAGAATTGGTTTGTACTTCTTGCTGTTGCATTTAAAATCAGGTCTTTCATATATGAATGATATTTAAAAGGTTTATCTATTTGTATAATTTTAGCTAAAATTTTGTATTTATAAAATGTCAATTTTGGAGAAAATATGTAGGAATAAAACTGTCGGTAGTTGATTGCTTATAATTAAATTTAAAATAATTATATCAGTAACTTGGAAGAAATTTTTCTAACAAACTTTTGCTAGTAAATATTATTCTGCAAGTTTTTACTCAACAGTAAAATCACTTCTTTATCTTAAGGCGGAAATTTGTTCTTATAATATTGTACTTACGCAACTTATGATCTTCTGTAATTTCATACGATATTACATAATATTCTGTATCGATATTGAAATATGAAAATGGCCTTTCTGTTGCATTCATGCTCGATGATTACGATGCTTCCTCAACCAAATGTTCCGCTGAAAAAAGAAGGAATTGAATTGTTTTCATACATAAGCGCAAGAAACTATTTCTTATAAAATGGTAAGAAGTTTCCGCAAAAGATTTTCCCCTAAGGAATATTTTCTGATTATTTAGTATTATGAAAGATGACAGAATTATCGAAAGAAAGATTTTATTTAATCTTTCCCCGCATGAAAAGAAAAAAAAAGTAACGAAAATTAATTATAAAGGAAAAAACGTTCCCGGAAGGTATCAGGCAGATTGCATTTGCTTTGTTTTCCGACAAACAACTAAACAGATAAATAAGCTGACAGATTGTTTTGCTTCGATGGAAAAATATACTTCGAATTTTTCATTAGGCCTTTGGTAATAATTGTTTGTTGTTTAGCAATTTACAACTGTTTTTTATTTACTTATTGTTCTAACCTATTTGTGCACCTGTAATTTAGTTGTTTTCTGAACTTCAATTCTTTTTTATTTGATAAAAAGAGAAAATATCATTATTACTGGTATATAACGGTTGCAATCTATAATTTGAGCGATCTGATGTTCATTCAAAAGCATATTAATGGCGGCAAAGAACTTATATTGAAAAACAAGGTATGAATATTAATAAAAAACGATAACTCATAATAAAATGCTGATAAAATAATAATTTTACAAATGTTTCCAATAAAATATGCGGTTTTGTAGCTATAAATCCATTCAAAAAATTGATTAGTATACATTTCATAGTGTTTATAAAGTGTGAATGCTTTCAAAAATAATATTCTTTGCTTTTTATATTAAGATATTAACAATAAAAAGAAGAACAAAAAAGAATATTTTTATATTTGAAAAAAGAGACAGCAATCTAAGTTACATTATAATCACTATTTATATTTGAATTCCTAATAGTTTGCGAAGGGGTTAAATGATAAAAAGTAATTGATTCCATACAATTTTATTTAAATAAATGATTCTGTTATATAAAATTTGGAAATGAAATATACTTGTAATGAAATCTAATTTACAATAATGTTTATGGTCTATAAGACGAATCATTTGAAATATACGATGTATATTGGATTGCTACGTTTCCATTTAATATCGCTTCTCAGTAATCAAAATATGGATAAGTTTACATTAATATGCTAATGCGTAAAATAGATTTTTTAAAAATGCAATTACAAATAAACTGTCTAAGTAACAAGAAAATTCAAAATATGCTGCAGATTTTAGCAGCTGAAAATCCATACCAAACAAAGCATTTCCCATCATAGGTTATGAAATCAAAATCAAAGAATCAAAACCTGCAGGTTATTTATTTATTTAGGAATAAAAAGTCTCTTTTGATTATTTTCTGATTGAAAATAACCAGAACCAGAATACAATGTCACAATTCATTTGGAAGGAATTAAAAAAACAATTCTTACAATAATTGCGAAAAACAATTTTTTATATATATTTCAAATTTTCTATTTATGCCTCAAAATGCGATCTATATTTTTAAATTAGCTTATATGTTTATTTCATATATTATAGTTTGTTTCCAATACTCTCAAAATCAGACATTTAACAAACATGTTAGACATGTAAAACACTGACACTAAAGAGAAAAAGGTTGTCTCTCCGGTACTCAAACATTTCAAAACTGTTTTTATCCTAGAATATTTTTCCTGCAAACACATTGATAAAATAAATACAATTCTTCAGATCATTAATATTTTATTATTTGTAGCCCAGTTTCAGCTTCATTTCTTTTCATTGTTGCTGCATTTCAGAATTTCAACCCTGATGAAAGGAAGTTTGAAAGGAATTAACAGACGAGATATATTGAAATAAAAGAGGTCGCAATAGAAGTTCTTATCAACGTCATTTCAAGATAGTATATTCAAACATTTCAATGCAAAAAAAGTCACTCCAAAAAGTAAAAAAGAAAAGTTTTCTTTTTGTTGTTGTTAGTTTTATCTGATTGAAATATACGGGATGTTCAATTTTTCTAACCGTGGCCCTATAGCTAATTTTTAAATGTCCGGGAATAGGCATATAGTTATAATTGGAAAGAGGCTTTAAATGATGGGGTTGATTATATTTTTTTATTGCTTGAGCCACCGAATATATTTTTCATAAAGTCAAAAAATATACTTTTTTAAAAAAAGTATCTTAGTCCTAACAATTATAATTAGTAAACTATTCTTAAACTAATATTTTAAACACAAAAAATCATTCTTCTGCAACTAAAACTGATCGACTTATAAAAAGTTGAAGATCATTATTTTAAATAAATTTTACCGATAATATTGAGGGCTCAAAAGAGATTTTAAGATACCGTTTGCACATTAAAATGATTCCCCGTTGTGTTATTTTTTTCCAGTTGTCCCTTAGTTCAAATTTGTATATTGTCTCCATTTAAGTTTAACAGCTACAATTGAATCAGTTTTAATCATAAAACGATCAGATATTTTTCCATACTTTTTAGAATGTCGAAACATTTTTACTAAGACTTTTTTACTCATAGGATCGCGAGACCTTATAAAAAGTTAGATTTCATTTGTTTTTCAATTCGTTCTGTTTGAGAAATATATTTATCAACTTTAACAATATAAAATATAATTCAGTTCGTTCTGATTGAGAAATATATTTATCAACTTTAATTCCATAAAATATAATTCTGTTAGTTTTTTTAAGAAATATATTCATCAATTTTAATACCATAAAATATAATTCAGTTAGTTTTTTAAGAATAATATTTATCAACTTTAACATAGAATATAATTAAGTTAGTTCTGTTTGAGAAATATATTTATCAACTTAACACCATAAAATATAATTCAGTTAGTTCTGTTTCAGAAATATATTTATCAACTTAACACCATAAAATATAATTCAGTTTGTTCTGTTTGAGAAATATATTTATCAACTTAACAACATAAAATATAATTCTACCTGTCATTTAAACCATTTTTCTAGTTAACTTTTTATTTATCTCTAATGGTTTAGATATTAGCTATGGCGTATCATAAATTGGACACCATGCAAATCATATTTTAAGTAGAAGAAAGTAAAGTGGTAAATTTTTTGTCAATTTTAAATATGTATTATTCATATAGCAAATTGTTTTTTTTTTCAGAAATATACTAACGTTGATACAACGCCTTTAGTTTTATTCTTGAAACTATATTATTGAGATAACTTAAAAGCAGTGTCATAGAAGAACTGTTGTAAGAAACCAAATGGAATATGAATGCTAATCTTTGAAAATTACGTTTGTTTCTGATTACATTTGCTTTTGAAGTCGCAATTTTATATATTGCAACCTACTGATATGCTCTTTTCAGTGAATTTTGTTAATGTTCGTGACTGCTTTAGACAGCAATTGATTGTTTTATTTTAAATGATTCATTATTATATATATATATATATATGTTACGTTATTTTTCAAATACTCTTTACTTCATGATTATTCTTTATTTATTATGCATATATTTCTTTTAACTTTAAATAACTATCTTTCTGTTTAGGATTTTTTAATAATTATATCATTTTCTATTGTTATTGATTTCATTTGAATGTGATATAAATTATAATAATTATTTATACATTTTTCTGATATTCAAACTTTCTCAAACGGATATGGGCTTGCGCAGCATCACAATAATAAAATATTCAGTTAATCGTCTTTTACAGTTATAGAATATAAAAAAACATGTGCATATTTTTTTCTGGATCATTGCGATCACTTCATTTTCTTTGCGAATCTCTGTGATTCTCAAAGAATCCTAACATCAAACCTGCGTCTTAAATTACTTATCAGTGAAATTTATTTCTCAATATTTCGTAAGCAATCTAATTAATCACTGACAAAAAATCTTTTGACATAAATTTCTTTCTAATAAATTGAATTATATTCTAATCAGAATGCTATTTTATATTTAAAATTGCCTTTCTAATAAATTGAATTACATTGTAATCAGAATGTTATTTTATATTCAAAGTTGCTTTTCTAATAAATTCAATTATATTATAATCAGAGCGTTATTTTATATTTAAAATAATACTTTTATCAATTTGCTGATATTTGAAAATTGTAGAAAAACATGCCCATTTTATTTTTTCCTTCTTTTTAGAAGTTTATTCGGAGAAAGTCCAAATTTATTATTGGATATTATACATCATACACATGAGTCTTTTGAATTTATTTCATGAGCTATCATCTATGCGATCATTACTGAATAAATTGCTTGTTGAGTTTCTTTATAACTTTATTCCAATACATAACAGATTTCAGAAATTTAAGAAAATTTGAAAATCCATAATTCATAAAAGAATAGAGGTGGTAAGAGGTTATTTGCTTAGAAAAATTGAAAATGAAATCAAATTTGGTGGGTATAAAAATGAATTTTCTTGCTGCATGGTTTAAATTTGATCATCCTTATTATTCAACACTTATTGGAGAGATATTTTAAATAAGTTAGGAGAACGAATGAAGTACCAGATTACAAATTTTTAATGAGTCCTTAGTAGTAGAAATGCAGTTATAAGATAAGCTCCCCCCCTTTTTTTTAGAAATAAGTAATGTTCATGTTTTTTTTTGTACTAATTCAAAAAAAATAATATAAAAACTCGATGGCTACACTGAAGGTTAGATTTGGATTCTTTAAAAGATTTAAAATTTAACTTGTACATATCTTTAAAATTGCTAAGAAAATTGTGTTGTTCTGTGTTAATATAGAATTTAATGTTCTAATTTCAAGAGTTGCACAAATCTAGTTTTTTAAAATAGTTGTTACAGCATGTATAGTTTTTGATTTCTATTATATTTAGATCTATAAAACTTATGCCATGAGAAGTCATCATCATTTCGAAGTGGCCATTGATAAGAAAAATACCAGAACTTTTATAAATATACTTAAATGACCCTTTATTCGCTATGCAAACATAAAAAAAAAAAATTAAAACGAGTAAACATTTAAAATATATTTTCAATATTTAACCTTTCAAACTCAGAAAAATAATTCGATGTATAATTATTTACTGAACATAATAACTTCTTTATTACTATAAAAAATAAATAAATATAATAGTTTTAAGTTGAATTTTCCCGAAAAATTAATCTGCATTTCCTTATTACTCTGTAGGTATTTTTAAAAATCGAAATTAAAAAATAAATAAAAAAAAGACCATCTCAAAATGCTTCCTAACCTTGAATGGTGCCTGAGAGGAGATATCCGAGTGCAAAGAGTTAAGAATGCATTATCATCATATAGTTAAAAGAACTACTTACTATTTATATGAAGAATACTTATTTTTTTTTAATCATTTAATAACATTGACCAATCAAGTTTGTAATATTTTTTAACGTTCTATTAAATTTACTTTAATTCGAAGGTCATAAAATAAGTTCCGATTTCTCCTCCATCGGCAATATAAGGAAATAGAAGAGAGCGAGCGCACCAACAAATCGTAAACTGCCACAAGGTCAACTGTTGGAAACTTTCGTGCTACTATCCCTCACTAAGTTAACATCAATCTATCTAAAGATAATTCTACTTTGATTTTCTTCGCTTTGTTGCCAGTAAGAATTAGCAAGGGTTAGCAGAAAATAGGTTATGCATTTTGTAATTCGAGGTTTTTAAAAGTCATTTTTTTTCAGAAAAAAAAAATGTTATGAAAATTCAGTAAATGTGCATACAAATATATCTAAAATATCAGCCATTTAACTGGAATTACAAAATCATAGACAATTTTATTCCAAATAAATTTATATTGAGTAGTAGAAAAAAGTTGAAAATTAAGACACCTTGAATATTTTGATATTTGATAAAATATGTATCCTTTTATTCTTTTTAAATAATGTATTAAAAATACATAAATATATAAAACATTAAATATGTATATAATAAATATATATATATATATATATTTAAATTATTTTTATATAAATCTAAATAAAATATATAAAAATATATTTTTATATAAATTAATTATTTTAATAAAATTATTATTTTTATTAAATTATTTATATATATATTTAAATTAATTATAAATATGTATATTTAAAAAGAAATTTAGTGCATTTATATTTTAATACTTAATAATATTTCACTAAAGAGGTAAAGATGTCTAATAAAGTCCACTATCTCCTTAAGGAATTTCAAAATCTCTAAATCATTTGCCAAAATTTATGCAAAATGATCTCAGAATGATAAAAGATAAAGTATCTAGACTATTTTTATAAAAAATAATTACTAACATCATGCTGCAGAAAAAGGGTTTTATATTGCTTACAAACTTCTTCAGATCATATTTTTATTCATTCAATAAAGCCAACGGTAAGTTAGCTGATATTATATCTACTACACCATTTTACTCATGATTCTAAGAGAAATGTGTAAAATAGCGAGGAAACCAAGACGAGAGATTTCTTTTCCGCGTTATCGACTTTTTTTTCGTCGTCTCCGCAGGTCATTTTTCTCTGCCTTGTATTCTCTCTCGCCGAACATGCAACTATTAGTCACTACGGAAGTGGCGCTACTTCCAGAAAAAAAAAATACAGAGGATAAAAAGTTCGTCTACTGTTAGCATTTCATTCGCTTTTTCTGAAGTATGTATTTGTGGAAACATTATATACTTTATACTTTTTTATATTACGTACTTTAGAAAGTGCGGATGATATTTTATTGGAAGTCGAGGTACTTTAGGTGATTTAGAGGTACAGTACACTTCTGAGTAGTCGCCCTAATGTGGCGAAAGGGTAGGCCGGATAACAAAAAACCTAGATAAGCCAGAGTTCTATGAACTCGTTTCTTCGCCCACAAATACCAAAAGACAAAGTTTTTATACCAAAAATCACTGTTATAATATGTATTTTCTCACTTCTTATTGAGTATTAAGTCCTCCATTTATCTCAAGCCATGTAGAATGTGAATGCGGCCGCAGCTTGGTGAATCATAGAAGCAGTTGCCGGCAACATATTGATTTAAAATAGAAGGCTTCATACTGGTAGTTTATATATGTTTATACACTGCACTGCAAGGATTTATCAGAGAAAAAGTAAGTTAAAGGGTTTAAACTGTTCACATTTTGACATAAATTCTGCAATGTCTAACTTAAATGCAGGGAACATAAACAAATCGTTAACGTAAATCCTAGGCCTAATTAAGAAAATTGACTCAAACTGATTTTATTTTCCCCTGATAAATGATTACACAGGTATTAAATATAACCCCAAAACTACTGTTTTCCTGTCACAACTTGTATTTTGCACAACACGTAGGAGTTGCAATGCCCTTGGCAATATCTTTAATGCTACGCCTTGCCTTCCTCATTTAATTATAATTTTAAAAAACTAGGCTAGACAATTCGGAAGCCGGATTGTACTGTACATTCTCTCGTCATTTTTCTACCCAAGTAGTTATAAGAAACAATTTACATTTTGAAAATGATAACAATTCTCAGATCAGAGTATGAAAATTGAAAATACGTTTTACTTTAAAGATATCCAAATAATGTAATTCAATTTCAAAAAGGAAAAAGAGAGATGTACTTCTTAACAAATAAGTTGCATTAATTAACATCATCAATAATACCGTTAGAAAGTACACATTATTTTTGATGCCTGATAGGAAAAGCTGGCAGTTGACGCGACCGGATAGTAAGTTCCCCATGTGTTTGACAGAAACTCCGTGGCTTGCAGGAAAATCAGGATGGATGAGTGATCAGGATACAAACATAGTTTGAAAATAATTTGGACTTCCTTGAGAAGATAATTGTGTCTCATCATATTTTCTGCAGAACCATCCTTGATCTGAAAAATGCATTTAATGAAGAGAGCATCAAATATGTGGGAATCCTCTTATGTTCGATTTTGCAATGTAGATTTTAGGCATTTTTTTTCAAGTGAAAGTTAATAAATATTGTAAATGCTTGCGTTTAGTTTTTTTTTTCTGTTCCCAGATAATATCATTAGTATATTTCATTAAAATATGTATGGTAATTTCCCAAATTTGGAAAATATGAAAATTCTCTAAATTTTCAACACCACTGGAGTCCAACGAAAACTGTTTTATAAATAATGATGGATAAAAATTAAAAAAATATACATTTAAAATGTTTCAGCTAATATTGAATTGATTTTTTTTTCATTTTAGCCCGATGTCACTTCCATTACAAAAATCCGTGTAATGATTTTTCTTACTTTCTTCTTCCTATAATTTGTTAAACATATCATGTTTCGGCAAAAATGCATAATAGCTGAGACTGCTGGTCAATAAATGAAGAAAGAAGAAATATTTTTCCATGTTTCTTAATTCTAAAACATTTTTACAAAAAGTTCTCATCCACTTTGGATAGCAAATTAATTCAGTGAAGACAAAAATAAAAAGACGTGGGGAAAATAATTATCAAGCTCAGTTTCTAACATCATCTCTTTCGTTAGTTTTCGTCGATTATCAAATCAATTATTCCATAAAAAAAGAGGGAAATATGCTAATTTGTAAGTGCAAATAAGGTTCCGGGAGTTTCCAACAAACTTCTGAGCAGTTTGAAGGAAAAAGTTTATAATTAACAAAGATTTAGCTAAAGCTTTTGTTGCAACTTATATTTTTTGGCTATAACGATAAGCTAAAAATTGCTGGATTTAGATTCTGATTTTTTTAATCAAATTTTTGCATTCGAAAGGAATTAATTCTTTTTTGAATTAGTCACTGTAATTTTTATGGCAAATTAATTCGGATAAGTCAGTTTATCTCTTATTTCTCTTATGTTATATATTTAATGAATGAATACCTATACAAATGAAATATTCTGTGCATGTACAAAGAAATCTCAGAATTAGCTCAACGGCGAATAACTTTTATGTTCCATGGAATGGTTTTTGATTGGGTGAATGAATTCCCTTGTTAGTTCTTAATTTACAATTTTTCCTTATTTTTAATTTGTAGTTTATTTTCGTTATTTCCAATTTGTAGTTTATTTTCATAATTTACAATTTGTATTTTTCTTCGTTTTTATAGTCCGCAGTTTTCATTCGTTATGTATAATTTGTAGTTTTTTTTTTCATTATTTATAATTTGTTTTCGTTATTTCCAATTTGTAGTTTCTTTTTATAATTTAAAATTTGTAGTTTATTTTCCTAACTTATAATTTGTAGTTTCTTTTCATAACTTATAATTTGTTTTCTTTATTTATAATTTATTTTTGTTATTTATGATCTTTTTGTTACTTCTTAAGTGTATATAAACTCCTAATTATTTAATATAATACACGTGAATACAAAATGGAACGGCAAATCATTTCAAGTGAATAGTCAATATTCCGATAATTCCTTTAATAAATGTGATATATCTTTCAAATAAACTAAAACATATCTGAATTAAAAGAAAATCCAGTTTAAATTTTGGCATAAAACACTCTTGATTACAACAATCTCTTTCTACCTTTCTTAAATTGTAATTATTTGCCGGAAACAGTTCCTTTTTCGGTATGCTGTGTATTTTCCAATTAATTTATTTGAGAAATCACCACAAGATAAATCTTTGATTTTAAAACTTGCAAAAATAAGCGAATAATAAATAATTCTATATCATTTGATTGTCTTAATAATAAAAATATTATACAACATTTTTCGAGAATTAAAATCACTTACTAAATTATTTAACTCACCTTGTGTAATATTTCGCTTCAATATTTATGTCCTTCTGGACATGTGGGCAAAATTTCATTATTATTACCGCTTACGTTTTCAAAATCAGACGATAGATCGAAGGATGAAAAAATATCCAGACGCAGATAAATCAGGATCATGCACATGGATTTAACATTTTTCCAGCTACGCATAACTAACTCGCTTTGTTTTTGGCATTGTGGCCTTTATTTATTGTTTAAACAGAAATAGAAATTAAAAGAATAAATATTTCTTGATTGTTTGACTCTGCCCATACCATTAAAAGCACAATTGAAAGATGTATTATTTTACTTCGAGTTCATTTCTGCAAATATTTAACACCTTAATTAATTTTAAATGCTAATAGTAATGTGTATTATTCGATAAATTTCTAGTTAATTTACTAAACAAGTCATCAAATCTTTTGAATTGTGAAAAGTCAGCATCTGATGGAATGAAACAAATACCATTTTTGTGATCACCGTGTTCTATTTACATTATGAGATTTCACAGTCCTTTAACTTCAAATTCGTAATGTCCTGTGTAATCGATGATAATGCCGTTTTCCCGTCTTATCATTTTATTCCAAGAAATATCTATCATGCATACCTATCTAATGATTGGAGGAATTCCTTTCCAATGGATACTGTTTAGAATATACCATGTATGAATAATTATGATGATGATAAGGAATAATATCATTTCAGACACATTGTAGCTGATCTTCCAGGTCCGTAGGATGATAACGAATATGAGAAGTCCGGACAATCAATGTAGAATTTACCTCCTTATTTCAGATCATAAAATGCATCCTGAAGACACTGCAGAGTTTTAATGGTGTTTGTCCATTCTATCTCTCAGTTAACATCATGCTCAAATGCAGCCCGAAGACACTACAGGGAATGGATAGTATTGAGTAGACCAATCTATCTCTCAATTAACATTATGCTGCCCGAACGTCTAAGGAAGATTCTTTGTTTGGTGCCGGTAGGATTGAATCAGACTATTTTATTTATCATTAGTTCATATTGTTTTCGAGGGACATCAATGTAGTGTTGCCAGATGGCATAGAGTTAAAAGAAAATTTTTAACTTAAGTAGCGTCAGTAGTGTTCATATTCAGTGGTGGGAGAATCATTATCAGTAGCGTTCATATTCAGTATAGTTCATATTCAATAGCACTAGAATCATTATTGGCGTTTATATTCAGTAAAGTGAGAATCATTATCAGTATAGATCATATTCAGTAGTGCGAGAATCATTATCAGCATAGTTCATATTCAGTAGTGTAAGAATCATTATCAGTATAGTTCCTATTCAGTAGTGTGAGAATCATGATCAGTATAGTTCCTATTCAGTAGTGCGAGAATCATTTTCAGTAGTGTTTATTCATAATATTTATTTCTATCAAATACATCACCACCAACAATTCCTTTTGAACAAGCATAATTTGAAATATCCCAAATACCTAAAGCCTGCTGATGAAAATGATATCCGTTATCATTCTACCGATATTTAAAGCTGTTGCAATGAAAGAAAGGGGAATAGCGAATGAGAGATACTCTAGCGGTCAATATTCAGTTTAGTTTACAGCTTTATTTCACGCATCGTCTCGTGCAGCTGGGAGAAGATACAAGAGATGGAATTTTGATTGGTGTATTAACTGGTAAGTCAGCCAGGGGCTTTCTGGTAATAATCTATCAATTTCCATAATCCCTCTGAAAGCTGTGTAGTTGCAGCAGTTACCGATCGTTAGCATCGGAGGAAATTCAACCTTTCAGCTCAAGCATCCGTTTTTGGAACATCATCACACCGACACACAAACTAATCTGATATTTTCTGGCAGATATTCCTTATCTTACTGGCTATTCCCGTAAAAATAAAATGTGACCAAAATATATGAATATGTTTTCATGCAAATACGTTCTGTTTAAAACACAAATGCTATTTTTAATTAGAAAAAGCAAAATTCAATTTGGCATTTTTTTTTTCCATAACTTTTCTGTATTCATTTCTTTTTTACCCCATTCTGTTCGTATAAACTTATTATTTTTGATGTAAGTAATTTATTTCTGTATAAAACTGTTGAAAGAATAAAAAAAAAATCTAAATTTTACATATATTTTACATTTGCAATTTTTTTATAAAAATGAGCTTAAACATAAAACTGAAAATTCACAATTTTCGCCTTTCATTTATATATATATATATTAAAAAACCCACTTATTATTCCTTATTCACAATGGAATTAATTTTTAACCTGAATTGCAAGACGATGGATTCATACTATAAAAGAATACAATTTATATAATTATTTATTATTTTTCACGAGCAATAAAAGAGATGAAAGATAAGAAGAAAGAACAGAAACAGATTTTCTAGAATATTCAGAATCTGCGTTTAGTTCAGATTCTTTATCATAATTACTTTCCAAAAATTGAATAAATATTTTATGGCTTCGAGCTGTCATCATTTTCTCTATCAACAGACACACTTGAGAACTCTGAATCTTTGCTACTCAAGTTCGAACGCGGTCACAGTAATAATATTCAAAGAATCTGAAACGCTAGCACACGGAGGAGTCAATTCCCCCCCCCACCCTCGTGTAAAAAAAATGTGATACATATTTTTCATTAATTTATTTTATTCTTATTTTCTTCTTGTCCCCCCATGAAGGTATATGAAGTAACAGGTGTAAAGTTAATAGATTCTTAGAACTTCTAAACAAAAGAGAAAGGGTGGGGTCAAAAAATCCTTTCCCTTGTGGGTGCTGACAAATTAAAATCTAACATCTGCATTAAATTGAAGTGTTTCAATATCATTTCTCTAATAATTAACTATAAATTTTTAAAAAACCAAAATGATATCGCTCTAGTTGAAATTATTCAAACAGTGTTTAAAAAATATTTTGTTGAAATCTGGATACTTCTAGAGAATTCTAATAAAAATCAAGAACATATTTCTAAAATTATGATATTTATGCGCTTTTGTAAAATAAGCCGTTTTTAGAAACGGAATGAATTAATTGCTTCATCTTGAAATAAAAAAAAACCATTTAAAAAGCAAAGTGTCGGAATTCATACTAGTGAATAGAATAATAGATCAAAAATATAATTATGAAGAAAATATAAAATTGAAGAAGTTCAATAAAGCACTCCATTCTAAGGCATATTAGCGTTCCTTCCTTGAATTTTGGACATCTTTCATTTCATATATTATCAAAAAAAAGACGATATATATATATATATATATATATATATATATATATATATTAATATATAAACTGGTGAATAAAATAAACTAGTGATTATTTACAATCAACAATAAGTTTAGAGATGACAATATATAATCACCAGATAAATTACATTACTGTATTTTATTATATATTTATTCTTACTCATCACACTATGAATGGTTTTATCTGGCTCTGCTTGTGCAAACATGCAGATTTATCTATTAGCCGTCTATGTTATAAGTTTCAGTCGTTCCAGAGCTCTATTACGCCCCTCAAAAAGTTCTTTTGTCCATTTGGTGGAATTGGAAAGGCGAATTTTTTACGAAGTCCTTCCTCAAGGTGAAACGATAAATTCTACGAAATATTGTCATGAACTGAGTCGGTTCATGAATTCTGGCTATAGTAAGAAAACGGCTAGATTTCATGAACCGACGAGGCGTTTTTCATCATGACAACGCGAGACCACATATTGCATTAGTCGTAAGAGAGAAGCTCTTACAGTTTGAGTGGGATGTTTTACCGCATCCTGCATACTCTCCAGATCTCGCCCCATCTGATTAGTACTTCTATCTGTCCTTAAAAATTTCTCTACGTGATAAGCGCTTAAATCCATAAGCGACACTGATATATATATCTATATATATATATATATATATATATATATATATATATATATATATATATATATATATATATATATAAAAGGAATAAAGTAAACGAATATTTTTTCTTGATACTGATATAAAATTGTACACATAATTATCAAAATTAACGAATGCAACAACATAAATTTACGAATATTTCTATGCAAATTTAACAAAACATAAAAAGATGGAGCGGATACGTCTAAATGAGAATTTTATGCGCCCACAAACGAATGCGATGATTATAAATATTTTGCAAGTTACGAACATAAAAGTTGTTTACAGAACAAAAATTTAGTCCCTACCTTTACTCTGAGAAAAGCCCGGCGATGAAAAGATAATCCTTGCTGTCATTTGCCGTGAATTAATAATTCGTTTTCTTCTCCTTCCTATCGCAAATGCATTCCTATATCTTCCTATCGCAAATGCATTAGAGAACCTACACAAGTCGGTCCCGCGTGAGGCGAGATGTGAATATTAAGTGCTTATTTAAAATACATGTTTTATGTATTCATTACAAAGGCATTAAAGAATCAAAACTTCAAAAGATTTTCTTCAGTGAGTTCCCTCTTACTTTATGCTAACTGTGGTTCAAATATAAATGCAGTACTTGTGGCTCAAGAGGCAAATGCAGAGCTTCCTATTAGAATTTAATATTTGGGTTCTTGTCTTTCTTTTATTCAAGAGGACCAAGTTAAGATCACACACAATGAATAAGAAGTTATTCCAAATGTTTCAGTTAGTGTTATTTAGAAAGTTTTTGCTGCTTTAATAATATAATACATCTGTATCACAAATAGATTTAGAATTGTAAGAGGATTACAGAACTCTCTAAAAAATTTTTTATTTCTATTTATAAAATATTTGAATATATACATTTATCATATAATTCTTTTTTAAATACTATTCAAATAATTTATAATAATATCGTCTAATAAAATACTAAAATTATTAATCCCGACTTAATTCTAGGTATTTTATTTACTGCTAAATACGCTTATATTATTTCAAAATAATCGTAATTGCATTTGTAAACAGACGAGAATGTTTTATATCGCCAAACAGAAATTAAAGTATCTAATAAATCTGATCACTAAATAAAGATTTTATTTCAAAGCTTAATATTTCAAGACATTTTCAGTTTTAAAAGAATTATTTATTTTTCATTCACTAATATCGAGATATTAAGAGAAGAGTGGATTTTATTCAATTAATTTAAGGAAATCCCTTGTTCAGTGTGAAATTTTAATTGAGTGTCAAATATTAAATTTGACATCATTGCATTTTTAAAGATTTTATTTAAAATAATTTCTATAAAAATGAAATGCACCGATAATTTACCCTTTGATCACTTGTCAAGTGACATAAGTGTTTGACTTTGTGGCCGTCAGTCACATGGAAGGTGACAAGACCGTACTCGCTCTCTGCAAAATGCGGACATGATTGTCTTGATAATTAAGCATCAACTACGAAGCAATTGACATTTATAGAGATATATCACTGCTTTTTGTACTCAGTTTTTAATATATTATGCCCAAAAATGAGAAAAGAAAATTTTATAAATTCCGATAGCGATAGTGGCAATGAAAGTTTTGAAAGCAATTCTAAAAGTGATTTTTATTCTAGTGAAGAGATTACAGTGATATCATGAAAGTTTATATAAGCTTTATTTTGAAAATAATTATGCCATTAATTGAGAATTTACGTGAAGAAAAAACTTCGCGATATGCAATGGCATCAACAACAAAGAAGGATGAAATATTAGATGGTAAATCTTGCAATCTTTTGCTGAAGGAAAACATAACTCCTTAGCATGTTGCTTGAGGAAGAAACCAAAATTATATTTCTATGAAATGTGAAACAGAAAACTATTCTTTCAAGTAGGAGCTAGTTTCAAAAAGTATTGTTGTGAGCGAGACAACATCTAATATTTTAGTTTCCCAGTGGCAGCACCTGTTTCAAAATTAGTTTTTGAGAAAAATAAAGAGTTGTTAGTTGATACTTTCAGTCTAATTTAATACCTACAAATTACTGTATTTATTCAAAATACTGCAATACTGTATTATTCCAAAGCTATATTTAAAAAGTACTCAAAATAGTTTCAAAAGTATTATTCAAAAGCAGTCATAGAGTAAAAACTAATAAATAATTCTGTAAAACTCATTATACATTAAAATTATTCAAAAAAATTTCTAACAAAAATGGTATTTTTTAACATTGAAAATGTATTTATATTTATTAAAATATATCGTATCCTGAATCAGTTACAACCTAGTGAGAATACTGTATAAAAGGCTAGCGTCTGATAAGAATTAAATACTTGAATCAAAGCAACAACTTTATTTAGAGAAATGTTTATCAAAAAATAAATGTCGGAGATGAAAAATAGGAACAGATGTACTTTCTTAAACACATGTCCTAAAAATTATGCTTTCTAAATAATGGTTTTCATACATTATTGAACAGCTCTAGGGATAAAATAAAATGCTCATTCCACGTTTAGTATCTGCTGTCAATGTAGTATTTTCGTGGATGGATATGTGTTTACACAATGCCTCATACACAATTCAGTGGACTTAGAATTATGCAATTTATTCCCAGTCTAATTCTTATGAGATGTAATATTATCACCCTAAAGAGAAATTTTTCCCATTGACACATCCGAAAAGATTCCTATGTGGGAATACTTGCTGTCACTCGATGATAACGAAAAAATTAAAACGATGTTTTATAAAAAAAATTTGGAACATTTCATTTTCCATTTTTTGTGATTGCTCACGCTTGAATATTATGGCTGTAGAAATGGTCAGTCTCCTTGGTATTATTAATATGGGAGTTCCGAGGAACAGAATAAAAATAAATGGGATAACTATTTGTTCTTTTTATTCCTTTCGATATCTACAATTAATGAAATAAATGCAATAAAATAAATTATTCCTGAAGTAATTTAACCCTATTGATGATCTCTCTGATCCCCATGCTTGTTATAACATTATAAACTAAAGAAAAGTGGGATAATCTGTTTGACATCCCTTTATTCTACTAGATATCTAAAATCATTGATGCAATAAGATTATTCATTAACCTCAATAACGATCTCTCTGATCCTCATACATGTTACAAAATTATAAACTACATTAATGAAAAGGGGAATAATGAATCCTTTTTATTTTACCTGATGTCTAAAATAATGTGATGCAATACAATGACTCATTCCTGAAGAGATTTAACCTCAATGATAATCTCTCTGATCCCCATGCTTGTTACAACATTATAAACTAGATTAAAAAAGTAGGACAAAGAATCAAAAACTTCTTTATTTCATCTGACAGCTAAAGCCATTTGATATAGTAAAATTATTTATTCCTGTAGAAATTAACTCCGTTGATCATCCTTCCACAATCCCCAAACTTGTTACATCATTATAAACTCTACACTGATTAATGGCGGAATTGTAAGACAAAATACAAAACGCTACTTTCATCTCGACTCCCAACCAATGCAAACCGCAATATTTGAACCCCGATGTCTCATGTAACTAAAGAGCAATACTTTACCTCCTATAACTCACGCAACTCAGGAGCAATAATTTATCAGGACTTTTAGCAAAAAGTTTTTTTTTTTTTTTTTTTTTTTGCATAATAGAGATTTGATTCTTTTGCTTTTCTCATCCGACTGTATGAAAATTTTCTCATTTCTATATAGAAATCTCAAAAAAATACATCTATTGTAATATCTTGGCCAAATAAGAGAGTAGCGTAACTAAACAATTCTTTTATTTTCAGCCCTATATATTTATAAAAAACAACTTGTTAACTTCTCATCTAAGTTAATATTGTTTACAAACAGAAGGCCGAATCACACAGAGCTTCTCAAAAAACTAGGATCAAATTTTCCGCACTCTGAACCCTTTCCGAATTCTAATTCGAAGCCCTTCTCTTCTTTTTCTTCTTTGGAAAAAAAACCGAATTTTATTTTCATCAGATACTCAACTTAGGAGTGTCTGTTATGGAATCTCTTTGTGGCCGAGCGCCTACCGAGCACATATCAATTGCTATCAATTCGCAGCTAACGCCGGTTGAAGTGCACTTGGGGCCTGACACTTTTTGACAATGGTTGTTGTTGATTGATCGGTTCTTGATGACTTGAGGAGTCTCTGCATAAAGGAAAAAGAAAATTAGCATGTGGATGTTTATCTGTTTCTCCCCCTTGAAGACATGATAGATCTATTTGAAACGATGGGGTACACAGCTGGTTTCCCACACCTGGATATAATAACAATTGATCAGACACAATGACTCTCCTAGTAAAAAGTATTCTCATCTAGAGGTTCGTATGCTCTTAACTATATGTGAGAAAGTGGGAGACGTTACATCTGGTCAGGATACCTTTAACCATGTAAGGGAAAAGGGGAAAAGTTACACTATCCAGGTACAAGGAAATCAAACCCTTCTATTACTCTTGCCACCAGATGACTCACTTCCAATTAACCGATCAATGTTGTTTGAGTAAACGTATTTGTTGGTTATCCATATAATCTGTTCTGATTTCTTGCAGGCAAATGCACCACTCTAACAATTACATAAGCATCTAGAAATGTAAATTATGCTTCTAGTAAATGGATTTAGCATGTGGATGTTTCTAGGTTTCTTCCCCTTGAAGACATGATAGATCTGTTTGAAACGATGGGGTACACAGCTGGTTTCCCACACCTGGATATAGTAAGAATTAATCAGACACAGTGACTCTCCTAGTAAAAAGGATTCTCATCTGGAGGTCCATATGCTCTTAACTATATGTGAGAAAGAGGGAGACGTTACATCTGATCTGGATGCCTTTAACCATGTAAGGGAAAAGGGGAAACGTTACACTATCTATGTACAAGGAAATCAAACCCTTCTATTACTCTTGCCACCAGATGACTCGCGTCCAATTAACCGATCAATGTTGTTTGAGTAAACGTATTTGTTGATTATCCATATAATCTGTTCTGATTTCTTGCAGGCAAATGCACCACTCTAACAATTACATAAGCATCTAGAAATGTAAATTATGCTTCTAGTAAATGGATTTAGCATGTGGATGTTTCTAGGTTTCTTCCCTTTGAAGACATGATAGATCTGTTTGAAACGATGGGGTACACAGCTGGTTTCCCACACCTGGATATAGTAAGAATTAATCAGACACAGTGACTCTCCTAGTAAAAAGGATTCTCATCTGGAGGTCCATATGCTCTTAACTATATGTGAGAAAGAGGGAGACGTTACATCTGATCTGGATGCCTTTTACCATGTGAGGGAAAAGGGGAAACGTTACACTATCTATGTACAAGGAAATCAAACCCTTCTATTACTCTTGCCACCAGATGACTCGCGTCCAATTAACCGATGTTCTTTGCTTAAACGTGTTTGTTGGTTATCCATATAATTTGTTCTGATTTCTTGTAGGCAAATGCACCACTCGAACAATTACATAAGCATCTAGAAATGTAAATTATGCTTCCAGTAAATGAATGGTCTCATTGCATAAACATTTCGGTGGGATTTTCATCCTTTATGCAGAAACGAAATTTTAGTCTTTATTCTTTCGTGAATTATTAATTTTCACAATTCTGAATAACTCTGAATTGCATGCTTGGAATTGTTACTTGTAATTTTAAATAAACAACTAAAATTTGTAGAGATACCAATTCATACAAATAAACGGGTAAATATTTTGTAAACTTTGAGCTATCCAATATGAATTCTCAAGAGTAGTAAAAATCATTCCATTTATTTTACAAATGTTTCTTCCGAAATTTTTTTCTATTCTGTGAATATACATTAGTGAATATCATGCATTTTTGCTTTCAATTAATGTTTCATGGTAAAAAAATTAGATTTCTCTGAATACTTAAAAGTTTATGCAAAATAATAATATTCACTTAATGTGATTAACTCATCTAAGCCAAGTTAAAAGTGAGAGTATTTACTACTTAATTAATTATCTTTTACACTGTCAAAGGATATTCCAAAGTTTTCTGCATCAGTTGTTGTTTATATTATATATATATTCTGAGTCTTTCTTCAGCATTACTTTCTAATTCAATTGCTAAGATAAATATAAAAATAATTTAACTGAGAAACGTATATACATGTAATAAATAAAATATTTATCATTAGTTGGTAGTTTGTATCAATGATTATTAGGATTTAGTTTTTTAAAACTGAGATTTGAGATTAAAGCTTCGTTATGAGCTTTGGGCATAAGAAAAAAATAATACTTTGTTTAAAATGGGAAATAGAAATTTAGAAATCATATTTAGGCTTAGAAAGATGTTAAACGATAATATCATGATATATCATTATGATGAAATAAAATATATATCTGAATTATTTAGAACTTTGTTTAAATGCATTTAATAAATAAAATATGACAATAAGATGTCGTAAAATGATAAATAATTTCATAAATAAATCATTTATAATGATAATCTAGAAAAGACATTATCAAATTATAGAATAAGAAGATTTGATAATATTTTAGCAAATACTCAAATAAGTTCCCAAATAAATAAATATAACAACTATATTCTGAAATACATAATGAATAAAATTATCTAAAATAAAGAAACCTTAACATGAATCGTTCCAATCATTTACATGGAATGTGTGATGTGAGATGGAATTCACATATGTTTTGCTTCATGTGCAAAAGCATCGTAGCAGCTTAAACGTGATAGAAAATTCCTAAAATGTCTTAAAAATACGTGTTGCTCAATTTATATTATTCGCTGCTTATCCGTGAATTTGAACCACATGACGTGATCTAATTTCTGAACTCGATGCATTCTGAAACTCGACGCATTACCTTATAAATCATGAAAAATTGGTGTGAAATGCTCAGCTCCTAATGAAGAGGATATGAATCGTGAAACAAAGTCAGAAGAAACATGAGCCAAAGTATTAAACTGATTTATTCTCCAACATTTTCCCTGAAATTCAATGAATCCTCGCTCAGAGTAAAATATTGAATCGAAATTGTTCTTCATCATATGAATCTAAATTTCTGACAGAATTCTGGCAAAGTGGAATTTCAAGAGGAAGCACACTGTTTCAGTCAGAATCGTGCATATCATTATAAAAGAGAAAAATGCTTCACTTTGATGGAATTTGGTGTATATTGCATTCGCGTAGGAAAAGAGTAAAAATTCTGACGATAACAGGGATGAAAGCATTTCCAGAAACATTGGCTAGAGACAGTCTCTAAACCTTTCAACAAAGGGAATAAAGTTGGTAAAAAATGGCGAGATGAGTGCTTCCATTAGTCGATTGTTCCATTCTTGAAGAATTATTATAGGAAGGCTGTTTATCTCAATTTTCTGCCTATATTCATTGATGATTAAAGTTTCACCAAAAGTCTCTAGCCTTTTATCTGCCATTATTTAAATTGAAATTTCATTTGAATAATGTATTACATTCGTACACAGAAATTTAGCCAACATAATAAATTAGATTCTTTGTAGTATCTGTGGAAACAAAATACTTGAAGAAGCATTTTTTTCCCTGTGTTACTCACAGTTGTAGTTTATATATTCTTATCTTATGTATATATTTTTTAATCGTATTCTATCTCCCATTACAATTCAAGAAAAAATGCTTCACTTACAGTATAAATGTGCATAGAATGTTAACACTATGTCTTCGCATTTGATCGGAATTATTTTGTTTGGCGCCGGTAAGACTTCTATTGTTAGCAATATTTCGAGGTTGCCGAAAAATCATAAAGTAGGGTTCACACGAGGGCAACTATTCCACTGAATGGAAGGCCACGCCTATTTAAAAAACATCACGTAACTGCAAGGGGACAATAGTGAATGGTTGTCTCATCGGGGCGACTATTTACCATTGTTCCATTGCGTTCACGTGATTTCTGAAGTTGGCGTGACCTTCTTAAACCCTGCTTAAATTTTTATTATCATAAAATAAATAAATAATTAAAATAATAATAATTTTTATAAAATAAAGAATCATTTTAACAAATAATTAAAATAATTAAGTGAATAAATTCATAAAATAAATATAAATTCACAGAACACTATTTTGTTGTCACCGGACGGCATAGTATAAACAAGTTTTCATTAAACATTTCGAAATATTACGCTACTTGCTGTCTCTTTTTCAAAAGGATTTTACATAATCTTCAAAACTGTTAAGCATTAACAGTTCGATGAAATTTAAAATAAAAGAAATCAATATTCGCTCCAAAATTGTCGCAAAAGGGAAATCAATAGTCGTTCATTCAAACTACGACTAGAATAATGATACGCTTTTCGTGCTTTGTCACAGTAGCTTCAAATGTTGTATACGATCGGATGTAAATATTAGAGAATTTATTGAAGATATTCATCAATCGTCCAATGTAATTTTTTTCTTATTTCCTCCAAAAACTGCTTAATAAGAAAGTTTGAAATTCAGAATTCTTGATATTCATATGTTAAAATAATTATAGGAATATATACAATTATTCAGTGATTACATAATTATACTGAAAAAGCATGGTGACGATTTCTTCGTTATATATAACCACAGTTTTATACGAAAAACTTGAATCTATAAACCCAACTAAATATGTTATGTGCGTTTCTTCTTCCAAAATCCAGAACTATTTTATTCTTCTGGAGTTAGATAACAAAATGCAAGCCAAATGCTTAGTATATGCTTCGAAATAACAACAGAGAAAACATCTGGATACTCAGTCTACTTTCTTTTTAAGAAATAAAGATGTATTCATATTCTGGATGTAAGAAGGATTCTCGTTGCTTGAGGCTCTAGTTTGTGAACTTATTTAAAGATGAGCTGGATTTTGCTTATGCTTTATAATACCGAGTTCTCCGGTTAGAATAGGGAAAAAGTTGACCTACATAGCGCTTACTCTGGATTCAACTAGCAGAATATGTACATGAATATTCCGATGTTCTTCTATGTCAGTTGAAGAAAAGAATACATACATTTGGAAAAATACCGAAAAACTAAGAATGATTTCTAATTTGAAGACTAAATTTAGAGAATTGAAGGGTTTTTTGTACACACTTGATTATGCTGAACTTCCAAAAAAGAAAAATAGAATTGTTTGCTTACTCGTAAGCGAGCTAACTGTTTGATTAATCAAATCTTAAATATCACGGCTTCTGATGGTACGTAGAAATGAAACTCCATTTCTTATTTATAAAAATTGTAAATTTTTTTATCTATTTCTGTTCAGCTTACAGATATTCCGTCGCCTAACACACATTTCAGTTGTTACATATTCCAAATAGTTGCCCTTTATTGCCTTTTAATAATTTTACATCACAAATATGTCACGAATGTAGGACGACATGATTTCAATAAATGAAAACTTAGATCATTCCATGTCAATTTAAATCGGTCATTCACTAATACCACAGTCAATCAGCTATATACGCACTGAATTCCCCATCGGTTAGGGAAGAATTTCTTGGTTTACGGGTTACTGGCCTTCAGCACCACAATCCTACTATCACAAATTATATCTTTTTCCTCTACATTGTTTACATGAACAAATTTTGTATGATCTGAAAACATTTGAGCAGTTCATGGTAAAGATGATCAAATATTGGAAAATGTATTTAATATCTGAGAATTGTTTTCATTTATTGTATCATTTGCCCACCAAAAATCAATAAAATTATCTTGATATTAGTAAGTACTTTAATAAATTTTGCATGCTAAAGAAAAATTATAATGAGCAAATTTTCGCCTTTGCCCTTCAGTTTATTATTACAAATTTTAAATATTCCTTTAAAATACGAATTATTGTAATTAAAATATAGGAAATGTTTTCTGTCCTATTGAAACTATTAGAAAAAAAAAGAAATACGACTGTTTTCGTTAAACCTTTCATCTATGAGATTACTTAATTTCCTAATCAGGGAACACATCCTATATGAAACGTTTATTATTATTATTTTAATTCCTATATCAATATAAGGGCATCTGAGATACTAAAGCGTTTCTAACTGATTTTTTTTGCATTTTAAATTACTTAATACTTTTAATTAATAGCAGATTTAAAATGAAAAATTCAACAACTCGATGAATGAGTCAGACTTGTCACTGTATGCGAATATATTGGATTGATTTGGAGAAATCCAATTTTTACTGGTTATAAAGAAAAAGTATAGTAACCATCAAAAAACTTGACTATGATATTTCAACACGAGTCCGTAAAACACAGTTTCGGAATTATATTTATATATCGCTCTATGTGTCTATGAACACGATAATTCAAAAACGCTTTCAGCTAGAAAAATGAAATTTGATGCATGGACTTTGCTACAAATTTGTACATTTCTATAAAATTCTTAACAAAATTCAATCATATGGAGGTCGGTTGTACAAATACAAGGAAACAGAATTACTAAGTAGACAGGATTTCAAACGATCCAAGTCTAAATTGGAACCAAATCCGTCGAGGGATTGACTGCCTATTGGTCTGCACTTTTGCATTTCTGTTGACTCAAAGATTAAATAAAAGAAATTTGGTATGTAATCTTGTCACTAAAATTATAATTTTATGTCAGATTTTGATTTCAATTAAGTTGGGAAAAATATGTCCAAAATAGATATACGATTATCTGGTATATATGTATTAAATACCTTTCAGCAATTACTCGCAAAAAAACAGATAAAGATCGCAGACCAAATTGATTGCTATTCCAAGCTATTAATAAAGTACCAGTGTACCAAGTACCTGTTTTCTTTTCTTTTATGGCATTCACGGTCTTGTTCACGGATCTCAACTTTAAACAGGGGGGGGGAAGGGGATGCTAGAAAGTTTTGGGAGACCTCTCATACTGGTTGTGCTCAGGAATTAATTCATATATAAATACAAGAGGGAAGATGAGTAAAACAGATACTTCACCAATCAGCTATTCTAAAAAAGAAGATAAATTACTTAATACTGAATGGCAACGCTGGTCTGATGGTAAGATCTCGGCTTCGGAACCAGTGGGTTTCAGGATCGATACACGCATTTCCCGAGAACCAACGTGTAAGGGAGTCTGACGCACGCTAAATTCTTCTGGGTTGAAAGTCCTCCCGCTAGTGTGATGTGAAATCTTAGTGAACAGTTGCTAGTTCATGTGTCGTCCCCGTCATCTGACCACAGTTCAAAATTACGAGGTCCATCTCAAAATAGTTCTAGTGTTGTTTTAAAACGGAATGTTAATATAACTAAACTAAACATTTCTGAAAAGTAAAATTAATCAGTCAGTAGTGTAACTGTTAGTAACCTGAAACTAACTTCTATAAAGTACCTGCAATAAAGCCACCCGTCACGAGCTATTTGCTATTCCTCATTGTATTTTTAATTCCACATGGTTGAGTCAATTCATATGTCATGGGCTCATGTAAAAATCAGTTTTGTTGGTCAGTTCTGTTGGTCAGAGCGATCACAGATCACATTACGTAGAAGTGAATTAGGTATAAAGATAAGTTATGTTTTTGAAAATCTTTCAAGAGAAACTGTCCTCTATACGTGTTGTAATAGAAGGAAAATCTCCAGCACGAAACAGGCCATGGAGAGAAATTCATGAGTAAAGCGTACATCATTCAAAAAACTTTTGAAAAAGTTGGATAAAAAGACCTCTGGAAAAAAAAATCCATAAACATCTTCTCAAAAGCCATGTGACTGCGTTCAGCTTTGATATAATCCACTAAGCCATAAAAATCTTAATAATCATAAAAAAAGATTAGTCAAACAGGAAATAATTTTAATAATAAAAAATATTTTCTAAAAATTTCAAATTTAAATCTGAAATTTTTGAGAAATTTTAACTAATATCTATTTTTAATAGAGAAGTTATTGCTGCGCAATTGCTTTACTTATTATTTTATGGTTTAGTATAATTAGTAATATTTTCATTCAATTATTATTATACAATAGATTAGCCAACTAGAGATAATTCATATATCATTAATTGTTCTGCCTTTTTTACATATTCCAGTTAAGAGTAATTACTTTAATACATGTTTAGCTACACATTTGCCAAATATAGGTAACAAGAAAAATGGGAAAATGTGAAAATAAAAACAAATATAAAAGGAGCTCATTGCAAAAAAAAAAAAAAAAAAAAGAAAGAAAGAAAGAAAAAAAAAAAAAAAAAAAAGGTAAAATATTGGAAGAAACACAAGTTTCTCTTCTCTGCTTCTCATTTCAAGACATATTGAAAAAATATTTCTCTTCCTTAAATTCTAAGATATTTTGATAAGTTCGCGAAATGTTTTTTATTTCCAATGAAATTCATTTTCAGAAGATATAACATCAGAGAAGTCAATGCTAAACCAATTTTTATGAATTAATTTGCGATAAAAATTTGAATGAATGAATCTAAGCAGACCTAATTAATTTTAAATGTGGAAATTTAATTAAAAATCTCGAATTCGAAGTTTCGAAATGGCTTTTTAAAATGATCAAAAAAGCCAAAATGCTGGAAAAGCTTTAAGTTAATAAGCCCTGTTCATTAAAAGGATTTAACCCCAAAATAAATAGAAGTTTGTGGAAAACTCTTAAAACACCATTCAAACTCTTTCCAATTAGCATAACTTTCCCTTTTTTATGGAATAATTGATTTGATAATTGTCGAACATTAACGAAAGGGATTAAGTTGGTTAACTATATCGTTTTGATATTTTTATTTCTGTTTTCTCTGAATTAATTTACTACCCTAAGTGGCAGAAAAGTTTAAATAAAAATATTTTAGAAATAAGAAATGCGTACATATTTTCTTCCCTCATTTATTAATTGGAACTTTCAGATGCAAATATCAGAGTTTCTGTTTGAAGAAGATTTTTATAAAATTTTACTAGGAAGAATTTGATCAAGATTAATCAAAATAATTTAAAATAAATTCATATTCTAACAGTAAATTAATAAAAACTATGGGAACATCTTATGTCGATGGTAAAATAACATGCCGTATTACTTGGCATTCATATATAACAGACTCTTTTCTCGTTCACACTTTTTAAAGTCATCGCCATTAACTTTGGAAGACCTGATGGGTGATAAATATCACACAAATATTTTTAAATATTTAAAAACCATTGGCTTTTATATCTATATATAGCACTTTTTAATTTCATGTTTTGACATTTTATTTGAAGTCATTGTTTCGTTTTTCTTGGATCAATGTTTTAATTAAATATATTTAACATTGTACATACTTCACATTTATTATTAAAGTTAATATCAGTTAATTCTGATACATTCTTCTTTTACATTTTAGCATGTGTGTTTTTATACTTTTGTCTTTGGCTTCTCCATTTACTTGGCGCAACATAACCAAATATGGTTCTTAAGCCAAAAATCATAGCAAACTCTAAATGAATAAATACCCTTTTATCTGCAAAAGCTTAAAAATTACTATCAGTCAGACTAGAAATAACAATATTAATCTTTTCGCATATGAATGCATTACAATATTTGGCTACTTATTGCCATTATTTAGATATTTGGAAATCAAGGTTCGCCAATTTTTCTCAAATTGGTTTTATTTAAAGATTGAACATTTAAAGTGATCATGTTAATAATGAAAATTATTAATTTCTTAAGGTATAAGCCTACCATAAATTCCTATACCTATTCTGTTATTAATACCTAATATACCTATTCTATTTTATAATATCTATTCTGTTTGAGTAATAATTTTAAATATTTCAGTTACAGTTCCGCAGCAGCAGTGCGACAAAGTATAACATTACTGAAATATTAACTGACAGATAACATTTTTGATGAACGCTTTTTATGCATTGAACTTTCTCATAAACGTACATTCTACTTTGAATTGAAACACTTAAGGATTTATTTTATCCTCAGTTATCTCATGATATTCCCAAGCATTTCTTTTTAACAAGAGCCAAAATCATTACCAAAACATTCATTCAATCAGAGGAAAGAAAACGTAAAAAAATCAGAATGATTAATATAGGTTTCAAATAGAAAGATAATCGAAAGTAAAACAGCCTTCAAACATTTTCTACCATATGACTCACCTGTGATTCACACCTGCTATCTAACTGTATCGATTCATATAATTAGATGACCTTGTCTATGTTTTACTCAAAAAATTGTGCTGAAGGGATCCTCTAATTAGATAGGTGTTAACCAGGGCAGTGAACGTATTACCTTCATCAGATAGTAATCACAATGACATATCAATGCAAATTGATGTTGATACGTTCTATCATTATTATTTCACAAAAATGACTTTTGCATCTTAGATCTCAAAGAATTATTTTGTAAATGATATCAGTTCCATTTATGGAAATATCTTTCTTCGGTTTTAATATTTTTTTAAATTTAATTTGTTATAAAAAATTTAACAATATTTTTTAATGTTATAAAATTCAAACTCCTCCATGTACCAAAGCATTCAATCGTAGCTTTTTACCAGCATTAAAATTAATATTAAAAAAATTGCTTTTTTTTCGGAAATTAATTCGCATTTTCGTTTATGAATCATATTTTTTATTTGCATGAACAATAATTTGTAATAGATTTATTTCATTTTCATTCACATTTTTCAGACTTATCAAATGACCATAGTATTTAAAAATGCATTTCATGTTAATAATTTAAGAACATAAGGATTCAATAAAGTGGGAGGACAAGCTGGTAGCCAAAGGCGGTTAGTTGTCAATAAATTTCTTGTAATATTTCATTGACTTGATTTGTGTGTGTGTGTTGCCAAACAATGATAAAAAAATTCCAATGCACATACTCATACTTTTCAAATGCAATCACTTACTGCATATTCAACATTATTATCCATAAAAAGAATTTTGCATCAGAAAATATTATAAATAACGAGACACAAAACTACTCCATTTTTAGTATATAAAACTTTATTTATGCAGTTTATTATAAAATAAACATTACTTGGAGAGTTTTTAAAGATTGAAGAAATCGTACAATTGCGAACTACTTTTTTTATTTTATTTGAAACGATATAATGATTTTACTCAGTAGAGAATCATATCAAAATAGTTACAATACAGAAACTGCAAAATTCTTTTTACAGAAAAATAAATAAATAAAAATTAATAAAAATCCATGTTATTGTATTAAACGTTTGTTTTTCTTGAAAGAACAGGCGTTTAAAGGACGACAAAAAGTCTCAGCACATATTAACATCATATATATATAGGACTAAAAATAAAAACTCTTATCAGTAGATCCTGCTGCGAAAAAATGCATCTTGTTCTAGAGTAATATAGATATTATCGTTAAAAAACAATTTTCAGCTCCACTGGTGAGATACAATACCTGATCCTCACAAAAATGTGATATATTTTTTATCTTGTACCATTGAAACCATGGAAATATTGATTTTTTTTCCAACTCTTTGGAATTGCATTTTTTTTCTAAATTGAACTATTCCAGTCTACTGGGCCAAAATGACATTTATAAGTGCTTCTAAAGAAGCCGCTTCCTTAACTTTTATTTCGATATATCTTGAATGCTTTTCAATGAACCTAACTCCATTCTTCTGTATAAAGTTAGAAAGAATAAAGAAGTATGAAGGCGTAAATGCAACTTAAACTAGAAATGAAACTGACATTTGTAAAAGTTCCCATTCGCTTCTGTCGACTTGTTAGACTAGAAATTCCAGGTGCATCTCGTGTTTTGAAGCATTAAAGGATAATTCTGCAAGAAGAAATATATCTCTTCATTTGTAAAAAATCCTATTTTTAACAATTCTTCAATTTTGAAAACATTTTAGTCAATTTTATTTCATAAATTATAGCAATGGGATTGAAAATATGCCATAGATGTTTTTATTTACTTTTATTTTCAATTTAAAAATATGAAAACAAAAAAAAATGAGAGTTATATTGTGTCTGGAAAAAAATTTCCAACGCTTTCCTTGTATGTATATTAGAATGAAAACAAGAAATCAGTCAAAACCCAAACTAACCAGATGAAACACCTTTCATTATCAGCACTAGGGAGAACCCATTTTATTCGTGTTTTAACTGATTTGTTAACCAATATTATTTGTATTAAATATACTTAGCAAAACAGTGTTTGAGGAAAGAAAGTATCATTGAAGGTAAAAATAAACACCCCACTTTTTTTGGATATTGTTTAGCACAATATCGTTATTACAAATTACTTATTTCGGGAATTCAAACTACTGTGACGCTTAGAATTGCCAAGGGAGCCATTTTTTCATACAGAAACATTTCTTTGAAGAACAATCTTTTTTTTACAAGAACAGAGAACGAACCCTTGTTCAGTTCCTTTTCTTGCTGCTGTTCTCAGCGAAATTTCCTGATTTGGTACTCGTTCTTGAGTCAGGAAAATTTGTGGCGATACATCGAATTTAGATCTGAAAATCAGTAAATATGACAAACCTTTTTTTTTTATCTTTTATCTTATCCAGATTAGCTGTAATCTACTGTATATATACTTATGGAATTTAAAGATAATATAGATAATAACCATGTATTTATTCAATAAATACTGAACTAATTAAGTTTAAATATCTTTTCTTACCTCTTATGTCAGTTAGAATGTGTTTCCCCTTGTTCATTCGGGTTCTCCCTAGCACTGTTAGTTAAAACGAGTTTCACCTAGTTAATACCCGTTTTGACTGATTTCGGGTTTTTCTCTGTGACATGCATACGTAGTGTAAAAAGAATAGCACACACCGCATTCATATGCTAGTTATAACTGAAAACAATACTCTCTTATCCCTAGTTTTTATAAATAAAAAAAAGCAAAAAGAAACAACAATTGAACATTAACTGAAATAATAATGTGTTAAATGAATGCTTTATTTACATTTAGAAACAAAATGTTTCTTCTTTATAATTACCTGGAATTTAGCAAGACGAATTCATATATTAAGGGGAAAAAAACCATATTGTTTCACTTATTCAAGAAAAGGAATGAGATTCTACGAATATTGTTATTTAGTTTTTAGAGCTATGTCGACGATCTTTTATTCTTGCAATGTTTAAAGAGATTGGAAATTTTTAGATGAAGAAAATTAAGAAATTTAAAATTCTCAGTTATTTTCCGGTTTTTGACACGTTTATAACCATAAGCATAACCCATGAAACACACCTATTTTGCAATCGTATCGAAACTTCTAATTAGATGACTCCTTCTCTACTATAATTAAAAGATAAAAAAGAAGGGATCATAAATTTAAATAGGTGGTCTCAAAATCAGGCTTGGGATAGAAACAGTGAACGGGATAATCAGGCTTGGTATAGAGACAGTGAACGTGATAATCAGGCTTGGGATAGAGGCAGTGAACGTGAAAAGTCATGGACTGACTACTCCGATCTGCCGGAAGGCACACAGAAAAACTCGAATGAACGGACTGCCGCGATAGCAACAATGAGGGGAACTGTGCTTGAGTCCAAAGTTCCATCACCGGTCATGGTACAACTCTTCCCTTAGGAAGTACGTCCCGTCATCAATGAGAGGTAGGCACCCCACAAGTTCGTGTACCCCCAAGAGTGGCGAGAATCAACCACCATACCAGAAGCTTCTCATCCTCAGTTACGAGACGTCCCACCAAGGGATCAGTGAACGAATTAAGGAACATTTCAAAATTTCCAGCTCTTTTACAGATGACTTTTTAAATTTCTTGTATTCCAGAATTTCCTGATGCCATAGCAACCCTGAATTTAAATGATAATAAAATCAAATTTAACCTGAAGAATGCTTACTGAATTATTTCAAATAAAGTGAATTTAAAAATAAAATTAATTTTCTCAACTGATGTATTGATAATAGTCTTATTGCTACCGGCGCTGCAGTGAAGACTATTTGAAATATACAATATATTAAACATAAGATAATCATTTTAAATGAAACTTCCTTGGTCATTGTTGTATTTACAAAGTAGATAACAGCTTTGAGACTACATCATGTATTAAGACTGGAGTATAGCATATTCATTTTACAATATGGAATAATTGATTTAAACAAAATTGTTTCGAGAAAAACGCCAATAAAGTCTAAAATATGTTTTTTTAAAAATATATTCATAATTAATTATTTCTACTTACATAAATGTAAAAAGCAACTGCTACAATTCTAAGCGTCTAGTTTTGCTGATGATGAGGTCGTAGCTTCTCGACTAGGGGTTTCTTGCTCGAAATACGTAAACACTAATCATACATCTGAATATCATGCATGCGAAATATGATCTTAAGAGCCGAACATCCTCGAAATGCTGGTTCAGTTGTCGCTTTTGTCATCTGCACAAGGTATACGAAAACAGTTGTCTTGATGCTTTAAAAGTCGACGTTAATGTAACTATACTTAATTAAAGCTCCAAATGTCATCCAAAATAAATAAAATATGCCTTTATGAGCCATTCCAAAATGAAACAATGGAGACTATATGTAAATTTTAATACCAAGTTGGAAATATTTCTCTAGAAATTATAAAATGGTTGCTGCAAGTTACTTTAAATCATAGTTTTTTTTTTCATTACTTCTCTTTATTTGGACATGTCTATGATTCAATGATAAAAGCCTTTTAAGCTCTTTTCATATACGTCATTATATTGTTAAATTATATCCTAAGTAATAAAACTCAGCATGAATGGGAGTACTATTTTATGAACACACATGCTTAAAATTTATAAAATAGACTGTAATAAATTTATAAAAAACATCTTAGGTTTTTATACATTAAATTTAAAGCTTAAGGAATTATGACTAACAATAAGTAAATAATAGCACTCTTTTTAATAATAACCTATCATGATACACAATATCTAATACAGTTTTATTATCATCGGAGCTGATTATAAAATCCTAACTTTAAAACATTTTCAATAAAGTTAGAGATATAAAACAAAATTATTTGCTTAAAATAAGAAATATAGAATATAAAATCTTAATAAAGAATTCAAACTGCACAGCGAGGTTTTCTTTTCGTAAATCAAAAATCGGAATCATCAAAAGAAGGAAGCGACATAATCTTACTTCGATTCTATTCCATTTTTGTAATTAATTTTTCACAATGATATCTTTTTCTGGACTACTTAGAATAATAGAAGATAACCACTTTCGCTCTCAGATAATAATTGAGAAATTATTTTTTCCAAGAGATTCCTAGGCGATAGAAACAAATGAAAATTAAATAGGAAAATTATTGATTAATCCTTTTTCATTATTTTTGTTTGCTGATGATAAAGCTAAAAATCTGTAGGGTTAGTACAAACGAATGACCGGATTTTTTTTAAAGAAGGTATTTACAAAACTATTACAAAACATATTAATAGTTATCATGAAAATGAAAAAAAGTTTTTGAAATTTTATTAAAAAAAGCAATTAACGGGACGTGGTGGAAATACGGTTATTTCCATCGCTATTTGAAGATAATGCAAATGTTATATTAAAAAAAAAGGTCTCATTACATTGAAGTTCGAATGTTCGTAGCCTGCTTAAATGATTTGTTTCTATAACGCTGGAGTTAACGCGCAGATAACGCTGACTTACCGGCCACCAATATCAAATGATCTAAGCTAATGTGACTTTTCATAATATTACACCAAAATCCTTATATATATTTAAAACTTGACTACAGATTAGACGTTTGTCATGTTAAGAAAGTAATTTAACCAAAATGTGTAACTTTTTTTTCATTATTTTTATTCAGCCTTGACTATTTTATGTGTAACACTTTTGAAAATATAAATGTTTAATATCCTATCATTTATTTATGTTAACCATATATAGTATCTATGGTAGAAATACAATTGTATATACATGTTTACAAATGGTGGCGTTCTGGTCTAGGAGTAGCGCGTCTTCTTCGTGATCTGGGCGTCCCAGATTCGAGTTGCATGGTTGTTCTTTACTCTGTGTTCTATCTGTGAGATGTGTGAAAGAGCCCCGTCTCCCCCGCCTGTAAAAAGGGTTGTGCAAGCGAGTGTGTGAGTGTCATCTAAATATAAGTTAGAAGTCAGATTTCTGCCCATGAGCGCTCAGGGGCCCTTACCCTCAGAAGCTACTGCACAAAATCGGCTTAAATCGCCATAAGTAACAACAATAGCATTTACAAATGAGCTTTCTTTTTTATACACTATAAATTTTGCACAAAAATAATTATTTGCAGTTGATTTCTTTCCAACATATACTCAATATCGTTATTAGATATAGATCGTTATTTGAGAATTTCAAAATTCTGTCCTAAAGACGTTTTATCCAAACACATTTTGGGCTATCAAAGAAGCTTCCTATGAAAAAGAAAATACAGCATATGAAGCGACATGATGAAGAGTTGGCAAGATATGAAATTCTTTGAGATAGGAGGAAAATATTACGAACACAGTTACATTCAATTAACACAAGCAATCAACACAAAAAAAATGATTAAAAATTATTTTTTCCTATTATTAGAACAGAAGGTGAGAAACATTGGCCTTTTGCCTTGCTTCCTTAATTGATTTATCTCTAAAAGCTTTTCCCCTCTTGCTTCACGAATCCCTTCCTCCGATAATTCAGTCCCACCCTCTTCCAAGTTTGGAATTGCAAAATATATTCTATGAGAATTCTATTCAAGAAACTCTTTAAGGGAAGTCAATTCGGGAGCTGGAGTGATTTAAAAATTCCCCCCTGGAGAATTTGCAGAGATCAGACCACGTAGTGGATAGTAATGCGATTTCTAGTATGAAGAGTTCAAGTAAAAAGAAGGATCTTCAAAGCTGCACCGTATCTCCTGTAAGAAACATTGACGATTTCTTCTTAATTCTCCGCGTTATTTCAAAGCGATAAAAGATGGATGGCCTAGGATACCTACATGATAGTAGTTTCTGTGAGGATTTATGTAATTTAAGGTTATTCTTAATGGTTTATACGCATTGTCACATAACGCTATTTTCTCTCTCTCTCTCTCTGTGTGTGTGTGTGTGTGTGCGTGCGTGCGTATTTTGCCTAGTCGCTCCGCAGGCCAGAGTGTTTAACTTTAAACTACTAATCTTGATCCATATTTACTTTGAAGGGTGGCAATGTTCACCTCAAAGCTATTCCTTTTTTTTTTTTTTTTTTTTTTGAAATTTTAATGAAAAAATGAGACAAATGTTTTACATTTTTCAGCGATAAATTACGAAAACATTTTATTATAAAATTATAATATAATTATAAAATAAAAATATATAGTACCAAAACTTATTATAAAATACACAAATGAATAACTAAAATAATTACAAAAAATTATCTTTTCAAATACATCGATTTTTTGTTATCGTATACAAATTTTTACTATATTTAGTTAATTTTAAAAAAATTAATTTAAACGTTTTTTCCGGCAAGAATCGGAAGAGTTCTGAACAATATTAAACATTTCGCAAACAATAACACACACACAAAAAAAAAACAGCTATGAATTCTGAAAGAAGATCGAAGTTGTAAAGGTGGCCATTGCAGATATTTTTTCCTTTTTGTTTCAAAGTCCCAATTTCTATTCTGTTCTGTTCTTAATACAAATTATTATTTGCAAAGCAGATTTCTTGGAATCAAAGGATATATTTACTTAACTCTCTGATGAATCTATAAAAGAAATAAATTCGTATTTCAAATACTAATAAAATGAAGAAAAAATGCCAAACTTTACAATCTTTATAATAGAAAAAAAAGTAGGTATACTTAATTTCATCTACCTAACTCTAATTGTTCAGTTATCGTTGTCACAGACAGACGGTTGGACAGATATTTTGAAATGTATTTTTTGAAAGAGGTCTAAAATGTGGAGGATTGGTTTGGATTGTGGGATTTAAAGGCGCAAGAGCCATAGCTGACCATACTGCGCCAAATACGTTTTCTAAAATGTGGAGATCCGTCAAAATTTCCAGTTCGAATTTTTTGACAATTACAATACTATATCTATACTTTTTATACGAGAAAGTAATAATTATTTAAAGTGGTGAATGAATATTTTCAGGAATTCTAAATGGTGGACTGAAATCGATACTATAATTGATTATACTTATTTCAAAATTGTGAACGGTCTTTTAAAAACTAAAATATTCGCAATAACAATAATTTGCAAGAAATTTTATTGATAATTTCGCAAATAATATAAATACATACAAAATGAAAGACCTTTTAGGAATTTAATTATAAAAAACAAAATATTCAAACTGGAGGTAAAGAATACCTGTACTTTGAGAGATCATCGCATATAATTATATATATATATACATATGGGCCCATTTCTAAAAACATTTACAGTGAAATGATGTCTGAAGATCCTGAAGAGTAACTCTATGATCTAAAACAATATTATAGATATAAAACCAAAGGAATGAACTATATTCCTTTTTTACTCTGTAATTCGTGTCAAAAATTTCACGAATGAAAACCTTTTTTTTAGCCTCTAATTATATTCATTTTGTTAGTACATATTTCATAAAATATAATTTCAGAAATTATTTAAAGAAGGAAAAACTGCAAAATCCATTTAAGATTCTTTTCGTTATTTATTAAAATAACTCTTACATTATTAAATATTTTCTTTCATGAAACAAAATTGTCTGTAGCAGCGTTATTAGAAAATATAAAAATAATAAAAGAGTTTCTGTATAGAATTATAGAATTCTTAATGAACTGAAATGAAATTTAAAACTTCTACTTGGATTCCTAATTTTTCCTCGTTCTATTTTTTTTCGGTTGGATTGAGCATTGCATTTTCAATTCAATTATTGTGAATTTATTTGAAAATGTAATTTTACTATTTGAATTATTTTCTTTCAGAAATAAGATCTGCTTTTCTCATTTTTTCTGTAATGTTTCATATTTTATTCAAAATATTTCTCTCTTATTCTTTTTAAATATTAATACTGTTTATGAGTAATCTGAAAGATATTTTGTTTCTCCTTTTGAATGCTTTTATTCGAAAATTTTAAAAAAGGCTGACAACTATGGATATTTTTTTTTATTTATGCATTTTTCATGTTCGCATAGTTTGAAGTTTTTCAAAAAATAATTCTAGTGACAATTTTTTTTTTCAAAACTATTGCATATCTTGATAATGTACAAACGTAAATCACTAATAATACTAAAGTTTTTTGTTTCAAATGATAATTTTTACTGTGTATTGGTGTGACTTATGGCAATTTACAAGACCCCTAACAGTTATCTGTTAGCTATTTAAGCCGAATCAGCGTCTCTTATTTTTTCAGTAATGCCAACTAGTGCCAAGAGTATGACTTAGCTATTTTATGTGTCACATTCGCTTGCACAACCCCATTTTACAGGGGAGGGGAGTACATCCACACACCTCACAGATAGAGCACAGAAGAGGAACAACCATGTCCGAACCACTACTCGAACCCGGGACGCCCAGATCACGGGGAAGACGCGCTACTCCCATGCCAGGACGCCGGCGCTAATTTTTACTTTCTCATATATGAATAATAGAAAAAAAAATATTATAATCATAAAAAAAATATTATAATATAAACATTGGAATAAGTTTTGAGCTTGACCAGTTTTTGACAACACTCCACATTTAATTCCCTACATTCAGAAGGAAAAAAAAACATTTTTAGAAAATGTCTGCCAGCATTTGACAACTATGACTCAAAATCGCTTTGAGAAAGATGCATGAAATTTGATATACAGCATTTACACTAAATTTGTATATTTCTATCAACGTTTGAATAAACTCCATTCAGTGCGGCCGTTCAAATATAAGTTAACTCGTTAATTACGAAACGAGAAGAGCTAGATGAATAAGATTTGCAGCACAAATTTACCATCTGTAATGTAATTACCTATCAAATTTTGATTTCAATCTAATAAGCAGTTGATTGTCTGTAGGTATATAACTTTAAAACCACGTAAACGCAATTACTCGAAAATGCAATGGCTTAAATATATCAAATTTGGTAGATGATTTTGCGACTGCAATTTTAGTTCTTTATAAAATTTTGGTTTCAATCGATTGGGAAAAACGCGTCTAAACCATATATTGGATTTTCAGATACTATTAACTGTATGCTAACGATTAATCGCCAAACCCCTCGCCAACGATCGCATGACAGATTCAGTGAAGTTGCTAAATTCACGCCAAAGAATATTTCGCAAATATTGTACACCATTGCTATGTAACGCATTCCAGACTTACCCAAGGTCCAGAGGTGTTTGAGGGGTATGGCCTACAGTACCTTCCTTAGAGCGTAAGCGAGAGATCTTTGGTCAGACCACTCTAGCTAGTTCAGATCATTATAATAAAGCAATTTCATCTCATTACAAACGTTTGCAAAGAAGCTTTACTTCTATCTTAATCTATCGGATATATTCAAATTTTGCTAAGAAGTATAAATATTATTACGTGAGTTTAAGGCAAGGAATAGATAGAGGAACTGAGAAAAAAAAGAAAAGGAAAAAGTGTATCTCAATTTTCCAGTCACCTATTTCAAAACTTATGCTGTAAGGAAAAATATTTGAACTTTCAATAAAAATTTCATAATAAGTGTTAATCAATTAATGAAACAAAATTAGCATTTAAAATGTATTAAACCCATCTGTTAAGCTCTCAGCATGAACTATAATCCTTTTTAAAACACAAATAGTCGGTAGCTGTAAAATTAAGAATTCTGGCATAAAATTGTTTGTTTATTTTTTTCCTTATGGATGTTGTACAAACAAAGTGTTTGAATTAAACACCTTCTTTGGATTCCATCCAAAAGTAACATATGGCACGTTTCATAGTATTTTTACTAATAAAATTCCACTACAAACAAAAGCTTTAGAGTTTCTTAATAATTAATTCAATGTAATGATCCTTCGTCGCTAACAATATTATTTTTATATTTACTACAACATGCATAATTAATGTTACGACTGTTTTGGGTTAAGAGAATCTTAATGAATAAAGTCGGTGAAGATATGGAATAAATCATGTATAAAGCATTAAGAATGCATTTAGGAGGTCCTTTCAAAATATTAATGTTAGAATAATACAAAATTACTTTAAATATAGAATAGAAAATTAATCAAAATTTATTCAGTTACGTTCGTAGTTCAAATTAAATATTCTTATTCACACGCATGTTCTATAAATATGCTTCTTTTTTTATATTTTATAAATAATTACTTCATAACTCACCTTATTAACCTGTTTTTCCAATGTGCAAAAAACTCGATGTTTTGAACTTGTCATTGTAAATGATACTAACTAATGTAGGAAATGATGATTTCGTGGTCTGGGATATTTTTTCAAAATATCTTTGCTGAAATAAATCAATAGCATTATTAATCAATAGATTGTGTCATTCCAGCATAACCAGTTACAGTTAATAAATAAAATTTTATAAAGAATGTAACCAATCTAAGCGTGAGTCCGTTTGTATGAACAATGAAAATCTTCGGTCATACATCTTTCGTTATGTAACAATATATATTTTCTTTCATATTTATTTTTGAGTTTATACTCATCGAGTCACTTACGATTATTCATTCATGAGATAACCCATTTTTTTAAAAAAATTGTGTATTAGCTCTGACTTATTTCAGGAAAAGAAAGATTGATGCCATGAGTTATATATCCCAGTAGCACACATATATTGTACAATATTAAACAATATTGAATAATATTGTTGAAAATTGTACAAAATAATATCTCATATTATTGTATAATATTGTGAAGAAGTTTGTATTATCTTGTTGCTGTTACTTATCCTCAAAAGATTTGACATATTTCAGATCAACTCCAATAAGTTGTTGACCGCCAAAAAATCTATAATAAGGGGATCGGATGTTAAAAGAAAGTAGAAAGTCCGATGCATGCCAGAATCTATCCCTGTGAAGCTAGATGGTCACAACATTTTTTACGTTGAATAGACTTTTTTACCACTTTCAAAGGAAAGGCACTTAAGGTGGCAACTTTTTAGTCTAGCCAGAGCAGTCTGGCAGCCATGGTCACATTTGATTTCCGGAAAAGTGCCAGGGGATAGTTCCCTTGTACCATTGGTCGCAAGCGAAATACATCATATTAAATTGAGTTTAAATCTTTCATTTGAGTACATTTCTGGATAAGTAAGCGAAGAGCCAGTGGCCGTTTTATTCTCGCTACCGTCTTTGGCCAATCTACCAGCGATCTCATTAACACTAATGTTTATTTGTGATGGGATCCATTGGAGGTGGACGTCGTGATTCTGAGATATCTTCCTTAATTTGAGCAGAATGGATAAGCTGGTTTCATCTGTTTTACCTTGGTATATGATAAGCTTTCTTGATCTTCTATGAAGCTCGTCATGTAAGGAAAGATTTAGAAAAAGCATGTTGACCGTGAATTGACCACAAATGTATTCTTATATAAGAAGTAATTTCTTTCGCAGCTTAACTTTGGAGTAGATGAGGAGTTCCCGCATTAGTTGCTTCTGTCTGGGAACAATATAGTTTTCAATTCATGTAAATTCTACTTCTTTAGAGTCGGATGACGAACTGAAATTCGATTGAAAAGATTGTACTTAGAATTCTAAATAATATTTAAGCTTGAATAAACAAACCACCAGGCAAATATTTCTTCTTTCAAGATTAACATCCAATATGGCAGTTTTATGAATGCCTATGTTGTAATCCGCTAACTCTAAGACTAGGATTTGCATTTTAATTTTCGATTTTTTTTTTAACTTTTGAACATATGTATTTATTTCTAAGTTTGGCATACCAGTGACATTTTGGTTAAGATGTTATTTTTCAAAGAATGTGATGTTAATTATTATTATGTATCTAACATTATTTATTTATAAATTTTGCTCAACTGTGAATATAAATTGTCAAAATAAAAATTAATTCATTGCAATGTTTTAATTCGATGCATTGTAGTAAATATGCACTGTGATATCAAAAAATAATGTATACAATTTTTCAAGTAAGTTAAATGCGCTTATTTCATGATTTGTTTCTCTTTGTTTCTTAATACAAAAGAAACAGAAAAGAAATAAAAGATAAATGAAAAATATAGCCTATTTTAATTGAAAAAATATTTTTTTAAGTTTACGACAGCGTTACAATAATCATAAAGAACTTTCAAATAATAAATGAAAATGCAATCCTTTATAAATTACAATACAATGCGCAGAGATAATAAAATACTTATTAATCTTCCACTGCTTTTCTTCATTGCAATGAATGGACGCGTTTTTGAAATGAAGTTACAAATGAAAAGAAAAATGAGAAAAAATAAGCCTAAATTAATAATGATTCTTTAGAAGTTCCTTTTATTTATTTATTTATTTTTTTGAGTTAATTTCACGTAAAACTTGACATTTTGAAAATCTATTCAGTTGCTCTAATTATTAAAAATAATTATAATTGCATTAAGATATTTAAAGCAAAATAAATGTTTTTCTAAAATGGCAACTTATGATTAATATTATTCAAATTTTAATTTTGCTATGTAATTGGTATTGTATACTATGAATATTTTAAAACGTACAATAGTTTTCCAATAAAGCATTCAAAAAGAAATTTGTATTATCAAATCTATATAAATTTGAAAAATCTCATTAATTAATTTATTAAAAATAATGCACTATTCTTGAAGGTAAGTTCTTCCGCATGAAAAAAGTAAGAATGTCCCCATCCCCTTTAAAAAGAATAAATCTCATTATTTAAATAACTTACAATAAGTCTAACTTTAGATTTAAATTAAAAAACGCATTTTATAGTCTTGCATATTCTAAGTATCTACTATTTGATGTTTATAAATTAAAAGAAATCGAAATTAGTAGTAATATGAAAGAAAGTTGTAAACTGAAAGAAATTCAATAACTAATTTTAAATTCGTCATGTAAATAACTTACCTGCATTTTCTGGAAATATAATACTGAAAGAATTATTCCTTTTTTCTGATTCGTTACCAATGGCTTTAATGAAAAATTAATGAATTATAAATTTATTCATATGCATAGATACTTCACAGTTTATAGAAATGTGGAAAGAAGTTTGTGTATTAGAATAAGAAAGGAAATGATTCTTAAAATTTGTTTTCAATATACATCATTACCATATTAATTATAAAGCAGTAAGTTTGTATTAAAATAATAAGCAACATATTCATACAAAACACACGCAACTTTTTCAGGTAATTTAAATAATTCTTTTTTCTGCAACTAGTTGTAACTTTATTCAATGAAAATCGATATTTCAATGTTGATAATTTAAATTCTAAGAAGATGGATTTCTTTTAATAAAAATTCCTTTATGATAGTTGAGTTAATTTTTCTACTTTTGCTTCAAAATATAATGATATTTTTGTTTTAATCAAACAATATGTTATGTAAGCGAATAAATTTGCATTCCAACAAATATCGGAATAATTCTACGACAATAATCTAAAGACAATATAATGAGACATTATTTTTTAACTATACAGCACCCTAATTGCATTTTTTTTTTCTTTTTCCTTTGCAAATATTTTCATTGTATACAGATTCATTTACAAACTATATTTATATAAAGAATCTTTCCAAATTATTAGATAATCAATATGAATTCAACAAATGGTATTTTTAAAGCCGTAATTATGTATATAACTTAATATTTCTGTATGTTTTCTCTCATTCTGAGAATGCTTCATACTTCTTACTTTTTAAAATTTTATTGATAAATCAACAAAAAAAATATTTTTTTAAAAATAATTCTAATTTTCCAAAATTTATTACTTTTTTACTTAATACTTCAAAAGGTCTTAACAAGTCAAAATTCCCATTTTCCAAAATTAGGGTTTTGTTAATAAATAATTATGAAATCTTGAGTGGAGCATTTCATATGAAAATGGGAGTAAAAATAAAAAAAGACTTCGATAAAATATTTCTTGATTTACTCGAAGTGGCTTATTCTATAACTTTCATCTCTTTAAAATGCTTCAAAATAAAAAGGCGAAGCACCTGCGGCTTCTTTGATCAGAAAATCAAATTGGCACACAACAGAGGTAGGAAAACTAACCTTGGTTAAATATAAGCCCACAAAAGCGTCACTACCATAAAGATTTCAAATATTTCGATTTAGCATTTTTTTCAAAAATGCAGCGGTTTTAAATTTTTTAGTGGAATAATGCTATTGATAAAGTAAACCCCAAAGGTTATTCATAAGAAACCATATTTTTTAAACTTACACTAAATTATGCAACAGTTCTGAAGTTTCGTTAAAACGCATAACATGAAAGAATTTATTCAATGTTTTTTACTCATTATAGCTGAAATTCAGAAAATAAAAAATACCGTTTTTATCTTAGTCGTCAGAGAATTTAGCTAGCTTATTCCAAAAGATATTCGATCTATTCCAAAAATTAAAATAACTATTCATTTCTAAACTCAAGAATTTAATGGGTATCATAATGATAAATCTGGCAACGTAATCAATAAATCCCAAGCATAAAGTTAACCCTACAGGGCATAGTGTAGCCAATTGGTTATACATTTTTAATTACATTTATAAACCTCGCACGACTGTTCCAAAGTGCAAATGTTTGGAAATCCTTTTTTTAAATACGTTTTGATAAACATATCTAGAATAAACCGATATACAGCAGCAGCAGTATTAGAATTAGATTTAAACTAGAAACTTGGGAAATTATCAATATGGATGTTGTATGAATAGTTCTACCATTAGAAATACAATCAATTGTAAAAATATATTAGTATAAAAGATAATTTTGTTGCAGAATTGTTATAAAATGATTGGTATTACTGGGATATTGTTTGATTAATAATGTAGCGATTTTGTAAATGCAATATTTTTAATTTAATAAAAAATAATTTTAATTTTTTACAATAATTTTTAGAAATTATACGCAGCTATTCAAAACATAGATTTTTTTTTTTGTAAAAAATAACAAAAATTATGCATTTAAGGGTTCAAAAAATGCAATGTATTTAAATAGAAAATGCTATAATTACTAAAATTTGTTACCATTTCAATTTTCTACATTACCAAAAATTATGATTTCTTTTCTATGAGGAAATACTACCTCTGTCATTCATTCTATTTACTGACATAGAAAGAGTTATTTACTTTCTTAAATGAACTCCCATGATTTTTTAATGCAAAAAATACAACAAAAATATGTTGCTTACCGAGTTTGAATTGAATGAGAAGTGTTTTCTTATAGAAAAAGAATAGTTCCTGGGCTTTTAGGTAGGGTCTTTTATCTCTTATGACAAATTGTTGTTTGATAGCAAAGCTTCTTTGTTATTCTTCCTCCAGTTTCCTTCTCCTTTTATGTGTCTCGTTTCTCCCCCTTTTATTCTCACCCTTTTTTTCTTTTCTCTTCTACCAGCTGGTTCTTTAACGATCTCTCGGTTCTCTGTTAGAACAGAACGCTAACCATTGTTTAAAGAAAATTCTAAACATCCGTGAAACTAGAAGTGCTCATAAAACTAATGAAACAGGAGGTTAACGGAAGCCTTATCTGTAATTCTTCTTCATGGTAAACATCATCGTATTTATATAACAACAAATGAAATGTTTTTAAGTAATTTTGGTGAATAATAAATGAAATGTTTTTCGATAAGTTTGGTGAGTAATAAACGAAAGTTTTTTTAGATATGTTTGGTGAGTAATATGACCATCAATTATTTTTACTACTATGAAACATCTTATAATTTAGAATTAGATATCAGTATACTTCACTGCAAATGACACCGAAGAAGAAAATATATCCCAATGACTCATTTTCATTATAAACAAATGCAAAAGCCGCAACACACTTTCTCTAAACTTTCTGTAAAAAGTTGGTAAAAGAGCAATTCTAATCTGTCATAAGTTTTGCTCATTTGTTAAAATAATTCCTATGATACGATTACCATCATTACAGAATAAAAAAGTTTCATGCTAAATTAGTTAGATGAAATAAAGATTTAACTGTAAATAATGAAAGTGCTTCAGAAACATACCATTTTATGAAACAAATTTCTCAAAATGAATTGAATTGGCATTCAAAACATTATTAAATATCCGTAATACACTGCGTAAAAAAAGTAGGACACTTGATTTTGTAACAATTACCGAAAAATATTTAATTTTTACTAAATTTTTTTTATTAGGAACATTTAACAAATATTTCAAAAATACAATTTTAACATCAGAATTATGATGTTCAAACATAAAATATTAATGGCAACAAAAATAGTTTCTCTTTTTTGAAACTTTGTAAAAAAAGTAGAAGGACAGCATTATAATGAATGAAAAAATAGTGACATTAATAAGGAATGGTCTTCCCATTGGCCTTTATAACTTCGAATATTCTGTTTGGAAGTGAATTGTATAGAGTTTGAATTTCAGTTTGACAAAAATTGTCCCACGAGTCATTCAATGCTTCTCGAAGCTGAGTTTGCGAATCAAATTGCCTTCCATCAGCATAAACTCGACGAACTAACATTGCCCAGATGTTTTCCACTATATTAAGGTCAGGACTTTTGACTGGCCATGGTAAAACATCCACATTATTTGTTAGGAACCGATTTTTGATTCCAGTCGCGGTGTGAATGGAAGCTCCGTCTTGCTGAAACTTCCACTCTTCACCCCCCATGTCAGAGGCATAAGGAAGAAGCTCGGAATTTAGCACTTGAATGTAGTCTGTATGTTTTTGCCTACCATTTAAGAAAACCAGACTTGTCCTTCCTCTGTATCCAACATCCAACCAAACCATTAAACTCCTTCCTCCCATTTGTCGTGTTGAATAGTATTCGCCTTCAGTCCCCACTCAATGCCAGTAGTGCTGATATCCGTCTGGACTGTCTAAGTTAAATTTCTTTTCATCGGAAAATATCACAGAAGTCCATTCTGTAGTACAGGACATGTGCTCCTTAGCCCACGCTAAACGGTTATCAATGTGAGCTTGTTTCCACTTAGGATGATGTTTCCGTTTTTTGAAGATGAATTTTTTAGATCTTTTAATATAGTTGTAAACTGTTTCTTTCGTCACATGATTAAGTCCTGCTTGATTTCTTGCCTTTGAAACACTTCTTTTGTGTTTTTTCATCGAGCAAGGTTTCTTTCATCACGTGGTGTTAACTTCTTCGGTCTACCAG